>NC_136071.1:361033118-361431068 GCF_964261635.1 Lissotriton helveticus
TCTTACCCAGTCCAAAGATCAGGGCTTGATCCATCACCGTTATTTATCTCACTGCCCCATCCCAGCTCAGAACCTGGCTATATGCAAATTAGTCTGTCCCTGGCCCAGTGCATCATGGGAACAGGGCAGACCAAACTACCAAGCCAATTCTTCACCAGAAAGGAGACAAGCTACCGGGGACCGGTTTCTGGCATTTCAGCCTCTTCGGCCCGGCTTGCTTGAATCCTGATGGAGCAGTGAGAAAGGGACTCATGTCTGAGTATACCCTGCCACACCTATAGTGGCCAAAAACGATTCAGAAAAGGGGGTGGTGATGAACAGAGTGTCTGAATTAAGCAGACCACTCTTACCCAGTCCAAAGATCAGGGCTTGATCCATCACCGTTATTTATCTCACTGCCCCATTCCAGCTCAGAACCTGGCTATATGCAAATTAGTCTGTCCCTGGCCCAGTGCATCATGGGAACAGGGCAGACCAAACTACCAAGCCAATTCTTCACCAGAAAGGAGACAAGCTACCGGGGACCGGTTTCTGGCATTTCAGCCTCTTCGGCCCGGCTTGCTTGAATCCTGATGGAGCAGTGAGAAAGGGACTCATGTCTGAGTATACCCTGCCACACCTATAGTGGCCAAAAACGATTCAGAAAAGGGGGTGGTGATGAACAGAGTGTCTGAATTAAGCAGACCACTCTTACCCAGTCCAAAGATCAGGGCTTGATCCATCACCGTTATTTATCTCACTGCCCCATCCCAGCTCAGAACCTGGCTATATGCAAATTAGTCTGTCCCTGGCCCAGTGCATCATGGGAACAGGGCAGACCAAACTACCAAGCCAATTCTTCACCAGAAAGGAGACAAGCTACCGGGGACCGGTTTCTGGCATTTCAGCCTCTTCGGCCCGGCTTGCTTGAATCCTGATGGAGCAGTGAGAAAGGGACTCATGTCTGAGTATACCCTGCCACACCTATAGTGGCCAAAAACGATCCAGAAAAGGGGGTGGTGATGAACAGAGTGTCTGAATTAAGCAGACCACTCTTACCCAGTCCAAAGATCAGGGCTTGATCCATCACCGTTATTTATCTCACTGCCCCATCCCAGCTCAGAACCTGGCTATATGCAAATTAGTCTGTCCCTGGCCCAGTGCATCATGGGAACAGGGCAGACCAAACTACCAAGCCAATTCTTCACCAGAAAGGAGACAAGCTACCGGGGACCGGTTTCTGGCATTTCAGCCTCTTCGGCCCGGCTTGCTTGAATCCTGAAAGAATTCATATCTATAGCATAGAATACATAGCAGTCCCTCCATTATCGGCGGCCGCCCGTGCCAGCTGCAGATGTTTGAAAAAGCGTCTTTAGAACAGCCTGCCCTACAGCTGCCTGCTGTTTGGAGTGCACATCTACACAGTAGTGTTTAGTAAATTTGTGTGGGGTAGACCATGTGGCTGCTCTACAAATATCTTCCAAAGGGATATTACCAAGGAAAGCCATGGAGGCCCCCAACTTGCGTGTGGAGTGGGCGCTGGGGGGGACCGGTAAAGTGCGCTTAGCCTTTTGATACCAAATCTGAATGCACTTAACGATCCGCCTGGCTATACCTGCTTTGGAAATGGGGTTGCCTTTGTGTTGGGCAGAAAAGGCAACAAAGAGTTGTTTCATCTTCCTAAACTCTTTTGTCCTATCGATGTAGTACATCAAAGCTCGTTTGATGTCAAGAGTGTGGAGCATTCTTTCGGCTACTGTGTCTGGATTTTGAAAGAACACTGGCAGTTCAATAGTCTGATTGACATGGAACTGTGAAACCACCTTAGGAAGAAACTTAGGGTTGGTGCGCAGCACCACCCTGTTGGAGTGAATTTGAATGAATGGCTCTTGGACGGTGAGCGCTTGGAGCTTACTAACACGTCGCAGAGACGTAATGGCTATAAGGAAAGCCACCTTCCATGTTAAAAACTGAACCTCGCATGAATGCAGAGGCTCAAAAGGTGGGCCCATCAGCCTGGTGAGGACCACATTAAGGTTCCATACAGGAGCTGGCGGGGTCCTGGGAGGGATGACCCGTTTCAGTCCTTCTAGGAAGGCTTTAATGGCAGGCACTCTGAAAACCGAGAGATGCTGCCTGTTTTGGAGATAAGCCGCTATGGCGGATAAGTGTATCCGAATGGAAACATATGATAGATTGCATTTGTAAAGATGTAATAAATAACAGATGATGTTGTGAGTGGATGCATCTAGCGGGTTGATGTTGTGTTCTGTACATTAAATAACAAACCGCTTCCATTTTGCTGCATAGCAAGCTCTGGTGGTGGGCTTCCTTGCCTCCCGTATGATATCCATGCAGTCAGGAGGCAAGTTAAGGTAGCCAAACTAAGACCTCAGGAGCCAGATCGCCAGGTTGAGCTGTTGCGGATCTGGGTGCTGAATGTCGCAATGGCTCTGCGTCAAAAGTCTGGGTGTGAGGTGCAGCCTTTGATGCGGTACCACGGAGAGTTCTAGAAACGTGGTGTACCATGGTTGGCGTGCCCACGTTGGAGCAACCAGGATGAGTGTCATCGAGTGTTGCTTTAGCTTTCGTGCCACCAGCGGTATGAGAGGAGCTGGGGGAAAAGCGTACGCAAATCTGCCTGACCAGTTCATCCATATCGCATTGCCCTGCGACTGTGGGTGAGGGAACCTGGCGGCAAAGTTTTGGCATTTTGCGTTTTCCCTTGTGGCAAACAGGTCTATCTCTGGATGACCCCACTGCTGGAAGTACGGGTGGAGTACTGATGGATGTATCTCCCACTCGTGCATTTGGTGGCTGTACCTGCTGATTAGATCCGCCATCTGATTGTCCTTGCCCGGGAGGTGTTCCGCCATGAGGAAGATGTTCCTCTGAATGGCCCACTTCCACATGCTCTGAGCCAGATGAGACAACTGTGGAGAGTGTGTACCTCCCTGCTTTTGAATGTAGTACATGGCTGTCATGTTGTCCGTCCGGATCAACACGACCTTGTTGCACAGATGTACTTTGAATGCCTTCATTGCCATGAAGATTGCCATCAGTTCCAGGTAGTTGATGTGCATCTTCTTTTGCTGCGTTGTCCACAGTCCCTGCACCGTGTAGTGGAGTACATGAGCTCCCCAACCCTGGAGAGATGAGTCCGTCGTCAGGATAATTTGTGGCACAGGCTCCTGGAACGGTCGGCCCTTGCAAAGGTTGTGTGGATTCCACCAATGCAGAGAGCTGTATGCCCGACCGGTCCCAACACTAGGTCGTTCAACTGTCCTTGAGCCTGAGTCCACTGACGAGCCAAGCATTCTTGGAGCGGACACATATGTAGCCTCGCGTGTGGGACTATGAAGATGCAGGAGGACATCATGCCTATCAACTGCATGAACACCCTTGCTGGAAGCGAGTGTTGCGGTCTGAATTTCTGGATCAGCGACTGAATGCTGTCGATCCTCACAGAATTTGGCTGAGCTGTGGCCGCCAGAGTATCTATGGTCGCGCCCAGATACTGCCGCACATGGGCTGGCTGAAGGTGCGACTTTGGATAATTCAGTGAGAATCCCAGATTGTGAAGAAGGTGAATGGTGTGGGACATGTTGGCAGCGCACTGCTGGGCCGACTTCGCTTGGACAAGCCAGTCGTCCAGATAAGGGTAAACGTGAACGTTCTGCCTCCTGAGGTGCGCCGCCACCGTCGCCAGACATTTTGTGAACACCCTGGGCGCTGTGGTCACCCCGAAAGGTAGGACCTTGAACTGATAATGCCGACCACGAATGGTCAATCTGAGGTATTTTCTGTGTGATGGATGTAGTGGAATGTGAAAGTATGCATCCTTGAGATCCAGGGTAGCTAGGAAGTCTCCCTGATTGAGCAACCGAAGAACCTGCTGTAGCGTTGGCATGTGAAAGTGTTCTGAGAGAATATACTGGTTTAGGGGTCTGAGGTCCAGTATGGGTCTGAGGGACCCGTCCTTCTTTGGGATTAAGAAGTACAGGGAGTACACCCCTGTGCTTTCTTCCTCCACCGGCACAAGCTTGATTGCCCCTTTTTGCAGCATGACAAGTACCTCCTGCTGCAATAAGTGCAAATGCTCTGTGGACATAGGACGGTGTTTTGGTGGTATGTTGGGTGGAGTGGATGTTAACTCCAGACAATAACCGTACTGGATACGTTTTCTGACCCACCTGTCTGTGGTGATGGATTTCCAGACTGACAGGAACTGCTGGAGTCTCCCCCCGACAGGTGTTGTATGGTCGGGGGGTAGTGACAAGGCGTCACTGTTTGTTGGTGGCGGAGGAGCGGGAGTTGTTGTTTCCGCGGCCTCTGCCCTTGGAACTGTTGCCTCGATAGCCGCCTCTACTCTGCTTGGTGTAAGAGGACTGCGCCCCACCTTTAGTGTATTGCGTTTGCTAGGACATCTGGCCTCTGGAAACACCTCTATTGCCTGAGCGACGAAAAGTACTGCCCCTAAACTGTTGGGACTCTAGCGCTCCCATGGACTTTGCAGTCTCGGTATCCTTCTTTATTTTTTCCAGGGTGGTATCCACCTCAGGACCAAATAATCTATCAGGGTTTACCGGCTGATTGAGGATGGTGGTTTGTATCTCCGGCTTGAACCCGGAGATTCTGAGCCATGCCTGACGTCTCAACATCACACTGGTGTTAATGGCCCTGGCCGCGGTGTTCGCCACGTCCAGTGCACATTTAATAGAAGCGTTGGAGATGAGCTTCCCTTCCTGAATAAGCATCTCCGCTGCCTCTTTATACTGATCTGGTAGATGTTGTAACAGGGCCTCTAGTGTGTCATAGTGCGCCCTGTCATATCTGGCCAAGAGTGCCTGAGTGTTTGAGATACGCCAGATATTGGCCGTTTGAGCCGCCACCCTCTTCCCTGATGCCTCCAGCACTTTAGATTCTTTGTCAGGGGGAGGAGCATCACCAGTGGTTTGCGAATTTGCCCTCTTCCGGGCATTAGAAACGACCAGAGAGTCCAATGGCAACTGGCCCTTGATGTAGGTAGGGTCGCCAGGTGCCAGTTTATACTTTTTTTCAATCCTAGGGTTGATCACCCTGGCACGCGTGGGTTCCTTAAAAATGTCTGCAGCATGTTTCAGAACCCCTTTCAGCATTGGGAGAGTCTTGACAGTCTTTTCTGCTGTGGAAAAGGTATCAAAGAGGAAGTCCGCTTGAATAGGGTCAGCATGCAGCTGGACGTCGTGGTTTTTAGCCGCCCTCTCAATTAGGGCATTAAATGCCGCAGAATCCTCAGTAGGAGAGGTTTTAACATAGTACACCTGAGTGTCCGGGGCAGTTTGCTGATCCCCTGGGTCTCCTGCATCTGCCCAAGAGTCCTGGTGATCCTCAGGATCAGTGTTGGCAGGAAAGTTATACTCCTCGTCATCACCTACCCCAGCCTCCACATCTGAATAGGTGGGTGAGGGTGTAGCAACTCTTGGAGTCCGTGGAGCAAGTGGCTCGACCAGAACCGGTGAATCCGCAGAAGGCTTTTTGCGCTTCAAAGGAATCGTGTAGGACTCCAAAGGCTGTGTCGCTGTGATCTTTCTCTTGTAGAGGGTAAGTTTCCCGGTGTCGGCGTCGATAAAGTGCTCCCACTGCTCCTCCAGCAAGGGTTGTCGATGCTTCAAGCTACCAAGCGTCTGAGAAGTTTTCGACCCTGCAGACCCTTGCACGGGCGCTTCGGCGACCGATCGTGGTGCGAAGGCCTTCGGTGCCACCTTCGGCGGCAACGTGAACAGGAGTGGCGCCGAGGACTTCGGCGTCTTGGCAGCAGGCTTCGGAGCGGAAGCATCCTTCGGATCGACCGCGGAAGCCTTGTCCTTGATACGTTGCAGCGAGTCCGACACCTGCTTCGTAAAGGAAGCGGACGGTTTCGTCGACCCGACAGACGTCCTTGGTCCACCAGCGTGTGAAGACTTGGGCGTCGATGGCTTGGTCTTCTCCGGCCGCGGTACAGGATCAGCCTTCTTAGGTGCGCCGTGGCCTCCTTCTGTGTCGACGGCCTTCGGAGCCGACGGTTTCGGGTCGGCGGCCTTGACTACTGGGTTTGGGGCCCCAGTCTTCGGCTCTACGCCTTTGATCGTTTTTGGCTCGACGCTTTTGACCGACTTTGGCTCGACGCCTTTGGTCGACTTCACCGGGTCGACAGCCTTCTTCGGCTTCGGCTTCCCCGACGTATCGGAAGACGAGGAGGCGGCCAGAGGGACAGACGTCTTCTGTTTCGATGGCGTCTCCATCAGTTTCGTTTTCGTCGACACCGAAGGTTTCACTTTCGGTTTCATTTTGACCAACGGCGGCTCCGCAGAAGTGTCCGTAGCCGGGCCCGTAGGCGAGGCCGTGGATCTGGGTTTAAGGTCTTGGGTAAGGCCGTGTGGCGATCCCTCGACCTGAGCCTTAGTAATTGTTCGAACGGGGCATAGCTCTTCTTCCGAGCTATCTTCCATGGCCCCATAGGCCTCATTGTCGTCTCCTACCTCGTCGACGACTTCTTCTGCATCGAGCACTTCGACGTCCGCGTCGTAGTCGATCTCCTCCGATGGAGGCGAAATCTGCATATGAACTTCTTGTTCGTCTGCTTCTTCTCTGTCGAAGATGTCCACCGGTGCCGGGGCCGACTGCTGGGCCTCCAGGCGCGCCACGCGCCGAAGTCGAATCGTCTTCTTCGATCGAAACCGGGAACAAGCCATACAGTTGGCTTCATCGTGGTCCGGCGACAGGCACTTGTTGCACACCGGGTGGACATCGAAGTGGGGATACTTCGATCCACACACGGGACATTTCTTGAACGGGCTCCGTTCCATGATGTGTCGTCGAAAGTCTTGCTGCGTTGACTGGGCCTCGAGCACTGAAGAGCTACGCGACTCCTCTGGATGTCCGACTCGGGAACTGAGCCGGAACCGAGCTGGGCACCGAACGCAAGACAATACCGACGGTATAGGAAAAGGCCTTCGGGCCTCAAGAAAAGTTTATATCGATTCCGAACTGGAGATAACGAATATACATCCGAACCCAATGGCGGAAAAAAACAATCTGGGGATGGAGTCGATGCCCATGCGCACTGTAGTCCAGGGGAGGAGCCACCTATCTCGCGATACTTCGAAGACTCTTCCAGGACAACAATGTGCAATCATCCGGACCCAACACTAGGCGGCGATCTATGCTATAGATATGAATTCAGCAGCCCACATGCCTCGAACATATAGTTCACAGGGCCTATCTCACCCCCGACTTAATAAATAAATACTTTCACAGGGTGGACGCGTCCTGCCCTAGGTGTGGTGAGCTGGATGCGGACCTCCTTCACATTCTGTGGCACTGCCCGGGCCTCGGCACATACTGGAGAGACATTAGTGTCCTGCTCACGCAATGCACTGGCCGCACAATCCCCTGTAACTGGCCTGAATTTCTCTTCCATCATTTCAAGAGGCCACCCAAGGACAAGGCATCGTCCCACTTCCTGGATCTGGGGATGGTAACAGCGGTGCGGCTCCTTACAAGGAGGTGGAAAGCAAGCGACCCGCTCAGCGTGAGGGCATGGACTCTGTCCCTCCTGTCGTGGGCCCGAGCGGAGTGGACTACCATTCGGAGGGAGGAAACGGTGGGGCTCCGCGGGGAGCCCATGGCGGAGTGCTGGGAGGGCATGCTCGATGCCCTGCAGGCGGCAGGGGCTAGCACTGCTGAGGAGGCGGAGGGGGACTCAGTTACCATGGTGGGTAATAGAAGGGAGGGGTGTGCAGCGAATGACACTAACAATGCGCAGGCTGGTGCACATCACGAGATTGCGGCAAGGGTGTAATAGAAATGGAGACACACGCATTTGATTAAGGGGTGAGGAGAGTTGGCTAGACCGAGAAAAGGGGACAAACAATGTACAGACAGGGAGAGGGAGGCGGGCCTCGGGAATGGGAACGGGGGGTGCTTTATACTGTAAAAATGATGACAATGCCATCTTTTGCTTTTTTCGTTTTCTTGCAAATGTTTTGATTGCAATTGAGTTAAGAATGTAAGACTTGTCTCTCGGCGCAGGTCTGGGGTGCAATGACTCTTGTACGTTACGGGCATGCCTGGGGCCCAGGACCTGACCGCATGCCACACAGGTGTGAAAGTGACAGCGCCCTATTGACCTGCCGCACTACTAGTGCACGGGCAACTAGGCACGATTGTAGAACTGTCTAGATGTTAATGGTGCACCCAATGTAATGTTAAAATAAAATGCCAATAAACAGAGTTGACAAAAAAAAAAAAAAAAAAACTTTTGCAAACTTAAAAATATGGGTAAGTGAATAGTAAACCCAGAAGAGCAAGTAGAAAAAGGAACACAAAATGTTTTTTTTAAAAGGGCAGGGCCACATTATTCTCTAAAGTTACAAATAGTTTCAAGCCTACTTTGGAATGAAAGTAAGAATGGAATCTGGGGTATGTCATAGAGATCTGACTAAGGGAGAGCAATGGGTGAAGCCTTCCATTTTCTGTATAGCTAAAAACAATGGGTTTAATTTGTTTTATGTAATGAGGAATTCTGTTTTTTGTGGACTGCACAATCAAGGAAGTTTTCTTACATCCAGCAATGAAGTTACTCACAGCGAGTGAGGAGGGGGAGAATTGTCAACAATGAATGAAGATTTTAAGTTTGTGTGCAATCTGCTATGTCCTCTGCCTGCTGGTGTATGGAGTAAGCAATATCATCTAAGATAAAATTCAGTAGCGCCATTTGAAGATTAAAGTGAGGAAGGGCTAGAACTGAGCCCTGGAGAGCAGCGCAAGTATTGCCATTAGAAACTCCTTTAACTTTACCTATCTTCAACACAATGTCAGTTGGTAAGAAAGAAAGGACCTGGAAACATTCCGAACCGGTGCACCCACCATGATGCAAGTATGACTACATGGCGTCCCCCCAAAATCTCGCCAGATCTAGAGAAATTATCTATGAAATTCGAACACGATTTGTGTATTGTTCAAAGTATCTTTGCATGACTAGGAGCATTCTCCAAAGATACCGGAGGTGGGATCGTAGAGGACCTCCCTTTTTGGGTCCCAAAGGGTCCTGATGAATGCAGAGTGACTCCTTTCTTTTGGGCCTACCTTCACAGCAGAAACATGTTGACACTTCGGCAGTAAAGGAGAGGTGAAGGAATCTTAATTTTCTCCTTTCACTTCCATCCTTCATGTTTTTAATCTATCAGATGGCCCCAGAATAAATTTGGCAGTGGGTTCACATCTGATTTAGTTTTAATCTTCACCGGCTGCACTTTTTCTTCGGTGATCCCAAAACATTTCATTGTTTTTATGGTCTTACCCTCCCTGTTGCTCCACCCCAGGAGTTGGCCTGCACGGGGGTGTCTGTAGCACGTCCTACGATGAAGCATGTCACAATTTTGTGAGTGAGGGCAGTTTTTCCACACTGTACACGTGCCTTTCTCTCCTATGTATACACATTTCTATACATTTCTTCCTTTCCCTACTCCTTTGTGTGATATTCAAGAAAGAAAGTGAATCAGCTTAGGATCTGACCGCAGAAGCTCACATGTCCAGCATCTTCGATGTAGCTTTTCCCAAACTGAATTAAACCCAAGCCAGGCTGACATCCTTAAGCAGATATTTCCTAACAACAATGTTGTTGAATTGATTTGTGACAAATCAGTACATAGTTTTTCCCAACAAGGTAAAGTGTGATACTGGTTAGAAGTTGGAGAGCCAGTTCAGACTGAAGTTGTGTTTAAAAAAAAGAAATGTTATTGTTTTTTATAGTCAGGAAAAGATTTGTTGAATTAATGATACATTGATCCAGAAACGCCAGATCGATTTACAAAAGTGAAAGTGGGGTTTGAAGACATTGGCTGGCAAGAGATCTAGATAACAGTCTGTCAGTTTGAGCTGCCTGCTGATAAAGAAGAGATCACTGTCGGTAACGGAAGTGAAGGAGTACACGGTCAATTTTGGAAGAGGACATTCACTGACGAAGGGGCGCGTCCGACCTTCTCTCTAATGGAGCTGATCTTGTTAGTAAAATTAGTGAGGAGCTCCTCATATTTAAAGAGTCAGGGAGACAGTATGGATTCTGAAGGGAAGGTAGTGCTGGAGCAAATATGCCAAAAGTGGCATTACACAAGGAAATGTAATGTTTTGACTTGCTCTAGGCTGTAGCTGGATTTTGTAGACAGAATGGCATGGTTATATTCTCTTTTCAGACTAGTTTGGTTATAAAAATAGAGGTATAGTGTTTAATCATTCATTATTAGTGCTTCCAATACGTTTTGGGCTAAGGCTGGCCAGGTTTTATTTAGTTCCTTTAGTTGAAGTGGGATCACAAAGTCAACCCTTGCCTATATGGTGATATTATAGCCTAACAATGTTGATGCTATCTGCAGAAACAAAGTTGCTTGGTCTGTGGAGGGACATGGTTTAGAGCGATGCAGGTAATAAGTTTTGCAAATGGGTGGATATAGCTTTACGAGGCAAAGATGCTGTTGAGCATAGTTGACGTGAATAAAGAAAGTGGAAAGGAATGGGAAAGTCTTGAGTTGATATCTATCTGTGAGATGCATGCAACCGGAGCAATTATGAATATTCTACCTTTGATTTGAGCTGGCAGGGAGAGATGTGGATGGAGGTTGTGAAGGTACAGAAATGTTCAAGGGTACCGCATGACTTGAACTTCCTACTGCCCCACTCAACACTGAATTCCACAAAAGGATACTTTTGGCTGCTAGTATTTTGCTTGTATTACTGTATTACTGTGAAATTAGCTTTGAGTTTGGACATGTGATAATATGTAGTAAATTGTGTTAACCCCTTGTGTGCGCCCGTTGGCCAACAGCCGTCGCGAGCTGTGCAAGTCCGTTGGCCGACACGACCCTGGCCACTCTTCAGAACTCCTGCACCGCGGCGCAAATTCCGCCGCGGTAAAGGAGTTAAAGGAGATAGTGTGATGACAATTTGTATGCATTCATGGGTACCCCAGACTGTTGTGGCGATGTGTGCTCAATTGGGTGAACTGCTGTGAATATCTGTAATGCTACCACCTTGTTTATATTACCTTTCAGCAAGTATGATCTTCTTGGGATACCAATGAGTGGTTGACGGCTTCAAAAAGAATACTAAGCCACCCACAATTGTGTGAGGCACAACAGTTCTAAATCATAGTGAGTAATGAGTAATTAGAGATTGACTATTGCAGTATGATGTGGGCATGTAGAATTGGCATTGAGTAACATCCAAATTAAAGGAGAGTGGCTGCATGGTGTGTAATGGTGTACTTCATTCAAATAAGATTGTAAGTTTTGGCATGTTTGGCGTGAGAACATCTGAGACAAAGGCAGAAATTCTAGACTGCAGGAACAGAAGACTTGACCTACTGTAGATAGATTTTTGGGAGCACGCTAAGTGGATGTCGGAGATGAGTAGTGGTAATGAGAGGAAACAATTAATTGCGAAGGCTCCAGGGGAGCCGAGTTATGAATGGTGCACCTAGAAACACATGAATCTGCATAGACTACCTGACCCCTGTCTTACAATCTTCTTTGAGTCGAGCCATTTTTTCTTCCCCGTATGACACGACACTCTACGTTTGCCACAATGTGTGCTTGCTTTTCAGAGCACTTACCTGTCAATATGTATCTTATATGCTAATAAATGTACCTAAACCAATTTGTTTCTGGTTGTTGAACATTATGTTTTGAACACTTGTTTCTTCTGTTGGATGAATTATTCATCCACATATTGCTGAATTTGTGATTTAAATAAGTCTGCAGCTAACCATCTTTTCGCTGTACTATTTTAACAGCCAATGGTTTCCGATTAGCGTATTGGGCCAACCCCTGTTCATAGATTACCAGATAGAACCCAGACACACACGAAGCACATTGACACAGGAGGAGGAAGACATAGGGACCAATAGCATGAACAACAGTGGAAATTTGCCCGCATAAAGTAATCGGCAAAGCATCTGGGTTTATCTTGCTTGTTTGCTATTGAGAGGTTTTAATGAAAAATGTTTATGTTTCATTATCTATTTTCTGATTGAGCGCTGTAAGATACTTGTAAAGAGACAGTGGCATTGTTCGTCCTCCTACTTATACACACTGTCTCTTCCAGGTATTCCTGTTGCTGTGAAAAGGGCCCTGCACTTGAGGCTGGGATTTACTCGCATATTGACAGCAAATGGCTGGGTACCAAAGGAACTTGAATCCAGTGGTAAATGGCTTGTGTGCAATTCAAGCCATGTAATCTATAAGAAAAAGAAACTGGACACTTATCTGTGAAACAGCACTTGTAATATAGCATAAATGCTTCTGGACACTGAGATTCAAAGCTGTAGTTATAATGATGTACCCTGCCCCATCACTGCTGAAATCAAAAGACAGTACTCAAGCTCCCCACGTAAAACCTTCTGGGAATGGCAGGGACGACAGCGGAAGCTGCACAACATTCCTAGTCGATTACTAGCCTCTTCTATGATTCCAAGCTAATATGGGGTGGAAGGTCTTCTAAGGGGACGAAGGTGGCCTTGCTTCAGAGCGTCCAAACGTAACAGTTGAGGTACAAATGCAGGCGCCAAGGATTGGCTTTGTGTATAAATTCAGTGCACCAACAATGCAATGATTTGCTATGATTAATACTCACATGTGCTGTGGACTCCAGGAAGGTTATTGTTGACTGGCTCACTCTCTTCCTCACTTTGGATTCGGACTGGAGATTTTACAACCTGATAACCTAGGAAAGACAAGCAAACATTGCAAAACGCTGTATCCAAAAATCCTTCTAAGCTCAGAGTTTTCAATGTAATAAATAATGTCCATCTGTTAAAAACAGAAAAGTAGGCAAATGTTTTACAATAATGAGGAAGGTTATGTTCTTTAGCGCTGACTCACACTCGAATGGTCAAAGCGTAAAAAAAATATTTCTCTTCTCTTTGACTGCTAGGGCCCAAGTACGTCATTACACCCCCCCACCCCCACCCCCCATACACGACCTGTAAATTCCAACCAGCAGGAGTTGGTAAGTTTAAGGAAGGTCTTGGCTAGAGAATGAAAAGAACCTTGCTCCAAACCTCCTGGCACATAACTCAAGGAACAGCCTCAACAGTTAGGGATCTAGATGCTAAAATGTGAATGAGTACACAATCACTGTCTCCTCAGGTCACCAGACCTGGTCTGATGTAGGAGGCAGGCTTAGTATATGCTGCACACTTATTCAAGTGGTGCACCTTGCACTAATCCAGGCAACCCTTATGGTGATTTTAGTGGTCTTTGATAATCATAGAAACTCTCAAAGTGGTAGCTGTGGATAGCAGCCTTGATGCTTATCTTGAAGGAGTGAAAAGCAGCTTGTTTCACAAATTTAATCTGTAGTGTTAGTTAGACATAAAGAAACCACAGTGTTTATATGAAAATACTTCTATTTATTTCAGAGCACTCACTAACACATTGCTATATCTCCTACCCGGAGATATCAACACAATGCACAGGAATACTTCAAAACCAATCAAGTGTCTGGCGCAAAATACAGTGGTCTCCAGGGGGAGACCAACCCAGATACTAAAAAAATTGAATGTGAACTGTAAAGGAGAATTGAACTTGGCCCAGAAGACCCAGGGGAGTCAGGGACACAAGGAACCACCCAAGGTAAGTACCTCGGAACCCCACGGAGGCTGTATGCAGAGTAGAAACACCTGTGTGCCGAATGGAAGTTAATGGAGAAGTCGCAGTTTTAGAGAAGAAGAAGAACCCTTCCCGGAAGGCCCTGAAGAAACACTTTGGAAGACGGAAGTTTGGAGAGCCACCCCACCCATGGATACCCCAGGAACCAGGATACCTGCACCAGGGAAGCCGGGTGCATAGGATTGAAGTGATGCCAGAACCGGCCATAGACAACAATGAAAGACTTCTAACAAGATGCCTCTGAAGAAGAGTGTGAAGGAGTTCGGTGAAATACAAAGGTGGATTGTGGAAGTGAAGAACATGTAAGCAGAGGGGACAGAGTCTATGCCACTAGGAGGTACGGAAACACAAAGCCTACCGGTGTCGGGAGGTTCTGAAGAGACGACCGAGACTTTGTTGATTCAGCTGTGAAGACCAGGAGAGGGTGAAAAAGACCAGGAGCCGCTCACAAACTGTCACATGTCAGCATCTGTGGTAGTTTAGCAAATCATTAAGTTAAGCATTTGCAGAAGACATCCAGTTTTTCGACCTATATTGCCCGTTTTACAGAATCCATTTTGTCTTTCTATCGGCCATTTTGTATGCCATGTGCTCTGTCCTACCTTCCTGTCAATTGCTCTTGAAATCTGCCTAGAGACAAGATATGTTTAGTCTTCTTTGCTTTGCACATGCCCAGTAAAGCTTACAGCTGTCCCTAACTTGTAACTGTCAAGAGATGTCCACCAGAATTAGGTTACTATCAGCCCTTCCCACTTGTTGCTAGCACACTCTCTGTATGACCTTATATGTATTTGAAACCAATACTCTGTGCCTTGTACCGCCTCCATTTCAGCTCCTGTGTGGGTATAAAAGGACCAAGCTCCTTCCAGTCAGTGTGCTACCTCATACTATACCAAAAGGTGTTGTGTGATTGTAGTTCCACCTCAAGAGGTTTAATAAATTCTGTCTTTTCTATTCCAGTTTCTGGGCCAACTTCTTACCATTGGTTTAAGGACTCTAAGCAGAGAAGGGCGAATCCCTTGCACTAGTAGGCCTGGCTGGGGCTTGCTACCACAAATTGGCGCCCAATGTGGGGCTCATCGGCGACTCGGATGCCCGAAGGACTGGTCGAGATGAAGGACTGGTCGAGATGAAGGATTGGAATCTCGCTTTGGACGTGATCACTGCCAGAGGAGACCAGAGTCTTGTCATCCACGGCGTTTTCCCTTTCTTTCTGATCTGACCATCCAGGTGGTGCCGGTCCTCGACTGAGATCTCTTCTGTTGATCCGCTGTGTAGTGAACGTTTGGTCGATTTTAGAACTTGGCAGGAGGAACCTGGACACTATTTCACTGGTAAGAGCCGTTTTACGGCACTTGCTGTAAGTATGACGCCTTGTAATTAGTAAGGTAGTTTATATAAGCTTACTACGGCATTTTTCTATGTATTGGCCAAAAGTTTGAAATGATTCTATGTTAAGTTGATTTATGTCTTGCAACACATATAGGCAGGTAATGAGGAGATTTTTCTCTAATCCTATGAAATTCAAACGGCGCAACGTACAAAGAGTACTTTAAGCGCTACTTTTTTTTATAATACTGCATATTTTGCACTATTTTCGGCATGCCTGTTTTTAGCACACTTCGTAAGTTGTGTTGCTTTTGTAGTGGTACTAATTTGAAACTTGATGAAGCACAACCGGCCCCCCCAGAGCGGACGCCTAATAGGGATATGTATATTAAATATGGCATTTCGTCCACAATGTACAGCAAATTGTGGAATAAATACACTCGCAAGGATCCTGAGTTGCGTTGGCCTATGCATGGGTCATTTGATTCCCGAAAGATTCAGTATGTGGAGCAACGAATGTTTAAGCGAAAGACTAGGCAAGATATGTTTGACTGTGTGCGAAAGTGGGAGAAAGAAGTGCGTGAGCGAATGAAGCGTGAACAGGCCTAGATTGAAAAAGAACAGCGTAAAAGTGTGCATGCAAAAGCCTTAGATATGAAAAATAAAGAGATGAGAGAAACTAAAGAAAGGGAAGATAGGGAGCGTCAGTTACAGGTAAATGGACAATATGCTATTCGTAGGCCTCTCTATCCTATTCTTAATAAACCCCAAGAAGATTCTCTCTTATTAGATCGTTCTCCACCTCCGTATATTTTCCCTTCTGCTCCTAATGAGTCAGATAAGGACTCTCCTACAGATCAGGATAAAGCCCGAGACACTCGCTTAATGTTAACTACCGAACGTTCCTCTGAGATTAGATCTGCGGCGCGAAAAGCGGATTGTGGTACTCTCACTGCTTCTGAACTTCTAGATACTATTAAGAATTGGTCAGAAAAGGAAAAGAAATATTTTACAGAGATATTGGCTATAGAGGTTGTTGAGCGATTTAGGAAACATTCGGTGGAAGTAGAGCCAGATGATATAGCAGCTGATTGTAAGCAATTACGTGAAGGTTCTTTTGTCTTTTCCCAGGTGGCTGACACGATCAGACGCTTGGTTAAACTACGTGATGAAGCAGTCCGTTTGCGGGAGGAGAAAAAGGCCGCAGACGCAGCTGCACAAATATCTCGAATTAATATGGCACGAGCACCGACGCCCGAAACAGATAAGAATGTTGTAAATGTGAAACCCATGCGGGATGCCGCGCCTTTATATGTTCCTCCTAAAGGAACAGGCACAAGTGCTGATAAGACTTCTATTGATGCGAAAGGGTATTTTATTTATAATTGGGTTTACACTCCTTGGAATAGAGCAGATGTCATGGCTCTTAAAAATGTATTGCCTGATCCGCGAAAGAATCCAACAGCTTTTTATGAAGAAATTGAGGGTGCCATTAGCTCCTGTATTATGACTTTGTCTGACATTGATTTGTTTTTTGGATTAATATTACCGCCTGATATGTGGAGAACTGTGCGTAAAATTGACGATTGTGCGGTATTTGGAGCATTGTGGTCAGATATAGAACAATCAGATAAAGATAGAGAACCTGCACAAACACCGTGTCAGCAAATTTTAGATCTTCCAGCAGCTATCTTGGTTAAATTAAAGACGATTATTCCCCCTAAAAAGATACATTGGACTATGTTAGCATCCTGTAAGCAAAAGACGGATGAATCGGTTTTAGACTTTTTCACACGCTTTGAAGAAGCATTCCACGATTTTAGTGGTCAGACATTGGCAGATGACACAGGCATCTGTTCGTCGATAAATATGTCACAAACCTTTTGCCAGAAATAGCTAGTCGCCTAAAAGCCAGCGAAAGTTCATGGACTACCTCCTCTCCGGCTTCTCTCCTAACTATGGCTCAGTATTATCAACAACAGGAATTAGGAGCAAAAAGTAAGGAGGATAAAAAATCTAAAGAGTTAAAAACATAGGCTATGATGGCTCAAGCTTATGGCCCACCTTTTAGAGGTGATAATAGAGGAGGACGTGGATCTTATGGTTTGTCTTTCCCTCCCTTTCCTCGTGCAGATTTGTCTATTAATCAGTGTGCGTATTTCAGACAATCTGGCCATTGGATTTCTAATTGTCCGGTGCTACGTGCCCAGCAGGGTTCATGTAGTCGGGGACAAATGAGAAATCGCTCAGGATATTCAGGGCCTAGAGGAAATACAAATGATCGTGCTAGGTTTAACGTTAATACACGTAGACAAAAGGGGGCTAATACTTTTGACAGACGGAATCAATATCAAATGTCCGATTATGAGCCGTCTGATTTGCAAGATTCTGCCTATGCATAGGATTGCCTAGGATGGGGTAAGGAATCAGTTGAAGAGCCAGTAGATCAGAAGGGTCCCTATGTTACAGCACACGTTTTGGGTTCTACTGATCAGTTTCTGGTTGATACAGGAGCTACTCGTAGCGCCTTGTCTAAACACTTGATTCCAAGGGCTCCCCTGTCTGACTTAACTATTACATCGATAGGTTTCAATGGAACACCTTCCCGTAGCCAATTGTCACAACCACTTGCACTCCATGTTGATAAGTTTATTGCTCCATGGCCATTTTTGCTTTCTCCAAATACACCAGACAACATTGTGGGTCTTGCCATGCTCAAATATTTCAGGGCCATGATACGATGTTCTCCGGAAGGAGTACAGGTTATTTTAAATGACAACCACCCCATGATTGAGAGATCCTGTATTGTTAAAGAGAACATTGCCCAAGCTTCACTCCCTAGTACTTTGTGGGCTACTTCAGATACCGATGTAGGACAAATGGTTATTCCACCAGTGCATATTAGTGTCAAGGAGGGTGCTAGACTGCCAAGATTGCCTCAGTATAAAATTTCTCGAGAAGGAGAGGAAGCACTTACACGCATTGTTCATGACTTAATTCAAGTGGGGGTTGTTCAAGAAGTTCCTTACAATGATTACAATATTCCGATTCTTCCTCTTTTGAAAAAATATACTGACATTAAGGTTTATAGATTTATCATTGACTTGAGGGAGGTCAATAAGATTGTAGTACCACAATACCCTGTAGTGTCTGACATAACTACGTTGCTTACCTTGGTCCCTCCAACAGCAACTACATTTTCAGTAGTAGATTTGAAGAATGCTTTCTTCTCGATTCCTATTCATCCCGATAGCCGATATTTGTTCGGTTTCACTTTGAATAATGGATCGTACAGATTTTGTAGAGTTCCTCAAGGCTATACTGAAAGTCCTAGTATTTATAGTTAAGCCTTGAAACGACAACTTGATTCTTTTATTTTGCCTGATGGAGTGGCTCTCATACAATATGTCGATGACATTTTGTTAGCAGCTGATACACCTGAACAGTGTGAAACATGTACTTTGGCCCAGCTTTCTTTTCTTGCGACACATCACCATAAAGTATCACGGAAGAAATTGTAATATTGTAGACCGAAGGTGACCTACTTAGGTCATCTTCTGTGTAAGGAGGGACGTGCATTGACACCAGATCGCATTCAAGCAATTTTAGACACTCCAGTACCTTCCACATAGAAAGATGTCCGTGCATTTATTGGTTTAACTTCATTTTGTAGGCAATGGATATTGGATTTTTCACACATTGTTAAACGACTGCTAGCGCTTGACTAAAAACACTCCAATCCCCCTTCCTTGGACAGATGAATGTCAAAATGTTTTTCGCCAGTTGAAACAAGCTCTTTGCTCTGCACCAGTGTTAGGTACACCAGATTAAACGAAAGCTTTTACACTCTATGTGCACGAGAAAGATGGATGTGCATTGTCAGTTTTAGTACAGACACATGGTGACAAGCAACGTCCCTGTGCATACTTTTCTGCAGTTCTTGATCCTGTTGCTCGTGCATTGCCTGGATGTTTTCGTTCAGTTGCAGCAACAGCTGTGTCCATACGTCAGAGTGAAGGGATAGTTTTGTCACAGAAACTGTTCGTGCTAGTACCCCATGCAGTAGATGCCCTTTTGAATCAGACTACAACGCAGCATTTGACTAGTGCCCGCCTGACAGGATATGAATTGACACTATTAGCACCTCATATTACATTGAAGAGGTGTGCTACACTAAACCCAGCTACTTTGTTGCCATATCCTGTGACTCAGTCCCAGTCGAAGGAACCTCATGATTGTATATTCCTTACTGAGGAACAGACAAAGGGTCGCATCGATTTGCAAGATACGCCCCTTTCAGATGTAGATGGGGAGTTATGGGTTGATGGGTCCTGTTTGAAGTTACCAGATGGCACAACCTCAGCTGCATATGCAATCACCACACTTGAAACAGTAGTGGAAACAGCTCGCATACCTCAGAAGTCGGCTCAAGCAGCTGAACTAATAGCTTTGACACAAGCATGTAAGCTTAGTACTGACTTATGTGTGAACATTTACACGGATAGTCGCTATGCTTTTGGAGTGGTTCATGATTTTGGCTTACTCTGGAAGGAAAGAGGCTTTCTTACATCCCACGGGATGCAGATAATGCATGGAGAATTTGTGCATAATCTCTTGACTGCACTCACATATCCTAAGAGTTTCCATTATGAAGTGTAGCGCACACAAGAAGATCACTGATAAAATAGGGCAAGGAAATGCCTTCGCAGATCGTGTAGCTCGTGAAACTGCAATGCAACGAAGCACTACTTCTATGTACGTAGTGAAATCTCAAGCTGAGCGCTGGCATGATGCTAGAGAGGAAGTACTAGATGTACAGAGATCTGCCTCTGTAGCAGAACTTGAGCAATGGTCCAAAGAAAGAATATTGGACGATAAGGGTTGCTGGCGCAACAAAGACATGGATAAGTGGAAGTTACCTGCAGCCTATTTACAACCTATGGTTCAAATGGCACATGGGCTGGCACATGTTGGAGCTCTAGCAATAACTAAATTGCTTACACAAGTCTGGGAGCATCCTGAGATTGCCAGCACAGCTAAAAGAGTGGTACAGTCCTGTTTGATCTGTTGGCAGTGCAATCCTGGAAAAGGGACACAAACTCCTACAGGAGGGTTTGCTACACCAACCGCACCTTTTGAAGTTTTGCATATGGATTACATCCAGCTTGAACGCTGTAATCATCTGAAATATGTCCTAGTGGTGGTATGTCCCTTCAGTAAATGGATAGAGGCGTACCCTACAAAGGATAATACTGCTCTTACTACAGCAAAGGTGCTTTTTAAGGAGTTTTTCCCCAGGTAGGGTGTTTGCAAAATTTTATGGAGCGACAACGAATCTAATTTTATTGGGCAAGTTGTTGATTATGTCATGAAAGGATTAGGAATCAAACAGAAATTCCATGCAGTCTTCCACCCACAATCAGCAGGATTGGTGGAAAGGTATAATGCTAGCTTAAAATTTCAGCTGGCGAAAATAGTGGCTTCTACGTCCCTAAAGTGGCCGGATGCATTGCCTTTGGCACTGTTGTCCATAAGATCAGTACCACACTCACGATCAGGTCTCACACCATATGAGGTAGTATTTGGAAGAACGATGAATATTTGGGGAGTTCCTAAACCACGCCCCATACATGATGTTCCTTGTGTTCTGTTGAGTGATTATTTGGCACAGTTAACTGATAGTTTGACTTCTATTCATCAACAGGTTCGAGAAGCTCTTCCTGCTAGATCTACAGGTGAGGCCCATGATCTCCATCCTGGTGACCAGGTGATGGTCAAGGCGTTTGACAGATCGAACAGCTTGGAGCCGAGGTGGCGAGGTCCGGAGCAGGTGCTGTTGGCCACAAGGACAGCGGTTCGAGTAACGAACAGAAAGAACTGTCTCCATACCACGCACTGCAAGCGTGTATCGCCCGCCTTAGTGGAACCTGCTGTGCTGATCGACCATCGAGAGACTCTGGAAAAAGGAGAAGGGTCAAGCTATCTCATCTGACGAGTCTACGGAAGCCTCCCCGGATCACACGATTACTGGAACAGCACGATATAATTTGAGACCGAGGAAAGAATCTGCAGTTTTGAACGAGACTGGTTGAGCTACCGCCCTGGGTTGTGAAACGGAGAGCCAATAAGGCAAGAGAGGGGGATCAGCCCTGCATTAGTGTAGTGACACCCGTCTTGGCCTGTGGTGAAGAAATCAACGGCAACCCATGGGAGAAGAGCTCCAACGATTGTTTTGTTTTTTAGATTCTTTGAAAGATTGATCATCATTGCTATAGAAGATGAATTACACCAAGAAAATTATTTGTGCTGTAGGGTTTATTGTTGCCCTGATGGTTTTGGCAATAACCACTTGGTTCATTGAGAAAGCAGTTCCTGCTCGACAGCTTTTTGTTGCAACCACTCCAGCTCCACTGGAGCATCACTACTACACTCTTTCTTATCATGAGCAGAAACATCGACAGTCCTATCTGAATAACACATTCATTCAGATGTTGCATCATACCCATAATGCTACAAATGCTACCAATTGTTGGGTGTGTGGAATGATACCTGCACACCAGAAGAAAGGAGGAACACCTTTTATTCCTCTACCGTTTTCTCATAATGGTTCATGTCAAACTTGGTATGCCCTTTTGTTTGCTTATGGAAAGCCTTCAGTAGGTGGAATCATTTTTCAGTTGAATAAAGAATCTTACCAAGACAAAAATGGGTATCCTCAAGCTAAAGGGACTAAATGGGAATGGGATGAATACCAACCGGACAATATTTCAACACCATATGTCTTCACAAATGTGAGGAATCTGAAGAACTTTGGACCCTTTGTGATTTCTGTAACCAGAGCAAAAGCAGATTTATGTATTGGCAGTGTTGGGAGAATTCCCGTAGGACGAAGCGAATGTACAACTGTATTAAACATTGAAACTGTTAACAATAGCAGCTTTGTAGCGTCTCACAACACCTATTTTGTGTGTGGTAACAAAGGATATTACCAATTACCTGTTGGATGGTCAGGGGTATGTTACATACCATTTTTGTTACCCCCTGTGTTTTTAGCACCTGCATCATATCATCTTGACCTGAAACTGTTTAAAGAGATCTCAATGAATAGATATAAACGGACAACAAGTACTGATGAGATTGACCAGACAGACAACGCCCTGCAACAATATGTTGATTTCAATTTGGGTTTGTTCTTCTTCGTGGGTGCTGCATTAAATAGCAGAAAGATCAGACGATTGACTCGTGTAGTGGAAGCTGTTACCAATCAGACAGCTATGGCACTTGGGAACATTACAGAAGAACTGCAAATTGCAAGAATTGTAGCACTCCAAAATCGGATGGTGCTCGATGTGATCTTGGCTGATCGTGGTGGTGCATGCCGCATCATCGGTAGCAGCTGTTGTGTCTTCATCCCGGACCATTCGCCTTCAGTTTATGACGCAATTTCTAAACTGCATAAGATTGCTGCAGACATTCAACCAGAGACTGGTACATGGACATTTTCAAACTGGATATGGACACTCTTTGTTACTTGGGGCTGGAAACTACTGACTTTTCTATGTATACTACTGGTGATATTATTTACATGCTGTACTTGTATACAATGTGGTCCCATGATTTGCTCTATGTGCGTTACTGCTTGTACACCTGCCAAGAGAAGGGTTACGAAAGAACTACAAAATGTTAAGCAAAGAGATTTCTGATATGATGAATATCAATGTACAGGATGCAGATCTAGATTACCCCAGACAGACAGATGTCTTCAGCAAATGCTGAAAGGGTCGTCTGTGGTAGTTTAGCAAATCATTAAGTTAATCATTTGCAGAAGACATCCAGTTTTTCGACCTATTTTGCCCGTTTTACGGAATCCATTTTGTCGTTCTATCGGGCATTTTGTATGCCATGTGCTCTGTCCTATCTTCCTGTCAACTGCTCTTGAAATCTGCCTAGAGACAAGATATGTTTAGTCTCCTGTGCTTTGCACATGCCCAGTAAAGCTTACAGCTGTCCCTAACTTGTAACTGTCAAGAGATGTCCACCAGAATTAGGTTACTGTCAGCCCTTCCCACTTGTTGCTAGCCCTCTCTGTATGACCTTATATGTATTTGAAACCAATACTCTGTGCCTTGTACCGCCTCCATTTCAGCCCCTGTGTGGGTATAAAAGGACCAAGCTCCTTCCAGTCAGTGTGCTACCTCATACTATACCGAAGGGTGTTGTGTGATTGTAGTTCCACCTCAAGAGGTTTAATAAATTCTGTCTTTTCTATTCCAGTTTCTGTGCCAACTTCTTACCATTGGTCTACGGACTCTAAGCAGAGAAGGGTGAATCCCTTGCACTAGTAGGCCTGGCTGGGGCTTGCTACCACACATCTAGGTAGTCAGTGTCCGGCGGTAGCACCAACATGCCTTGGTAGCCGCAATGTGCGTGGAAGATGATAAAATGCAAACCTTGGGACCAGCAAGGTCCAAGGGACTCACAAACAGAAGGAGAGTCAGAGAAGGCCCTGAGCAAGCAGGATAGCCCACTGAAGCAAAGGAAGACAGTTGAGTTGGCCCACGGCCCGCAGGCACAGGAGTCGCAAGAATACCTTAGGCACTCCTATGATGCAAGGACCGCAGGGAGGACGCTGATCTTCAGGAAGTAGGGTGCTGGAGCTTCTTGTAGCTGAAAGCTCCCAGGAGTGCAGAGACAACAAGCCTTGGCAACGCCAATTCGACAGGGTGCACTGGTTTTGGTCCTAGCTGTTCCAACGAGGGAAACTGGCCTTAAAATTGCAGAGAGGACAGAACAGGCCTCAAGGGAGTTGCAGAACCACCACCTGTATTACTGAACCTCTGGAAGTCCGTAGGACGAAAGGAGCAGCAGACCGGTCAGCTTCATTGTGGTGCCTGCAGATGCAAAGGAGGGACTCATTCACTCCAAGGGAGATTTCTTCAGGTGTCCTTGATGCCCACAGGTCAGTTGAAGAACCTAGACGAAGCACAGACACAGACGATGAAGAAGACTTGCAGACAAGTAAGGCCAGGAGCAGCAGGAATCTTCCTTGGTGCAGTCTCTGTTACAATCGAAGTCCAAGTGACCAGACGATTGAAGAGCGATGTAGTTTCAGGGTTGAGTCTTGTCCCATGACGAATCTAAGGACCCACCCACAGGGGGGCTGTTAAGTACCCTAGGGAAAGGGTTGGAACAACTCGGGGTGCCTCTCAGAGGAGGGGCTGGACAAAGGGGAGGGTAATCCCTGTCCTTTGCCCAGTTACGTGCCAGAGCAGGATCCAAGGGTCCTTGTACTGGCTCAAACTGGAGTATGCAAGGAGGGCACCATCAGTGCACCTCGAAGCAGTCTGGTGGGGCTGACAAGCTCCCCAGCCCAATACAATAAGTCCTGTCTGGGAGGTGGTCAGATCTCCCTGTGACAGGAAACCTATTTTTCTACCTTCTCCTGCTCGAGCTTGGCTCAGCAGCAGGAGGGCAGAATTATGTCTGTGGTCGGCAGCAGCACTAGCTTGCTTGCATACCCTGATATATTCAAGAAGGGGGTGGTGATGGACAGAGTATCTGAGTTAATCAGAACACTCCTACCCAGTCAAAAGATCAGGGCTTGATCCATCACCGTTTTTTAGCTCACTGCACCATCCCAGTTCAGAACCTGGCTACATGCAAATTAGTCTGACCCTGGCCCAGTGCATCATGGGAACAGGGCAGACCAAACTACCAAGCCAATTCTTTACTGGAAAGGAAACAAGCTTCCGGGGACCGGTTTCTGGCATTACAGCCGTCTTCGGCCCGGCTTGCTTGAATCCTGATGGTGCAGTGAGCAAGGGACTCATGTCTGAGCATACCCTGCCACACCTGTAGTGGCCAAAACTATTCAAAAAGGGGGTGGTGATGGACAGAGTATCTGAGTTAATCAGAACACTCCTACCCAGTCAAAAGATCAGGGCTTGATCCATCACCGTTTTTTAGCTCACTGCACCATCCCAGTTCAGAACCTGGCTACATGCAAATTAGTCTGACCCTGGCCCAGTGCATCATGGGAACAGGGCAGACCAAACTACCAAGCCAATTCTTTACTGGAAAGGAAACAAGCTTCCGGGGACCGGTTTCTGGCATTACAGCCGTCTTCGGCCCGGCTTGCTTGAATCCTGATGGTGCAGTGAGCAAGGGACTCATGTCTGAGCATACCCTGCCACACCTGTAGTGGCCAAAACTATTCAAAAAGGGGGTGGTGATGGACAGAGTATCTGAGTTAATCAGAACACTCCTACCCAGTCAAAAGATCAGGGCTTGATCCATCACCGTTTTTTAGCTCACTGCACCATCCCAGTTCAGAACCTGGCTACATGCAAATTAGTCTGACCCTGGCCCAGTGCATCATGGGAACAGGGCAGACCAAACTACCAAGCCAATTCTTTACTGGAAAGGAAACAAGCTTCCGGGGACCGGTTTCTGGCATTACAGCCGTCTTCGGCCCGGCTTGCTTGAATCCTGATGGTGCAGTGAGCAAGGGACTCATGTCTGAGCATACCCTGCCACACCTGTAGTGGCCAAAACTATTCAAAAAGGGGTGGTGATGGACAGAGTATCTGAGTTAATCAGAACACTCCTACCCAGTCAAAAGATCAGGGCTTGATCCATCACCGTTTTTTAGCTCACTGCACCATCCCAGTTCAGAACCTGGCTACATGCAAATTAGTCTGATCCTGGCCCAGTGCATCATGGGAACAGGGCAGACCAAACTACCAAGCCAATTCTTTACTGGAAAGGAAACAAGCTTCCGGGGACCGGTTTCTGGCATTGCAGCCGTCTTCGGCCCGGCTTGCTTGAATCCTGATGGTGCAGTGAGCAAGGGACTCATGTCTGAGCATACCCTGCCACACCTGTAGTGGCCAAAACTATTCAAAAAGGGGGTGGTGATGGACAGAGTATCTGAGTTAATCAGAACACTCCTACCCAGTCAAAAGATCAGGGCTTGATCCATCACCGTTTTTTAGCTCACTGCACCATCCCAGTTCAGAACCTGGCTACATGCAAATTAGTCTGACCCTGGCCCAGTGCATCATGGGAACAGGGCAGACCAAACTACCAAGCCAATTCTTTACTGGAAAGGAAACAAGCTTCCGGGGACCGATCTTTGGACTGGGTAAGAGTGGTCTGCTTAATTCAGGCACTCTGTTCATCACCACCCCCTTTTCCGGATGCATACCCTGATAGGCTGTTATCCGAAGCACAGGGGGGGGTCCATAAGGGGCACCCCAATAGAAAGGATCATATGTCTAACACTAGAATAGGTGTTGGGGTATGATTGCAACATGTTTGACACCAAACATTACTGGGTTTGGAGCAGCCAATATATATTTAGACACCTCATAAAGACTAATGTCCACTATATGCCTTAAAATGGCTGACCACACTTACAAAGCCTGGAGAATCGACTCCGGGGTTTGTAGGGGTGTTCTGCTCATGCAGGGACACCTTCAAACTTTTAACCAAGCACCCTCCTCTCAGGACTGAAGAGACTGCCTGTTAGACCTGGCTTCTTTGGCGTGGTTTCCCCCTATCTTTTTGCCTCTACCTCCTGTACTTTTGATGTTGTGCTGGATTTCGTTTTTGTTGGTTTAGATGCTTTGGACACTCTGCCACTGCTGATCAGTGCCAGAGTGTAAGTGCTCCCTATGTAAAGTATTATTCTGATTGGATATACATGTTAGGCATATTTGTATCACCATGAAGTCCCTAGTAAAGTGCATTGGGTGTGCCAGGGTTGGTGATGACGAATGCTACTAGTGGGCCTGCAGCACTGATTGTGCCACCCACAGGAGTAGCCCTAAAATGATGTCTCAGGCCTGACACTGCAGTGCCTGTGTGCAGTTTAGAACTGCCATGTCCTCCTGGTCAGTGTCCCCACTGACCAGGCCTAACCCTTCCCTTTTTGTGCACATCAGCCACCCCTATGGAAGGCCCAAGGTGCCCCCCTACGCAGGGTGCAGTGTATGTAAAAGGTAGAGCATGTACTAGTGCCGGTAACATGCTCTGATAGTGAATGGCATCCATTTTCGTTTTCACTATTGTAAGGCTATCTTGCTCCATAGATTAACATGGGGGATGCTGGATACAGTGGTTAACAGCATTTCTTCCCATAGGAACAAGATAGGACATAAGTATCTAGTATCCCTGAACTCAGAATTTAATAACACATCTTTTAGGAAAGGTTGTTTTTAAATCCTGTGTTTGAGAACAGCACTTTTAGAAAGTTGCTGTTCTCTTGTCTGACCCTTCTGTGTGCCTGGGCCTGTTTGTGTATTGACTGTCTGGTTTGAGTGACAGGGGCTGGGGAATTCCCCAGGAGGCTGGATGAGTCTGCACTAGGCTGAATGACTGCATTTGCAACTGGAGTGGTGGGAGGAGTTAGCACCTGGGCCTGAATAGGGCTGTGCCTGCCTTCCACAATGCTGGCTCCACCTCCTGCTGGCCGGCTGAGGACCCTGCCCCTCACTCTGAAAGGAAAGAAGCAGCCAGCAAAACAAAGCACTCAGGAAACACCAGAACTGGTTCAGACCGGGCTCAGGGCCCACATGCACAGAGAGAACAAAGACTTTAGGGGTATAAGTACAGGACCCCTGACAACAGAAAATTAGATCATCCTGGAATCAAGAAGGAACCTCTGCCAAGGAGAAAGCTGACTCTGAAGAAGGAAGACTGTCCTGCTGTTGCTCTGCTGGACTGACCTGCTGTTGCTTTGCTGCCAAGGAGAGGGGAAGGACTTTGCTGTGTGCTGTGTCCCCTGTCTTGAAGGAATCTCCAAGGGCCTGAGAAGAGCTGGCTCCCTGTTTTGAAGTCCCAGGAACAAAAGGACTTCACCCCCAGCTTCCCTGAACTCTGCTGAGAGAGTTCTGTCCTTCCTAGAGTGCTTGATCCAGTTGTGGGGCCTCTGGAAGTTGTACCTGTGCTGGGAAGCTTGAAAATAAGCTTGAGAGACTTTTGAAATCGAAAAGTGTCGTATCTCTTGCTTGCGGAGCGCATCCCCGACAGTGCTAGAAGATTCCCGCCGCTACGAAGGCCGAGATCGTCGCAGCGCCTGACGCCGCTGCCAGAGCCGTCGCATCCTTCGTTTGCGGGACGCACCAGACCGGTGCGGGAGAATCGAACATCGCTGCGAGTGTCGTCGCAGAGCCTGTCGTCGCTCGATGAGATCGCCGCACCGCTTGCTTGCGGACCGCATCACGTCGCTGCGAGCATCGTCGCAAAACCATCGCATCGAGGAGCTGCGAGAGAGAGGATCACAGCTGGACCGCGCATCGTCGCCCCGGAGATCGTTGCAGCCCCTACGAGGTCGTCGCATCGTGCCTTTGCGAGAACAGACTTCCTATGGAACCTACGCACCAGAATCCATACAAGTGGCCTTCCTCCCCATACAGACCGGATTCATCGCAACACGCCCGCTGCTGCAGCGGGGCTGTCGCAAACGCCTCCCCAGGGTCTCAGGAGCAACGCATCGCTTGTTTTCCACCGCACCAGCTTCTGCTTTTGGAACTTTGTTGCAACTAAAAGGTACTGTGAGTAAACGTGACGCAACTGTGAACTTTTCACGCATCTGTAGGGAATTCTATCGCAACATAGAGAATTCTATCGCAACCTAAAGAATTTTAACGCAACCTTAAGAACTCTTTTTGAAACCATATTCTTGAACTGTGTATGTTGGATTTTTGTCGTTTTGGTCTTGTTTAGTTTAGATTAAATACCTTTATTTTTCTAAACTGTTGTGGAGTCAGTTTGTGGTGTTTTCACTGTATTACTGTGAGTGTTGGTACAAATACTTTAATCATTGCCTCTGGTTAGCCTAGACTGCTCGTGCCAAGCTACCTAGAGGGTGAGCAGGGGTTATCTCAGAGGGTTACCAAAGTACTTACAATGTCAATTTAGGGGAGAAAGCACAGTTGCTGGAGTCCGGACTAGCAGGATCCCAGCAGATTAGGTCAAAGCACACTGACAAGCAAAATATGAGGGCAACCATGAAAGCAGATCCTACTTCCCTCCACCCCCAACCCCTAAAAACCTAAGATGAGACTAAATTTGCCCAGTTGAGTTTTCATTTTCTAAGTGGAAATATCTAGAAAGGTGATCTGTGTTGGCATGGTTACTCTCAGGTCTATGTTCCATTGAAAATCCCGTCCCATGTAGGGAAAGGAACCACCTCAAAAGTTTGGCATTTTCACCCTTCATTTGATTAAGCCATAAGAAGAGGGGCTTATGGTCTGTCTGAACAATGAAGTGACTGCCAAACAGGTATGGCCTCAACTTCTTCAAGGCCCAGACCACAGCAAAGGCCTTCCTCTCAATAGCTGACCAACGCTTCTCCCTGGGGGTCAACCTCCTGCTTATAAAAGCTACTGGTTGATCCTGGCCCTCTGAATTAAGTTGTGATAATACTGCACCTACCCCTCTCTCAGAAGCATCTGTCTGGAAAATAAAGGTTTTGGAGTAATCAAGACTTTGTAGAATTGGAGCGTAGCACATAACTTGCTTCAGGTCATCAAATGCCTTCTGACAGCTAAATGTCCACTGAACTGTCTTAGGCATTCCTTTGGATGTGAGATCATTAAGGGGTGTCACTATGGATCCATAGCCATTAACAACCCTCCTCTAGCACCCAGTCAGGCCCAAGAAAGCTCTGACCTGATTCTGGGTAGTGGGAGAATCTAGTCCATAATGGCCTGAATATTGCTCTCCAATGGTTGATCTTGGCCTCCACCTACAAGGTGGTCCAAGTACAGAACCTTGCTCTGCCCTATCTGGCACCTGGTGGCCTAGATAGTGAGGCCTGCCTTTTGCAGGGCCTCCAGTACATTTCTGAGGTGGACCAGATGATGTTCGCAGGTGGAACTAAAGACCGCAATATAATCTAGATATTCTGCACTATAGGCTTCCAGACCTGTTAAGAAGTTGTAGACCATCCTCTGAAATGTGGCAGGTACATTCTTCAAACCAAAAGGCTTCACAATAAATTGATAATGCCCCCAGGGGGTTGAAAATGCTCTTTTTTGGTTTGGCATCCTCTGATTTGCCAATAACCAGTAGTCAGGCCAAATGTACTGAGATACTTGGCAGAGGCCAAGGTATCAATAAGCTCATCTGCCCTACAGACTGGATGGGCATCAGTCCTAGTGACTGCATTGAATCCCCTGTAATTCACACAGGACCTCATCTCTTACCATCCTGGGTGTGAGGTTTAGGGACAAGGACTACAGTACTAGCCCAAGGGCTTTCTTAAGGCTCAACGACCCCCAAATCCAGCACCTTTTAGACAACAGCCACAATACAGTCTCTGACATCGTCAGGCTGTCTGTAAATGTTGCTCTTCACAGGCAAGCTGTCACTGGTGTCCACATCATGGGTACACTAGGTGGTCTGGCTGTGTGTCAGAGAAAAGAGACTAGAAAACTGACTAAGAACCTGTCTAAAATCACGCCGCCGGTCCTATAGATGTCGGCTGATGGGCTGTGTATACCTACCAACACTGAATGCTTACTGTCAACGAAAGTAGCCGGCCTGATATGGTTGTAGGCGCAACGTTGTGATTGTATCTGTGAAATGTGCAATAAACGTATTACACAAAAAAAAAGAAAGAAAAAAAAAAAAAGAACCTGTCTAAAATCAGCTTGCTGTTGACCAGTGAGGCTGTCTGCCAAGACTACTACTTCCACTGATCCATCAACAGGGTCCTGAGAGAGAAGATAAGGGCCGGGGCATTCTCTTCCTCCTGTCCTTCATCTTTGGCCAAAAGCAAGCTCATGCCTGCCCTGTCAATAAAGGTTTCAAGTGATCCACATGAAGTACCCTATGGGGACTTCTTGGAGTGGCTAGGTCAACTAAGTAGGCAACCTTACCCTTTTTCTCAAGTATGGTGTGTTGGCCACTCCACTTGTGCTGGACAGCTGCTGGGGCCACAGACTCCAATGCCCACACTTTCTGTCCTGGCTGGTAAACAGTCAGTACATCCTTTTGGTCATACCTAGCTTTCTGAAGCTCCTGGCCGGCCTCAAGGTTTCTGCTGACCTTCTTCATGTACTCAGCCATATGGGAACAGAGGATTAGTATATAGTCAACTTTGTCCTGTTTAAGGGGTTTGAGAGGATGCTCCCATCCCTCATCAACCAGACACAATGGACCCCTAACTGAATGTCCAAACAGAAGTTCAAATGGGCTGATGCCCACTGCCTTCTGAGGAACCTCTCTACCGGCAAAGAGAAGGCAAGGTAGTAAGACATCCCATTTTAGCGTCAGCTTTTCTGTGAGTCCCAGGATCATACATTTTAGGGTCTTTTTGAACCTTTCAACAACCCCATTGCCCTGTGGATGATAGGGTGTCGTAAACGTGTAGTTTACATCCCATTCCTTCCTCATAGCAGTGATGCAGCTAGATATGAAATTAGTACCTCTGTCTGACAATACCTCCTTAGGAAACCCAACTCTGGAAAAGATTCCCAGGAGGGCCCTAGGTACAACAGGAGCTGCATTGGTCCTAAGGAGACTAGCCTATGAATACCTAGTGGCATGGTCTACCACCACTAAGATGAAACGGTTTCCCTATGTGGTTAGAGGGTTTAAGGGACCTACAATGTCTATCTCTACCCTCTCAGAGGGACCCCAACCACTGGTAGTAGGATTAAGGGGGGCTTTGTAGTGCCACTTGACTTACCACTTGCTTGGTAGGTGACAAACTCCTTGGTGTCTTCAGACATGTGGGTCCAGTGAAAGTGAGGGACAGCCCTGACCCAAGTCTTGTTTTGACCAAAATGTCCTGCAAGGGGAATGTTGTGTTCCAGGGTTAATAGAAAACGCCTGAATTTCTGATGTATGACCAACCTTTCGGAAAACAGAGGCCCTTCTTCCCAAGAAGTCCTATGGGACCCACTGACATTCCCTGCCTCCCCAGCAGCAGCTTGTTGTCTGAGGTGCTCAGTAGAGGGGCAGGTTTTCTGCTCCAGACTCAAGTCTGCCCTGGAAAGTCCCCTTGCACCTAAAACTTCTGCTGTGTCAGGCCTGAGTTTCTCTGGGACAGTCCAGGTCCTTAACAGGGGCTGGGGCCATCTTCCTCAGGAGACTGATCCTCAGTAGGAGTCTGGGAGGAGGATAAATCCTTACATTTCCGGTTTCTTTCTTGAGAGCTGGCTGGTCTATTTTTTAAGGATTCGGGGCACCCTCTGTGCCTAATCTCTTGGCCTGGCCCTAGTGACAAAGGCACTGGGTGAAATGGCCATCATTTCTGCATGTGTCCTGCACTCCACTTCAGATCAGGCTGACGTTTCTAAAGCATTACTAAGCAGGCAGTCCACCGGACGTCTGGGGAAACCACAGCTCTCTATGGGCCAGTTAGCCCTCCCCAGATGAGATTAACAACGACCAAGGAATGATCTGTCCTGACATTGCTAGCATTGGCCACTTGATAAACCTGACCAAGTCGAATCTGTTGAGGAGACACAAGTTTCTCTGCCACCATAATGATACTGACCTGTGTCTCTATAAGCCACAGCTTCCTGACCACTGATGAGGCTGTTGTCTGTACTTGCCAAAATTAGTGTGGCTTACAAGTAAAGTGGCAGATTCCATGCCACTATCACAAACTAAAACAGCCTGAGTGGGTGTCCTGACTAGGCCAGAACTCACGTCAGTACCCAAGGTTAACCCTACTAAACCCTTGGGGGCACTACTACTACTACCAGTGCTGGTGCTAGGGGCGCTAGGTACTTTTGGAGCAGTAGTAGTAGTAGTATCCTTTGTGCTAGACTTAGAGCAATTGGCATCTTTTGCCTATGGCCTTTTTCCTTAGAGATAGCACCAAGGTTTCTTGTTGGAAGAGGAAGAGTTTTGGGACCCACTCCCCGAGCAAGATTTTTGGGGACATGGTGAAGATTCTTTCTTACCTTTCTCCCCACCCTTCACTTGGGCCTTAAAAGAATCTTGCTTCTTCTGGTCACCACCACCATGAGATTTCTGCTTCACTCTGGTGCGGACCCACTTGTCTGCCTTCTATGCCAATTCTTGGGGAGAGGTCAGATCTGAGTCCACCACGTACTGATGCAGTTGTTGATTTTTCAGTTAATAAGGATGTGCTTCCTCATCAATAAATTGTACAGTCCCTCATAGTCATGCACATTACTTCCATGAAGCCAGCCTTTAGGGCCTTAATAGCATTGTCTACAAAATCTACCCAGTTTTGAGTTTGTGTCTTCTGTGTGTCCCTAAACATAACCCTGTATTGTTCAGTGGTTAAACTAACCCCATCTATGAGGGCATTCTTCAAGACTGTGTAACTATCTGTATCTTCCTCCCTTACAGTGAGACGTTTTTCTCTATCTTTGTTAGCATATGAGAGCCACAGGATAGCTGCGCACTGCCCTTGAGGGACCTTCTGTACCTTACAGGCCATCTGTAAAGCATGGATGCATTTATGGATGTCACTCCCCTCCTGGTAAGGAGAGGTTAACCTGCCCATATCCCTAGTGTCAAAGGAGTGTCCCCTAATCCTAGGTTCACTAGTGCTGCCAAAACAAGGAGATGATGGACGGAGTGCTGAAACTTTTCAGACACTCACCCCCAGTCACAGATCCGGGTTGAATCCATCATCATTGGTTAGCTCACTTCGCCACCTCAGTTCGGACCCAGTTGTATGCAAATCAGTCTTGACCCTGTGCCTCATGGGAACAGTCCAGCTCGAACTGCAAAGCCAGGTCTTCCCTGAACTGGAAACGAGCATCCTGGGACCGTTTTAGGGGTAACACTCCTCATCAGCCAAGCTAGCCTAAATCCAGTGGCAAAGTGTTAGAAATGGGAGTTCCAGTTGGCTGAGGCTTGCGCCAAAGCAGGCAGAAACCACCACTCTAGTCAGGGCAAGGGAGTTACACGCCAAAGATAACCCCTGCTCACCCTCTAGGCAACGTGACACGAGCAGTAAGGCTAATCCCCGGGGCAATGTAAGTTAAGTATTTGCGCCCGCACACCCCAGCAACAACATCCCAGGCCCCCCGCAAAAGGAACTCCACACAAGGTTATATAAAAATAGCCTTTGTATTATCAGAACACATCAGAATCACAGGATGTACATTGTGCCACAGGCACGGGCAGAATTTACAGGGGATTATGTACATATAGGACAGGGCCACATGGACCACTGTCAGGAATAAGCACTTGGTAAAGAAATAGCATGATTAGAACTTAGAACAAGCAGAAGTTTCACACATGATGCATAAAAACACATTCAGAGGTGTAAGGAAGACACATGACGCATAAAACACATTCAGCGGTGTAGGTAAAATACATGATGCATAAAACACATTCAGCGGTGTAAGGAAGACACATGACGCATAAAACACATTCAGCGGTGTAGGTAAAACACATGATGCAATAAAACACATTCAGCTGTGTAAGGAAGACACATGACGCATACAACACATTCAGCGGTGTAGGTAAAACACATGATGCATAAAACACATTCAGAGGTACCAGAACACAGGGTGCGCAAAACATACAACACACAGTACATTTCCTAGCACCCTAAGAAGCACATAACTCAAAACAAAGTCCAGGTTGCGCCACTGCGCCAAAAACCTAAACGTAGCAGCTGCCCACTACTTGCTGGGCAGCTAGGGACAAGGACAGAACAGGGCCTAAATGCTGCAGCTGGCATTAAGTGCTGCGCAGCTGGGGAAGGCCAAGGTAGGGATGAAGGAGTGCGCCTCACTCCTAAGTCCAAAGAACATGTCCCTAGAAAGCAAAACCTAAACGGCGCAGCTGCCCAAAAAGGGCTGGGAGCGGAGGACAAAACTGCGTCAGGGGGCTCTCGCTAGCCCTTAGAAACAAGTTGCGCCAACTTTGGAGCCCTCTAGGCTCTAAAACAATGTGTCCCCAGGAGCCCTCTAGGATCTTGAAAATAATGGGGCCTCGTGGGAGCCATCTAGGCTCTGGAATAGGTTTGGGGGCGTTGGAGCCATGTGGCTCTAGGAACAAACATACCCCCTAGGAGCACACGGGCTCCTTAAACAATGAGCGTGGGCCCCTCTGGGCACAGGAAAACGGGGGTGGCCCGACGTTGGAGCCCGCAGGCTCAAATCAAACATGCCCCCTGCACTGGAGCCCTCTGGCTCTTAAATAGTAGGGCCAGACTGTGGAGCCATCTGGCTCTTAGGTAATTGATTAGGAAACCGGTGGAGCGGCCCACTGCCAAATGGGGCCGCTCGGATACTGCCACTGCGGCCCCTTAGACTTGTGCGGCCTTCCCCCTGCCCCAGCCGTCTTAACTTACCGGCTCTCGGCGGGGGAAGGCTGGCTCTTCTTCGGGCGGCGGTAGCGGAGCTCTCCCGACTCCTGGGAACTCCTCCCGACAGCGCCCTTGCTTCACCCGGTCCGCCATCTCGGGACCGGGGCTCAGAGGAGCCTGCGAGGCTCGGCGGTTCCTTCCCTCCTGGCGGCCCGGGGCTCTCCACAGCTCACGGGAGCCCCGGGCCGCGGGAAGACTCTGCTTCTTCTCTCGGGGGTCGAGGAGGAGGGGTGGGCTCCCGACCTCTTCGCTGGAAAAAGCACTTCCGGGTCGATCGCGTCACTTCCGTCCTGCGGCCCCGCCCACAGTCAGGTAGGCCGCGGCGGCATCTCAGGGCAGCACCGAGGGGTGGGCACCCTCGGTGCGAAAAACAACCATAGAAGCGGGGTGGGCACCCGCTAAGGACGCCATAAACGGGGTGGCACCCGTAATTAATTAAATAAGCGAATCAAGGGGCAGAATGAAGGGTGGGCACCTGCACTGGCGACGACAAGGGCAGGAGCGCTTCCCCCGAGGGAAAACAACAGCGCTCTGCCCACACATGGGAAATAAAGCGCCACGAGGCGCAGGGGGCACAGCTAAAACCACAGGCCCCAGAGCAGGAAATGACCCCTACAGCAAGAAGGGTCCAAAGAAGTCCTGGAGCATCAAGATGGAGCACAGCAGCTCCCAGCAAGGCAATTCCTCCAGCATCCAGGGATCCAGGGGCTGGGCAGGGCCCAGGGAGGCAAGCCTTCCCCTGGGCCCCAGCAGCAGCACGCCCCTGGCAGATTTGAGTTGGGAACAAGAACATTTTACAAGAGGTCACAGCCGCCTCTTTTTATACACACATTCCTTTGTCTAAAGGTGTAGGCAAGGGGCAAACCAGATACAACTGTTTCCTGAGCATTTTGTTTTTGCTCAGCCCCTCTCTCTATTCACAGGATGGGTCAGGGACATCAGACACACCACAGGGGGTGGAGCCAGCATTGTGGGGGGAAAGCCCAGCCCTATTCAGGTCCCAGGTGCACTCCTCCCCAGCCATCAACATGCAGATCTCCTATTCACCACCGGGGAACACCCATCCTGACTCCAGGAGCCTGGCACACAAGCCAGCCCCAGCCAATCACAAGCCAGCACATTCACTGCACAGACAGGCCAACTTCTAGAAGTGGCACTTCCACACTAGACACATTTATGCTGCACACATCATCGCGCAGCATTTAATCACATGAGTCCCCCACGAATCAGGAACTACCAGGGACACACACATTCCCCATGCATTCCTATGGGAGGGCAGGCCAATCCCACACACGCACTCAGAGAGCGCTCGCACTTTACACTGCGCCACAGTGCTAAAGTGCGCAAAGACCAGAAATCATTATAATTATTTCAGAGTTCAAATGCAAAAAGTTCAGGGGTGAACCTGCCAGAAGGGCCAAGTCCAACACAAAGTGAGTGAGGGACCCACGTCTGGGCATACACTGCCAACTTAGCCGCACAAATCAAACACAATCAGTTGATGGAGGGAGCGCTGAAACTTTTCAGACACTCACTTGAAGTCACAGATCTGGGTTGAACCCATCATCGTTCTTTAGCAGACTTCACCACCTCAGTACGGATCCAGCTATATGCAAATCAGTCTTGATTCTGTAGCTCAATGGAACAGTCCAGCCCGAACTGCCAAGCCAGGTCTCCCTGAAGCGGAAATAAGCATCCTGGGACCGGTTTTGGGGTAACACCCCTCATCAGCCAGTCTAGCTTGAATCCAGTGGAATAGTGAGCAATGGACCCACTTCTGGGCATACCCTGCCAACTTTGGGTGAACAAAGCAAACACAAGGAGATGATGGACGGAGTGCTGAAACTTTTCGGACACTCACCCCCAGTCACAGATCTGGGTTGAATTCATCATCGTTCTTTAGCTCACTTTGCCACCACAGTTCAGACCCAGCTATATGCAAATCAGTCTTGCTCTGGTGCCTCATGGGAACAGTCCAGCCCGAAATGCCAAGCCAGGATTTCTCTGAACCGGAATCAAGCTTCCTGGGACCGGTTTCACTGTAACATCCCTCATCAGCCACACTAGTTTGAATCCATTGGCAAAGTGAGCAAGGGACCCACGTCTGGGCATACCCTGCCAACTTAGGGCGAACAAAGCAAACACAAGGAGATGACCATGGAAAACTAATCCCAAATGCTTCCTAGCCTTCTGAACTTCCAGGGTCTCCTTATCTAGGGACATCTGTTTCTTCTTGATTTGGAGCGTGGCTCTCTAAAGCTTGAGCAGATGGTATTTCCTTTCTAAGGAGTACTCCCTCTTGACAGAGGAGGCTAAACTTACAGAGGAGGACCCTGACCTCCCCTGGACTCGTTGCACCCTCTCAGGAGGAATAAAGTGGGACCTACCTCTAGGGCCTCCCTTTCCGTCACTTGAACTATGCCCTGGAGGATTAGAGTTCACCAATAATGGGTCTTCAGACTCCTCCAAGTCAGGCTCAGAACTAAGGTTACCAAGGTTAGACACTCCTGACTGTTATTCTGGAGCCCCACCACCCAAACCCACCCAGTCCTGCGCTTCTGACCTATCAGGATTCTGGGAGTCATTCTCCAGGAGGAACTCTACAAGTTGCTTTGTGTTAGGGTTGCTACCTGTCTTAAGTTTCCTGGATGCTGCTAGGGTCCTAAGTTCCTGGAACTTAAGACCACTGCATCTAGAAGGTTGAGGCTCGCTGGTCTCACCAATTAAAGATATGGTACTAGGTGTAGTGTGGTGTGGTGTTGTACCTTCCTACCCAAGTGAAACTAAACTTCTAAAGATTGGAGAAAGGGTTGTGCTAGAACCTCAACTACTAATCCAAAAAGTTCAGAATAACTTACTAGATTACAAAGTATTATATGTGCCTAGCTAGTGATGATTTTTCATGTAACCTTCACCTAGCTTAGATGGAAAAACAGTGCAAACTTGTATCCCAACTGCTGCACACAAATGTAGGAGGCTGGCATAGTTTATGGTGCACACTAATGCAAGTGGTCCACCCTGCACTAATCTAGGCAACCCTTATGGTGATTTTAGTGGTCTTTGATAACCATAGTAAGCTCTCAAAGTGGTAGTTGAGGAGAGAGCAGCCTTCAGGCTTATCTTGAAGTGTGTTAAGCAACTTGTTTTACTAGTTTTTCTGTAGTGTAAGTTAGACAAAAAGACACCACACAGTGTTTATATAAAAATACTTATAATTATTACACAACACTCACTAACACATTGGTATATCTCCTACCTGGAGACATGAACACAATGCACAAGTATACTTTAAAGCAATCAGGTAAGTAACACAAAATACAGTGGTCTCCAAGAGGAGACCAAACCATATACTAAAAAAATGGAATGTGAACTGAAAAGGAGATCGGGACTTTGACTAGGAGACCCAGATGAGCCGGGGACACAAGGAACCACCCAAGGTAAGTACCCAGGAACCCAATAGAGGCTGTGTGCAGAGAGGAAACAGATCCGAGTGCACAATGGAAGTTAATGGAGAAGTTGTGGTTGCAGTTTTATAGAAGAAGGACCCTTCCCGGAGGGCCCTGAAGAAACCCTTTGGAAGACCGAAGGTTGGAAAGCCACCTCACCCGCGGATGTCCCTTTTGTGTGCGATTTTAGATTCCGAATGGATTTCCCGATTCATGCCCTTATATAGGTACAATTCGCATTGCCCTTATATATGCATAGAAATTCAGTCCTTATTTAGGCATAGTCCATGCTACCCAAATAAAGGCATGGCTACTTCCATCCGTTCATCTACGTCACGAGTTCTTGGAAAACCAGAATCTTAAACCGTTAGGTTCTTCCCCTTGCTTGGATATTGATTTCTCCAAGAACTCATTTATTATACATGAACATCTATTCGTTAGGGGTTCATTCATGACGTTCGTATGCCCGACTTCTACGTCATTACTGGCATTCCTAAACACCTTCAAGGTATAAATATACCTTCACTTGCTATAGCAAAGCAAGGTGTGGATCGGTGCAGTTCGACTACCTACTTGCATGAAGCACCGCGCTACAGCCAGTGCCGAAGGAAGCCAACTGTCCAGCTGACGCACTGATCAGAAGCTGTCATCCTCCTGCCGAGAATCCTGCTCCAGTGTTTCTGACTCACCTTGCGGGGTGTTGGGAAATCGAGTCCCGGGAAAGAGATACCAACCTCTCTCATTCTATGGTATGGAGCTGATTAGAACCTAGAGAAACCTTTGGCAATTCTTGGCAAAACTAAACCTATGCTAAGGCAACATCTACTTCTTCCCTTGTACTAGACCTAGGTTAGGTACACTGGGGTAGGCATATTAAAGAAGCACCAGTTGAGTATTTTAGCCTGTGTTATTTATGTATGTATTTTTTTATATGTCATAGCAGCAGACAATGCTATTACAGTATTATTTTATATTACTGTTTACGCTGTACGCATTATACTTCGCATTCTGTCAAAATGGTTGTAGCAGTTCATATCTCTTGTATGAGAAAGAAGACTGTTCAATAAACCCTTTTTACTGAAACGCCCCTCTCACTATTTCTACGCAACTCTGTAGAAACGAAGAATGCACGATTGACTGAGTGAAATAGTTATCTATTGTTTCCACGACTCTGAAGATATTGTTCCGGTTCTAGGGGAAACAAAGTTGTCATGTTTATGTGGTTGTCAGAGACTAATCCCTTCTTGTTTACTTGAGAAAGCTTCCAGTGACCTCCAAGTTAGCTGGCACACACAATTAAGTTTAATATACTCGATAAAGACATACTGACCTCAGTCCTATGTCAAATCTATAGTGTATATCATTCCAATGCGCAGAGCCTATTGGGAATATAGGAACTACACTACATGGCGCCCAAAGGTTTGGTAAGGCACTAATTTAACGCTAGATACTGAAGTAATTCAGTCGTGCTTTTCGCAGAGACCCTTAACTCATAATACCCCAATAGACGTCTGGATTGGGTGCAGAACAAATATCCGCCATAGCTAAGTAGGACGAAAAATCCTATGTATTAGTTTTTGGTTTATTCAACGTTGAAGGATACAGTGTTCCAAAATATTGTGCACCTTATCTTTGTTCCCTTGAAACTTGCTCTGCAGTTTTCATTAAACAAAAATGTCCCTTACCGGAGATAACAACACCGAAACCGGTGGAGCTGCAGGCGAAAACGCCAAATCAGCTTTCAACCTAACAGGTTTACAAGAAACCGATGCAAATGCTATAACTATTCCTCCAAATTTAAGGAAAGCCATCACTGTAAAACTTATAAAACATGGCCTAACATCAAGAGGTGGTAGGGCAGTGTTTATGACAGAGGCACATGAATATCACCAGACCGAGGTATTCTATTCATGGATAGTCTTCCCAGAAGCAAATCCAGAGACACATATATTTCACTTCTACAAAGAAGATGGTCCACCGGATGAATATATTCCTTTCGAGGATATTGAAATTCCACTTATGTAACAGGAGCATAAGCTCTGGTTTAAAGGCTCCCTAAAACATTTAAATCACATTACCAGGTTCGGTCCACTAGGAAGACCAGGAGCAACATGGCCGGTTTTAGCTGGCTACACACCTCATCCAGACATCTAAGATCTGTCAAATGATGAATTACTGACTCAACTAAAATAGTTAATCAAAATCTATAGACAATTGGTTCAATATGTCATGCGGACTCTCACAGTCCAACCTGAAGTAGTTACTCCACAACATACCTCTCACCGGCGGAATACACTAAAAATGACACCACAGACTTTACACTCAGTCATAGGTAAATTACCTGCAAAACGTGAACAAATTCCATTCTGGATAGCTCAAAAAATGACTCAAATCGAAGCAGTATTTCCTAATACTAGCCCTCATGAGGAACACAGAATTTTAACATTCTGTTTACCAATGGGGATCACACCACATCTGGAGGACTGCACCACTTGGGGTACAGTCTTCGCTGCAATCTACACTGAAACACATGGTATTCCGTCCATGGCGTAATACCTGATGTACTGAAACAGATTCAAAACGAGTACGGGGCAGAGCCTGCTTTAAATTTGGGTATGAAACTACTAAAAGTTTCAAACAGGTCTCAGCAATAATATTAGCTAATATTAAAGGAGAAGCAGCATCAGTGGTGATACGCCAGAAATTGAGGGAATTTTATATAACTGAGCAACCACAAGAACTAGCCAGAATAATTGAAAAATCTTATGAAGAATTAGGCAGAGACAGTTTGGGTGGGACACCAGTAAAACCTCAACTGTCTGAAAGTCCTGAAAAGGTCTTTTCTAAAAACACTCCTACTCCTTCTAAAAAGAAGTGGGAAAATAGCAAGCAAACTTCCAAAGAGAAGCGTTCTCATTCCCGAGGTAGGTCTCCTCAAAAGGAGCCCTCTGAAAGGAGGTATAACCTCAGGAATAGAGATAATTTGAGAAAACCTGATAGATATCAAGATACTGATACACGTTTCTCTTGTACCTTTCAGACTTCATCACAGAAATCCGAAAGAAGAGGACGGTCAGAAAACAAGGAAGAACGTGTGAAGTCCAAAGACGATCAACACGTTCAGAAAAACATGAAACCTCAATTTACCAAAAAGAAGGTAGCAGGTCTAAACATTAGACATGCAGAGGATCTTGAGGACACAACTCAAGAACGGAGAATGGGCTCAGAAAATGTTGGGCAGCGCAGCAGAAGTCACAATAGTTCACCAGAACCTGAAGGGACTTCTGGAGACAGTGGACTTGAATGAAGACATTGAAGTTGAAACTGCAGATACTAGGGTTAGTTCTCCACATAGGCTATATGAAATAACACTGCAGATGGAGGGAGACATACTGAGAAAAGTTAAAGCACTCTTTTGGAGCGACTTTTGAGGGGTTATGACATACTTCTAGCTGAAAAACACTGGCCGCCACAATTTGTTAGGGAGTGCCCACATGGCGAAGACATCATTATGCCAGCCTTCTCCAACCATATTCCAGTTCATTTAAAATATACTTATGCCAGGAAATGGGCAGTTGCCCAAGCCCCAGCATTATACAAAAATCATGTAGGATGGGATGAGGTCTCGCCTCACCATAAAATCCAACTAAAAAAAATCAACTAACTGCGCAAAGGCAGTACCCAGTTAAGCAAGAAGCTAAAAAACAGGTCAGGGAGATCTTAGATCAACTTTAATACCAAGGGGTGATTGAAACATGCACCTCGTCAATGACAATCCTTTGTTTCCGGTCTCCAAACCAGACAATACATATCGTCTAGTATTGGATTACAGACATCTAAACTCTTGTTGCAAAACATTTGCAGTCCAAAATGCACACAGTACAGCATTAATGATTAACATTGTGCGTACAAAATATAAAACCACATTAGATAGTTCCAACAGTTTCTTTTGTCAAAACATTGCACCTGAAAGCAGGTATTTGACCACTTTCTCAATCATGGGGACACAGCGTCACTTCTGTCGTCTCCCTCAAGGATTCAAGAATAGTCCAGGGTTATTCTTAGCGAGAGTAACAGAGTTACGCCAAATTTATGATGATGAGGCATTGTCATATGTCGATGACATATATCTGACAGACGATGACTTGGATAGGCACTTGAACAGGGTGAACACCATTATATTGGGCTTCGCCTCGGAAGGGTACAAATTCAGTTTTAAGAAATCAAGAATTGCCCACCTCAACGTCCTTTTCCGAGGATATGAGTTATCAAGTGAAGGTAAAAAAAAAGCATGGCAACCAACTTTTTTGAAAAGTGTGCGCTGCTCCAACCTCCAAAAACGCGGAAAAACTTAGTCAATTCTAGGATTCCTGAATTTCGGAAGAACTTACATTCTAAATTACGCAGAAAGGGTTAAATCTCTCTACAAATTAATCAAACCTGTTTTTAAAACAGTAAATTGGACACAAAAACACACAGAAATGTTGCTTTCATTGCAAACAGACATGTTAGCAACTAAACATTTACAAACACGCGTAAATGTACGTAACTTAGTGATCTGAATCATTCCGGGTCAATGCGGATTCACCTACTTAACTTTTGTCAAAGATGTATTTTATTAATAGGCAACAGAAAGTAAAACACTCGCGACAATCTCGCACAACTTCCCTCACAGGGGGCAATCATGGCAGGCGGGAGAGATTTAAGATTAAAGGTGAAGACCCTCATCCAGAGGCCGGGGCTCGTATGATAACAGTCACAGATCGCGCACTCAGGTCCAGTGTGCCTACAGGTGTTAGCGACACAGACCGGGTAGGCCTCGTTATCATGGACGATCGCAATCAGCAGCAGCCCCTCCGTAGCAGCGTTGTTTGTCTCCCGCCACAATCGAGGAACAATGTCCCAGAGATTCAACTAAAGAAACCAAGAACCCCCCACCCCCCAACCCCCACCCCCCCTCCCGGTGGTGGTAGCGTCCCTCATGCACACACAATCACACGACTAGCATTCAGACCTGGAAGAGATGTAGGGCCCGCAATGTAGGCGGGTAGACCGCAGATGGAAGCCCCTTAGAGAGGAAGCGGACCAGTGGACCCCAGCAGAAGGTGACGTTTTTAAAATCCCCTAGGAAGACCTCACCCATGCGCTCCATGCTTAACAGTCGCCACAGCCTAGCATACCATAACGAGATCGCTGGGGCCTCCCTCTTCTTCCAAGCCGCTGCCAGGGTAGTCTTGGCCGCCCCAAAGCACAACCATAAGATCTTCTTATCCGCCCGGGTCTGATGTTCCAGCAGTGGATCTCGGAGCCCTAGTAACACATGTGCCATTGAGTCTGCCACTGGGTATCACAGGATCTCTTTAATATGAGAGAGGATTACCTCCCAATAGGGGCGGATAGCGGGGCAGTCCCACCAAACGTGGCGGAAGTCACCTAACAGGCCACAGCCCCGCCAACATCTTTTGGAAGTGCCCGGATATATACGGTGAAGTTTGGCCGGGGTGAGGTACCAGTCCATCATCGTTTTGAGATGGGCCTCTCGGAGTTTAATAGAGTGATTGTGTTTTGCTAAGTCTCTCCACAACTGTGACCACTCTACCTCGGAAATCTCGCGGTCCAACAAACCTTCCCACGATCCCATGTATCGCGGCCTGCGGGACATCGCCGTGGACAGGAGGTGACGGTAAAGAAAGGAGATAGTTCCCCGCATGCTAGAGGCCCGAGCAATAAAGGTCTCAAAGGGGGTGAGGGCTCTAGTAGCGGCGTCGCGTACAGCAGGGGAAAGCACCCAGTGGAGAAGCTGGGCATGATGGTATCGTTCCGTCGGCAGGACCTCATAGTCCCGTCTGCAGTTGTCAAATGTTAGCAGGGCTACTCCATGAAACAGGTGGGTGAGGGCAAAACATCCCCCCTTCCTCCAGACGTCAAAGGGTCCCTCAAATTGGGCAGGTGGGAAGGCAGGATTGAAGTGGATGGGCGTAAACGGGGAGTGAATCCCACACCTTCAAGGTGGTACCCGTGGGAGTGCTGATGTACGCATTGTTGGGCCTGTCCCTCTTGGGCTTCCACACCAGATCCCATATTGACCTCCCCGCCACACTCCTGTCCATATGGAGCCAGTGCTTTTCTGACATGGGTTGAGACCACTCCACCAAAACTCGGAGCTGCGCCGCCTTATAGTAGAGAAGTATATCAGGAAGGCCGACCCCCCTTCCTCTCGCGGGCGTCTAAGTGTGGCAAAGGAAAAGCGAGCCCTTCCTCCCCTCCAAATAAAGCAGAGCATGAGGGTTTTTATACTGCGAAAGAAGTCAGTGTCGACCACAATGGGGAGCGCCTGGAATAAATATAGCAGCTTGGGGAGAAGTGTCATTTTAATCGCGTGTATCCGCCCCAGCCACGAGATATAAAGAGGTAGCCAACGCCTCAGATCAGAGCGGATACGCGCCAGCAGGGGGGGAAAGTTGGCGGCATACAGTTTCCCCACCGTTGGAGTGAGGTGGATCCCCAGGTACAGAAGGGAAGAAAGGGTCCATGGCAGGGGGGACAGCGGGCGAAGGCGGTCCACCTCCGCCAGGGAGAGCGTAAGGTTCAAAATAAAGGACTTGTCGTAGTTGACCTTGAAGCCCGCCACCTCCTCAAAGCGCTCTAGTTCAGCTTGGACCTGGGGTAGGGAGCTTGCCGGATCTGATAAAGACAGCAGGACGTCGTCTGCAAACAACGAGATTTTGTGTTGTTCGCCCGTGAAAGGCAGTCCCCGGATGGCAGGGTGTTCCCGTACCGCCATTGCCAGTGGCTCTATACTCAGAGCAAAGAGCAGGGGCGAAAGCGGGCACCCCTGCCTCGTGCCACGAGAGTGGGGGAAGAAGGCCGACAGGTGACCGTTGACCGAGACTCTGGAGCGGGGGCAGCTATAGTTCGCACGTATCATGGTCACAAACTTGGACGAAAAGCCAAAAGCCGTCAGGGTCCGGAAAAGGAATCCCCAGTCCACCCGATCAAAGGCCTTTTCCGCATCCAACCCCACCAATACCGCAGGGATGTGGAAGCGGTTAGCCTTTTCAATAAGGTGGACCACACGGCGAGTGTTATCGTGGGTCTGGCGCCCCTTAATGAATCCGGATTGGTCGTGGTGGATGAGAGTGGGCATGAGATCCTGTAACCTGGCTGCCAGTATGGACGAGTATAATTTGGCGTCTATATTCAGCAGGGCTATAGGCCTATAGGAGGCACACTTGGTAGGGTCCTTCCCCGGCTTGGGGATAACCGATACAACTGCCTCAGCCATGGAGCCCGTGGTCATGCCCGAGTCCGCCACGGCATTGAAAAGGAGCACCAAATGGTCACATACTTCTGCTGCAAAGGTCCGATAAAAGAGTGCCGTATAGCCGTCTGCCCCGGGTGCCTTATTGGGTTTCAGGGCTTTGATCGCCGTTAGAACCTCCTCCCTGGTGAAGGGGGCCTCCAGCAAGTCGTTCCATTCGGGAGAGACGTGAGGGAGTGGAAGAGCACTAAGATAGTCACGCTGGGCCGCAGGGTCTAGGGAATCGCCCGAATAGAGCGCAGCATAGAACTCACCAAAAAGTTCCGCCTTTTCCTCATCACCATGGTGCAGGGCACCCCTGGGGTCCTGGATACCGCCTATATACTCCTTCTCCCGTTTGTCCCTCAACTGGCGCGCTAGGTGCCTCCCAATCTTGTTACCCTACGAGTAGGAGAGACGGCGCAATTTCAGGAGAGTGAACTCCACTCTATTATTATAATGGGACCTGAGTTTACCCCGAACCGCCGTCAGCGAGCGGAGCGTCTGCCTGGTGGGATTCTGTTTATGTGTCACTTCCAACCTAGCCAGTTAGTCCTCCAAACCCTCTATCTCCACCCGTCGCTGCCTATTAATAGCCGCGTTGAGAGCCAAGCAACTGCCCCTGATCGACGCCTTAAAGGCATCCCAAGTGACAAAAATTGACGTGTCCTGGACAGGGTTAAGGCCAAAAAATTCCCGGATCGCTGCCCGCAGGGCTCTACAGGAGGGGTCGTCTCTGACCAAGGAGGCTGGGAAATACCACTTGCGTGTTCCCGTGCCATCCGGAGCCCAACGAAAACAGAGGGTCAGCAGGCTATGATCGGAGACCGAAAGGGGGAAGATCTTAGCATCGCTCAGGGCTCCTCGTAGGGACTGGCTCAGAAACCCATAGTCCAGGCGGGAATAAGACTGATGGACATGCGAGTAGTAAGTGTAGTCCCGGGCGAGGGGATGAAGGGCCCGCCATCCGTCAACCAACCCACAGTCCACAAACCGCCCACGTGTCTCAGCCGAACAGACTCTTGCCTCCGCCCTCTGGGGACGAGAGCAGTCCAGCTCACGGTCCCACACCAGGTTAAAATCCCCCAGTACAAAAAACGCCCCCTCAACAAAGTCCTCCACCGTAGTCAGCAGGTCTTGGAGAAACTTATTTTGACCTACATTGGGAGCGTAGAGGACTAGAAAGGTACACAATCTACCAAGAAGTACCCCCTTGACCAAGATCCATCTACCCTCTTTATCGTTCCTAACTCCCAGCGGTTGAAATCGCACTGCGGAACGGAACATAAGAGCCACCCCTCTGTGCTTAGTGTGGGCAGAGGATCTATATATCAGCGGATACTGCCTGTGCTTGAGGCGGGACTCGTCCTTCCTCGCCAGATGCGTTTCCTGGAGGCCCACCACATCCAAATCATGATCCAAAATATATTTCCACACCTTCTGCCTCTTTTGAGGGGAATTCAGCCCCTTCACATTCCATGTGACCGGCATGACGGATAAGTACTCCCACTCAGCTCAGCGTCCCTTCTCCCTACACACACCACTCCATCCAGCACCACTGGAACCTCAACAAACACACACCCCACCCAACCCCCTCCCTCCGATCCCCCACATCCGGAGACTGCGGGGGCAGAAACAAACCGCGACAAACATTCTCGCTACCACCACCACCTCCCCTCCCCCCCTCAAACTTCCCCCCAAACACCCACCCCCCTCCCCACCTCCAGGTCTGGAGAGCCTCAACAGGAGTGCCTCCTCCACCGGTAACTGCAACGGCCCGAGGGGGCAACAGAAAAGGGAAAAAAAAAGAAGAAGCAAAAGGCCACCATAAGGGCGGCTTCAGCAGCCCACCGCGGGCTGCGGGTGGGACACCAGTCAATGTCCCATTCAGTTACTGGACCGGGGTGTCTTCTCCAAAAGTACATATTTACCCACGGTACCTGAGCGGAGGGGGGTGGTCCCTCAGTCGCCTATCAGCCTTCCCTGCAGGTTCATGCCGCTCCTGAGCTGCTCTGTGACAGCGACTCCGTTGCATTCACCACCGAGGCCACTGCGCCGTCTCTCTCCTGTTGGCTGGCCGAGGGATCTGGCCTACTGTGCATCGTCGGGCGCCCCACTCTCTGCCAGGAAGACGGACGGCGCCGCCGCCGCGCCGGTGATCGATCCGCCCCTGGGGAGGGGGCAGCGTTGTCCAGGCCCAGTAACTCCCTGGCCGCCTGCAGCGATCGAACCCGGACTAGTCTGTTCCGCCAGCGGAAGATCAGGCGAAAGGGATGGCCCCAGGAGTACGCCACACCTTGTTCCCTTAGGTAGGATGTCACAGGTTTAAAGGTGCGCCTCTTCTGTAGCGTGGAAGCAGCCAAATCCTGGAAAAGTTGGGGACGATGCCCTCTGAACTGCAAGTCAGCAATCCCTCTCGCCTTCCGAAGTATACGTTCTTTAAGCTGAAAGTCATGAATGCAGACCAAAATGTCCGGGGGTGGAGCCCCCGCGCCTCTCGGTAGCCCAACTCTATGCACCCTGTCCATTCTAATCTCTTGCAGGTCTTCTTCACCCAGGATCTGCAAACAAAGTGCCTCCACATATCCACACAAGTCCCCCGCCTCACCTTCCCAGGGCACCGCGCGGATGCGGATGTTATTTCGGCGAGAACGGTTCTCCAGGTCCTCAGCATGGGCCTGCAGATCCAAATTTTGCTCTGTCAGCCTGATCACATCCTGTTGGAGCTGATGCACGTCCTCCGCCGTGCCCAGATCGTGCTCTTCCAGCGTCGCGACCCTCTCGCCAATGCTATCGACATCCCTTCTCACCTCTCTAAGGTCCGAGGCGAGCTGAGTTCGCAGCGCCGAGATGTCCTCCTTAATGGCCGAGAAGAGTTCCAGCATGAAGCTCAGCGCCCATGTTGAGGCAAATTGGGGACTGGCATCCCGCCAAGCCGGGTTCCGTCCCAGGCATTCGACCGAGTCAGTCGTGGTCTCAGTCTTGGACAAACTCAGAAAGGGTATGGATGGAAACAAACACCAGGCACTGGTCCTCCTTGATCTATCCGCCGCCTTTGACACGGTGGACCACACCATCTTACTTACCCGTGTCAAGGCGGCCGGCATCGGGGGATCAGCCCTGATCTGGCTCTCCTCCTTTCTGAGGGAACGCACTCAGGCGGTCCGGCTAGGCGACTTCACGGCCACTCCCCTCCCTGTCACCTGTGGTGTCCCCCAGGGATCCTCTCTCTCCCCCTTACTTTTCAACCTTTATATCTTTCCTCTCATCTTTGCACTACAGCAGCTGGAGGTCACCGTCTATAATTACGCGGATGACCTCCAGCTCATCTTTGATCTGTCCCCTTCCCCTCTCTCGGTCTCTAATTTCCAGTCAACTATGACATTCATCAGGGACTGGATGAACCACAACCACCTTAAGCTGAACCCGGATAAAACCGAGCTGGTTCTCACTGGTGGTTCGTCCAGTCCCTGGAACTCTCTCTTCTGGCCCCCCTCCCTTGGCACTGCACCGACCCCCTCCATCACGGTCAAAACACTTGGTTTCAAAATAAACAGCCAACTCACCCTCCATTCACAAATCAGCTCTGTGGTGTCCTCCTGCTTCCTCTCTCTCCGCACTATCCGCACTGTCTCCCGCTTCTTTTCCCCCCAGGCACTTAAGATCATTATGGCCGCACTTGTGATATCGAAACTGGACTACGCAAACGCTCTCTACCACGGTATCCCCGCATACAGTCTGCGTAGACTCCAGACCGTTCAGAACCAAGCAGCCCGGCTGGTGTACGGTCTTCCTCGGTATCACCACTCCACCCCTCTTCTCAGGGAGCTTCACTGGCTCCCTATAAAGGAACGGGCCCTATTTAAGATCGGTTGTATGGTCTTCCAGGCCCGCCAGGGCACTGCCCCCGCCTTCATCTCCTCACTAATCAAGTCTTATGTACCCGTAAGAGAACTCCGGTCTTCCTCCAAGTCCCTCCTCCATATCCCTCGCTTCACTCGCAAAAAGTGGGGCGGGGCCAATTTCTCTACCCTGGCTCCAACCTTTTGGAACTCACTCCCTGACCACCTCCGCTCTGCCACTCAGTATCTCCCCTTTCGCAGAGATCTGAAAACGTTCCTCTTCAGCCAGGCTTTCCTCACTTAATCTCCCTCAAAATTCCCTTCACCGCTCCCTGGTCTTTCCCCCTCAGCTGCCGATCCCCCCAGCGCCAAGAAACCGCAAGGTGTACGCTGCGCTCTAGAAGTATTTTTAAATTAAATTAAATTAAATTTTTTAAATTAAATTAAATTATGAAGGCTTTGGTGGCCGGAGCTTCATCATCGCGCAGTCGGGGAGACGAGCTGGAGCTAGTGCTTGGGGGTGTCGTCGCCTGCGATCCCTTCAGAGGCCCCTCTTTGCCGGGCTTGTCCTTGCGATTTCTTTGAGCCATCGCGATCTGACCAGTCGCTGGTGCCTACTGGTGAGCCCTTTCCGACGATGGCGATCCCCTTCCAGTCGCGCCAGAGGGTTCACTGCAACCCCGAGGCCTCGGAGCAGTTCTCGATTGCCCCCCAGAGGGCCCACGGCGCTCCCCTTCTTGTCGCCACCAGGGCCAGGCGACCCCTCTCTGCTCTTCTTCGGCAGCTCAGGCCACACCAAGCGTGGATCCGCGTGACTCGCACCTCCTGCAGCGGGAGAGGATCAACACTACCCCAAGCAGTAGTCAGACAGCCTGGGACCCACCGCAAATAGGCCGCCACCGGGGGCTGTCCCAGGCATGGGCCTCCTGCAATACCCGGCGATGGGAGCCTCCAGTGGAGCTCCTCGCTCCTCAGCACCGGCCAGGGGGGGGCGCCGCTCCCGTCTCTCTTCGGGCCGCGATCGGCCGCACCTCAGGAGGCCGGCAGCGCGTCTCGGCACCGGGCCGCAGATCTCGTGGCTCGTGCAATCCGGGAGGCCGGTCTCGTCCCTTGGCCCAGCTGGACCACGCTTCGGGGCAGCAGGCAGGGAGCTCGTGGTCCACCGCTAGCAGGCCGCCACCGGGGCCCGACACAGCTATGGGCCGCCGGCGGTCCTAGGACTAGAAAGCCCCCAGCAAAGCCCAGTGTTCTTCAGTGCCGGTCCGGGGGTGGGCGCCGCCCCCGTTACTCCCCCGGTCTCGAGCAGCCGCTCCGCAAGAGGTCGGGAACCGCGTCCGAGAGCCAGGCCGCAGATCCCCGGGCTCGCATGATCTGGGAGGCCCGTCGCGTCCCACGGCACAGTGTGACGTCGCTCCAGGGGCCTCTCCGGACAGCTCAGTGACTCACCCCCAGTGAGGCTGGACCTCCGACCGCTGAGAGCACAAGCGGCTTCCGTCCGGGTGAGTGGCTCCACAGCTGCGCAGTCTGGCGGCCCCTCCTTCGTACTGCCGCACGCAAGTCCCCGGCTTCACACGTCCGCCACGGCACAGGCCCCAACGTGGATGCGGGACCAGTCTGCCACCCTCGCAGTCGCGGTCGCGAACAGAGCACCCCAGTGACTCCGGGAGCAACGCGCTAGGAGTAGAGCCGTTGGCAGGGTCCAGGGAAGGCGCAGGGCAAGGCTGAGCAGATCACGGCGGCGGAGGGACAGAAAACACGTCTCACTCCGTCGCCATCTTGGACACGCCCCCACCTACTTAACTTTTAACGAAGGTGAAAAAGTACCAATCGCATACAAATCACATTTGTATTCACAAGCAGAAATGAAATTCACTTCAACAGAAAAAAATCTGACAGCTGTTCAAACCGCTGTAGCAAAAGAAAGTGCCCTGGCACAGGGGAAACGCATTATGGTCGTAACTCCTGTACCTGGCTTTAGAGGCAGTGACAAAAGCGAGCATTCCAAATGCTAAAGCTTTACATCCGAGATGGATACAATGGGTTAATTCTCTTACTGCAACAGATGTTGAATACGTTTTTGATCCTTATTTGAAAACACAAGCATTTCTACAATACGAACAAGAATGTCCTCTGCCTATTGAAATTCTGCCTCTTGACCAGTATGAATGTATAATTTATACTGACGGATCAGCTCAACCCGCTACGAGGGGTAAACAAGCATATAGTGCGGCGTGCGCGATCGTTAAAGGCCGTTGGCACAATGGCAAATTTAGACCAATGGTCACTAAAACTCAATCCTTAGGAGATTGTACAGCTCAGAGAGCTGACTACAAGCATTCATAATGGCACTTGAAAATACGGATCGCGAATTCCTCACACTCATAGTGTGCGATTCCTTCTACTGTGTCCAATCTTACAATGAATACTTGCAAAACAGGCTTCTAAACGGTTTCAAAGATGCAAAAGGTGGCACAATCAAGCATAAAACGCTTTGGGAACAAGTAGTTAAGTTACGAGAAGGACCACAAAACACTCACGTGATACACACGCTCAGTCATCAACGTTATGACGTTCACGTTGAAGAGAATTCTTTGGCTGATGAAGCGGCGAAGGCAGCTGTGCAACGGCTTTCGTAGCTGCAATCACTCGTTCAAAAACAAAAATAGACAGCGAAATAAGGCTGGCTGTCAATGCTTCAAGCAAAGACAGTGGTAAAACATCACCTAAAGGGTTTCACTCAAATACTCATATATAACTGATGCGAACAATGTTCCGTTTGCCCGAATCCCTGGAGTGGTGGATAGGGTAATTCCAAACATGGAACATAGATTAGGACTAATCCTAGCAGCACATGAAGGGCTCGCCTCTGCACATGCAGGCGTTTCCGCCACAGTATCATTATTAAAACAGAGATGGTGGCCACGCATGAGGAAACAAACCTGAAACTATGTTTTGGAATGTGAAATATGCCAGAAGATGAAAGTCTCTACTGTGAAACGTCCTGCGCAGATGCCCCTGTTAATTTCAGATAAACCATAAGCATGTGTTTACCTGGACCACTGCGGGACCTTACAAAGGGATGGTAACTATAAATATATACTGGTCACAGTGGATTCGTGTTCAAGGTTCATTTGGATGTGGCCTCAGCACTCGGCTGACGCTCAAACTGTTATAAAAGATTTGCGTGTCTTTATCGCACATACGCAATCGGCACGCTACATTCTGACCAGGGTCCTTTGTTTAGATCTCGAGCTTACAAGGAGGCGATGGCCAATTTGGGCGTTGCATTGCGGTATTCTAGTCCATTCCATCCTGAGGGAAATTCGGTAGTGGAGAGAAAAAACCGGGACATAAAGCAATCTATAAGAGCTATGGTATTAGGTTTTAGTGACGGGTCGGTGGAACATCTAATAAGTGTCCAACGTAGTCTTAATAACTTGCCAAGAGAAGTTCTCTAGGGGGTATCACTCCATATGAGGTCCTTTTTGGGACAAGAATGTTGGTCTCGGACCTTGATTGTCAGACATCAGTGGTGGAACAAAAAACATTTGATATCAAAGATCATTTGGCTGTTTTACAGGACTTAAATGAACTAAGAACTAAACAAAGCAACGTGTTCCTGAAGCCAACCACCACTGGGGAAAAACCGACCGTCCCAGCAAGGCCTGTCTGGATCCCAAAGCTTGGTGATCTATTCAGAGAAAAGATCATGGACAAGAAGGAATTTGGGCCTTCTTACAGACAACCAGCACCTGTCCTAGCAATCCACGGATCAAGAACAGTTTTACTGCTGCCCCTTGCTGGTAAAAAGGAGAACAGGTTTGTGTCTATCGACCTGATCAAACCACATTATGTGGCCGATACTAAGCAGTAAGCCAAGTGGACTCCGACCAAGTAGCAGACGCACTGCTCTAGCTACTATCCAAGAGGTTCAAACTGAGAGACTCATCACCTTTGAGGAATCTGCAGTGCGAAAAGAAGGACTATGTAACAAAGCTATGGAGCTTGTACCTCTTGAAACCCAAATAACAGTTCGTCAAGAAACACCTGTCTACAACGAAGTAACAAGTGATCAAGTGGTTCCAGCGATTTCAATGAATCCTGGTGCAATCCCAACAATTGACAGAACTGCCTCTGGCTATTATATTAACTTAGATGCATTTTCTAAGAATCTCAGCGAACCTAAAACGACGCCAGAAAAAAAAACTTTCAAAGAACAAGCAAATTACCTTTTTCATCACCTGGAAAAGACTTATCTGATTTCACCATGGATTGAACTTTGGATTGTGTTGGGAATATGGTTTCTCCTACTTTGGTTGACTCTGGTAATAACTCTGGGTTTGCTGATATATGGAATATATGTCAAAATGGACACAACAAGTAAGAACATCAACTTACTAATCAACCCACACAAATCATTGCATCGTGAACAAAGACTTGTCAGCAGTGAACATCACAGCCGTTCCTATACCTGGTGGTATAGCTTGGGACAAAACAGAATATGACATTTTGGGCCCGTCTGAGCTGTTGAGGATTCAACACCAGTTCAAGATTTCATTAAGTGACTTTGTTTCATCTAGTAGATTTTCTGATGATTAGGATTTTGAGACGGTTAATAACATGATGTCTGATCTAGAAATGTCTGCAGTATTTACTAATTATGAATATTTAGAAGGTTCATCAGACTATGAACAAATGTATTGTTATAATCATTATGATCATCATTTCTTGCACAGATCTGCAAATCATAGAAATGTATTAATGTATAACCAATGGGAACATTGTCCTACACCACCAAAGGGTAGCTCAAGAACTTTTGCTATGAAATTTCCATACTTTTCAGGGTTCAATGTATCATATGCTGAATCCTTTTACGTTAAAAATGTGAACAGAACAGGAATGAACAGTATGTTGACCAATACAAAAGAGATTTATTCTGCAGCCTTCTTTGCCCAACTGTCTTGTCAGGGTTTCGACTTTTGGAAAGACAACATTGAGACAAAAACTGGCTGGGGAACAAAAGATTGGCAAGTGCAGGGGGTAGAAGCTTTCCTTAGAGCCTGTATCATCCCTGAGCAAATCATGTTTTTGAATGACACTGTCCAACAGACGACTTGCCTTGGGTTAGCCAAGATCAAAGACATGAACAATCCGTCCATACCTGCACCTACACCTGATAGCAATAACACTTCAGAGGGGTAGGTCGACATACAAACTATTTTGCATCATAACAGAACAGATCCAGATTGGAAAAAATGGTTGATCTGGCCCACAGACACAAACAACTGTCAAGATAGATTCCTGAACAAAACGCAGGGTTTCACATTCAATAGGCCAGACCCAAGATATGCTCAGAGACAGCATCCTGGAATAGTAACAACATACAGTGTAGGGTAGCTCTGCCTTGATTGGCTTCAAAGATTTACACTTAAGGATGTAAGCAACACTTATCTTTACTTAAAGATGCTGCTTCTCTTATTGAATTCTTGCTAGGACCAAGAAAACCGCGTCAAAACCATTTTATATATGCCGGTATCGATGCTGCTTATAATGAAGCATGGAAGATTACGTAAGCAGAGACTGCAGAAAGAATACGAGAAATTGATCATATTAATTTAGAGAAAACTCTCTCTGTAGTTGACAATGGGTTAACGACCCTGTCATCCAGGATATATTCATTGGACAGCATAGTGTCTTCTGCCACAGACATCATGGAACAGAACTTGGTCATGTTGCAACATGGTCAGTCGCTACTACGTTCTATCATGCTATTAGGCTGGACGTTGCAAAACCTTCGTTCAGGCTATGTGCATTGGCGTTTACTCAATACCACGTCACTGTTTTCAGAATTCAATCTCACTGATAAACAGATCAAACTGGCACAGAGGGAAACAGACTATAAAGTGCGAAGCAATGAAAAACTGGAAAGATTGCTATTTACGGTAGCAGAGAAACAAGCTACTGAATGGATTATACATGAAACAATCCCTCTGCCTGTTACAATTTTCCATTTTCAGTATTGCCTAAAACACATACCAGGAGGCACATATGAAAGGTTGGGTAAAGAATACATCAAGACATCCTGGGAATTACCATACACACACAGATGTTGGAGTGGGGGGGCGTGAAGTGTTTCTTAGCGGTACAAACTGTGAAAACGCGCTAAGCGGTTCTCTCCTTTGTCAGGGTATACATTTACACGGGCCTGCGATGGTTCCTCTAAAAATATAGTATCCTGCCACCTGCAAGGATCACCGGCTGCAGTGATTGATCCAATATTTGGACAACTTTCAAATGGGAGTTACCTCATGTTGAACGATCACAGCTGCTGTGGCATGTTGCCAGGTATACCATATCTAGTAACTGTGTCAGCCAGGGTCACTTGCTGTATGCAAGTATTGTTTCCTAAAACCAAGACAGCCAGGGAGTCACCACTTTGGCCTTCACTGAACATCTCTTCTATGCGAATTGATACTCTAAGCAGAATGAAAGCCATGCTTTTACAAAAAATGTGCCACTGACCTCGGCCAAAGAAACGTATCATCTACAAGTCGCAAGGACTTCTGTCGAGATACATGCCCTCTTAACTACAACCTGCCCTATACATTTCTCGAAAATGTTAAGTCGTATCTTAAACATGTCTGATACGAGCGGTATTGTACATCTATTTAAGAACGTATGTTCCGGATTGTTAGCACCTTTTCAAGCAGTCCTCGGAATATTTCCAAAGTTCGTGCACTCAGTGTTTGGCGGACTGCCCCTCCTTTTGGGAATCATTGCAGGGATACTATTTTTGCTCCTAAAGCTACGATATGGCATGCCAAGTCACCAGCGCCACTCCACGAACTATAGAGAGAGGTCTATTGGAGATGAAGTGTCTTGAGCGCATCATCCACATTTTAGGAATAACTCGTCTACGAGAATTAAATACCACATTGTTTCTGTCATTCAGACCAATCTGGCAAGATTGCGTCTTACCTGTTCTACGCAGCCTGCTATGCGGAGAAGAATGCGTGCTAGACACCTGTCTGACACTCCCATCAGACATGCCAACGGATGTCGATACTTTGCTGGACCCGGTAACAGCACATGTACAGTGTTGTCCCCAGCGGCTACCAATTCTGATGACGGCATTCATTGAGATCTGACAGACGCAAAATGCTGATGTTGAGGTACGAGAGGAAACTACAGGTACGCAGGTAACATCCGATTCGAACATTGCTAATGCGACCAATGCAATGCTTCACATCTATGTGCGGTTAATCTTCTGGACGAGGTAATCCAACTGTCACCTACAATGATAGACAATTTGTTTTAAGGAATTAGAAGATTTTATGTTTTCTCCAAGCACTAGCACTGACATTTGAGTTCAGCACACAGTGTCCTGAGAGACTTTGAATTTGACCTTCATTTTTCAAAACAAGAGACTAACTTTAGAATTTTTCTGTTCCTATTTTAAATTGGTATTTTTTCGTTTTTGGCACAAGTAATCTGCTTTAAGTAGACTATTCATAGAGAACAAGAATTCTTTGAATACTTCTAGAGACAATATATGACTCTTGTCCACATAAAAACAGTTTTATGTAAACCTGACATAAAATGGTATCAGCCTTTTTTCCATTTGTATTTAGGAGCCATTTCATCAATGTATATTTTCATGATTCATTCAGTTAGCATTCAAATGTCAAAATATATGCTTAGAATGAAACATTGCTTTAATGTGAACAGCACCTATGCATCCTTTACGTGTACACGCATTTTTAATGCATTTTTATGTATTTCGGGTGGGTTTCCACACTTTGTGTATAGATATGTTTTAGATAGGTTTCAACATGTTTAGAATTCAGTAATGTCGTACATAAGAAAGTTGAGTGGGTGTTGTGTTTGATTTTAGATTCCGAATGGATATCCTGATTCATGCCCTTATATAGGTACAATTCGCCTTGCCCTCATATAGACATAGAAATCCAGTCCTTATTTAGGCAAGCTACCCAAATAAAGGCATGGCTACTTCCATCCGTTCATCTACGTCACAACGAGTGTGAAGACGGCGCCACAGGAACACCGCAGGCTTTGACCAGAACAGCTGGTCAATCCCTTGCCGATTCACTCCAGGAAGCATCGGCTGCTAAACTCCAGCATATGCATGAGAAGGGAATCCCCCTCTCACATCTAGAAAAACACCTACGAAGTGTAACACATAGTCTGTATAACACTCCACTTTTTTAATTTTCACCAGCACGTTTTTATAAAGGTCCTGAGGAAAGCCAGATTTAATACTAAGGCACTGGCTGAAACATGTCGACCCATAATGGATGTAGGAGGTCGTAACTAGCCACCAAACATCCTTCTGCCTTGTTTTAACCGCTGACGGTGGCCCAGTTATTAAAATTTCATTTACCCTCGGGTACTGGGACCCCCGCCAAGCCGTTTTAATTTTCACTTCACTAACCCCCAACACTGCACTCTCAGAAAAATACCAGCTCCGCTGTAAACAGGCGTTGTAGCACACCAGAGACACATTAGGTGTCACTGGGTGGGCCCGATGATGAAGCATGCCACCAACCAGGGTGGTGGGTGAGGGCTTCATGATCACACCGACAAGGTGCCAACTGACAAAACAAGTCAGAGTCCAACCCATAAAGTCACATGTAGCTAGTCTCTTTTGATGATACATGCATTTTTATATATGTCATAGCAACAGACAATGCTATTACAGTATTATTTTATATTACGGTTTACACTGTACGCATTATACTTCGCATTCTGTCCAAACGATTGTACAGTTCATATCTCTTGCATGAGAAAGAAGACTGTTCAATAAACCCTTTTTATTGAAACGCCTGTCTCACTATTTCTATGCAACTCTGGAGAAACGAAACATGCACGATTAACTGAGTGAAATAGTTATCTATTGTTTCCACGACTCTGAAGATATTGTTCCGGTTCTAGGGGAAACAAAGTTGTCATATTTATACGGTTGTCAGAGACTAATCCCTTCTTGTTTACTCGAGAAAGTTTCTAGTTACCTCTGAGTTAGCTGGCACACACAATTATGTTTAATATACTCAATAAAGACATAATGACCTCAGTCCTATGTCAAATCTATAGTGTATATTATTCCAATGCGCAAAGTCTATAGGGAATATAGGAACTACACTACACCCCCAGGAACCAGGTTACCTGTAACGGAGAAGCTGGATGCATAGAGGTGAAGTGACGTCGGAACCTGCCGTAGACAACAATGGAAGTCTTTGAAGAAGATGCCTCTTGAGAAGACTCTGAAGGAGTCAGGTGGAATCCAAAAGTGAATTCTGGAAGTGAAGAATCTGGAAGCAGAAGGAACAGAGTCTATGCCACTCAGAGGTGACCAGTAGGCACGGAAACACAATGCCCACCCATGTCGGGAGGTTCTGAAGAGATGAATCTGACCTTGTCGCTGCAACTTTGAGGACCAGGAGAAGATGAGGAAGACCAGGAGCATTTTACAAGCAGTCCCAGGTCGGATGCCTTGGTAGACGCAAATGATTAAGAAAGTGAAAAGATGATGACGTTGGGACCAGCAAGGTCCAGGGGGCTAACAAACAGCAGGAGAGTCAGAGCAGGCCCCGAGCAAGCAGGAGAACCCACTGAAGCAAAGGAAGACTCTCAAGAGGACACACAGCCCGAAGGTACAGGAGTTGCAAGAGGACCTCAGCCAGCTCTCCAAATATGGTGGCCCATGATGCAAGGACTGCAGGGTGGACGCTGATCTTCAGGAAGTGAGGTGCTGGAGGCTGAAGCTTCTTGTATCCCAAAGATCTCTGGAGTGCAGAGCCAACAAGCTTAGGCAACAGCAAGTCAGGGTACTGCACAGGGTTTTTGGTCCAGCAGTTCCTAAGAGGGAGACTTGCCTCAAAATTGCAGAGGACAGGGCAGGCTTTGAGGGAGTTGCAGTGCCACCACCTGTGTTGCTGAGACTCTGGAAGTCTGTAAGGCGACAGGAGCAGCACAGACCGGTCAGCTTCATTGTGGTGCCTGCAGAAGCAGGGGAGTGACTCCTTAAAAATTCAAGGGAGATTTCTTTGGGTGTCCTTGATGCCAATAGGTCTGTTGAAGAACCTGGGTGAAGCACAAACACAGACATGGAAGAGGGCTTGTAGAACAGTGAGACCAGGAGCAGTAGGAGTATTCCTAGGTGCCGCCTCGATTACAGTCAAAGTCCAACGAAGTCCAAGTAACCATACGATTGAAGAGCGATAAAGTTTCAGGGTTGAGTCTTGTCCCATGATGAATCTAAGGACCAACCCACAGGGGAGCCCTTAAGTAACCTAGGGAAAGGGTTGGAACGATTTGGGAGTACCTCCCAGAGAAGGGGCTGGACAGAGGGGCGGATACCCCCCTGTCCTTTGTCCAGTTTCACGCCAAGGCAGGAACCAGGGGTTCTCAACCTGGCTCAAACTGGAGTATACAAGAAGGGCTCCCTCTGTGCCCTTCAGAGCAGTCTGGTGGCGTTGGCAAGCGCCCCCACCCAAGCCGAATACACGAAGTCCTGTCAGGGAGGTGGTCACACCTCCCTGTGACAGGAAACCTATTATTCTATTGTCCCCTGCTCGAGCTTGGCTCAGCAGCAAAAGGGCAAAATCGTATCTGTGGTCGGCAGCAGCACTCGCTTGTTGCAGACCCTGAAAGCCTGTTACCAGGAATACAAGGGGGTCCACCAAGGGCCCCCCCCCATTACATGGGATCATACTTACAACACTGGAATCGGTGTTGGGGTATGATTCCAACATGTTTGATACCAAACATGACCAGGTTTGGTGCAGTCAATATATAGTTAGACATCTCGTAATGACTGATGTCCACTATATGTCTTAAAATGGCTGACTGCACTTACAATGCCCAGAGAATCGACTGTGGGGTTTGTAGCGGTGTCGTGTTCATGCAGGGACACCCTCACCATTTGTAACCAAGCACCCTGCCCTCAGGACTTTAGAGCCTGCCATCGGGGTGATTTATAGGTTTTAAGTTCAGTGACCTCAGATTTATAAGGAAACTTCTATCTGTCGTGAGAGTTGCAAGCACCAACTAACACAGGCTACAATGACAGGCCTGTAGTCACAGTTTAAGTGGACTCCCATGGGTGGCACAATACATGCTGCAGCCCATGGGAGACCCCTGGTGTACCTATGCCCTTAAAACCTTAGTAACATATACTAGAGGATTACAAGGGTACACCAGCAGCCAAGTGTGGAGGTACCAAAGTACTTACCATGTCAATTTAGGAGAGAAAGCACAGTTGCTGGGGTCCTTATTAGAAGGATTCCAAAAGTCTAGGTCAAAAACACAGTGCCACTAAGCAAGTCAAGAAATACTTTATTCGGTTCGTTTCAAAAACCACAAAAGTACAAAAACAAGCAAGAAGGTCCAAAAGACACCAGACGACATAATAACATAGAAGTGCAATTTAAAAAGGAGGAAATATCCAGCTTAAAAGATACTTGAAAGTGCAGAAATATGGTGTCAAATTTTAAAACGGGAGATATATACAACATTCCATTATTTTAAAGCAGATTGTAAACATTTTAAAAATTCAGTCAAAAGGCAGAAATTAACATTTATAGTTATTCATCTAAGTCCAATTAATCTTTTTGCTAAGTCTCACTGCTATGGTTAAAAATCTGGCTACATTGCAAATTTCCCATAAGTTAGACAGTAATTGGAGGTACAGTAAGGCTGGCTTTACTTGCTTAAACCCTTTCCCCTTTAATAGGGGTATAATAAACTTTTTTCTTATATCTATGAAGTAACCACAGAAAAACAGGAAGTGAACAGTATCCATAATCGAACAACCATCACATTTACACAAATCCAGATCAAGAGGCTTAGTCCAACCAGGGCGGTCAGAAATCAGAAGGTGGATTTTGTCTAACCGGAACTTAGTTAAAAGGTGCCACTAAGCAAAAAGTGGGGTAACCATGAAAGCAGATCCTACTTTCCTACGTTCAACAAATGAGGGCCATGTTTTTTTGCGATTAACACTCACATGTGCTGTTGCTGGCTTCAGGAACGACACTGCTGACTGGCTCTTCATCTTCTTCATTTTGCAAGTCAACTGGAGTTTGAAGGACTGGAGAACCTGGATGTAACAAAGAGGGTCCAAAACACATTTTCTTCAGAAAATGTCTATTTGTACACTGAACAATACCATCTAATGTATTAAAACACATGTTTGGATAACTGTGAAAAAAGTTGACTGAACATTGTTCTTTTGTGTTCCACAATAATATTTTCTAAAGCCTGATCTAACAGAGGCAGTGAAATAATATTCGACTGTTGGGGCCTAAGCGCATAATCATACCTCTCCTGCCTAAATCATTGTCAAAAGGAAGGAAGGCACCAAACACCTTTCACTTATAATACCGGTCTACAATGTAAGGATATCAGAAAGGTTTGTCCAAATATTTTCTTGCACATCACTTATACATAGCTTCTGGGACCAGGGATCTATTTTCACACAATGTGACATCAAAACACAATCTCTTTCTCCACTAAGCATCAGGGGATGCCTGCAAAGTGAAACCCATTCACTCACATGTGCTGCTTACTCCAGGATGGAGATCATTGGACAATTGTTCTTCTTCATTGTGCAGAAGAACTGGAGGCTTCACACCTGGATAACCTGAGTATAACAAAGAAAGTCATTGTAAGATTAGTTGACTGCAAAGAAATAGATATTTTTCAGATAAATATGACTGGTACTTGCATCCTTCACGGAAATATTAATGTATATTAGAGATTCCTCTTAATATGGGTCTATATCAGTTTGCACCTGTATCAATTGTGGGTCTTCACACATCCCACCACCAACTCCCGATTATATTTAGTAATTGATCAAACAACTTCCCTAAAAGAAACTCGCCAAGTAAAAAATCTATACAGAATCTATTTAATTGTTACAGGTCCCCAAATGAGATGCTCAACAGCACTCAAAACAACAGATTCTTGACCCCTAAACCAGTGGATTTCATGACCAATAACTGGTAATTCATGGTTCCCAAAACAAGGATTTTCTGGCCTCTAAATCAAGCTGCAGAGGGCTTCAAACTAATGATTCATTGCCCCTAAACAAGCATTTACTACATCTGTAACCCAATAGTTCAGGGATCCTAATGGCAGCGGTTCATGACTTCTATGAGATTCAGTTTTTGGTAAAAAAAAAAAAACCCCTCTCTGCCACCAAGAGATGGTCTCCAAAACAAGATGTTTATGACCTCTAGAAAGAGCAGTTCATTCCCCCAGAGCCAGTCACAGCACCAGGGTACTCACTACAGATACAGATGTAGGAACAGCAATTACTCTAGGTCTAGAGGACACCCTGGTAGTGGCGCCGACTCTTCACCCATTTTTCTTGATATTACTGTCTGCTGTGAAAGCAGCCAGGATGAAAAAACAAGCATTTGCAATGCAATTGGTCTCGCCTTTGGGAGCTCATATGTATTTCTCAATGCAGCACATTATTCTGGGTAATGAAACATCTACTGTTCTTTAACATGGAGAGAAAGTAAGCACCAAACTGTGTGACACGCCAGGTATGGGACCACATGGAGAGAAATATTGCCTTTCATCGGGAAATGGTATAGTCCAATGCTATGTTTTTAATATAAAATCAGGGCCTTTGGTGGTCATATCACTGAAAATACAAGATTTGACAAAAATATTATTGTCTACGGGTGCTCGTCGAAGACAATTTCTATGGACTGGAATCTAGAGAATGCTTAAATGATTCTGGTATTTTACTGACCTCTGCTGGTTGTTTTCTATCAAGAAAGTTAAATAGAGGCAGTTGCCATAAAAAATAAAAAATAAAGTCCCTCAGCAGAATGCAATTCTGGTATTTTACTGACCTCTACTGGTCGTTTTGTATCAAGACAGTTAAATAGAGGCAGTTGAACAGAAAAAAAGTCCCTAAGCGGAAACAGACAAGTCCTAGGGCTGATCTCCAGAGCCCACAAAGTACATACACATATAAGTATATACTAAAGTATGTACATGAGGTCTCGAATGCTCGAACTAATGATGCAGTCTAAAGGGCTGTTATTATGTCACAAAAATTAAGGATATTCTGGAGGACGTTTTATAAGTGCCATGGGGATAAGATCGACTAAGGCATACGGGATATCCGTCACCTCTGTGATGGAGTAACCAGTCTGCCAAACTTTAGATCAAGGCCTAAGTATACTAATTAATGAGTTAACGCCTCTTAGTCCCAATCCTTTTTAATGTTAACTATTGAAACTCTAAGAAGTCACTGACGACAAAAACAATTAGGGAGAGCTTTATAAACATACCTCAGCACAGATGAACTGACACAATCAATCAATGGAGCAGAAGTTATGGAGGTAGAGAGTCTTTACCAGGGCAAGGCTTTTGCCACTCCCCAATAAGGACAACTGACCTTATTTAGAGTTTGGTGGACAGGATACTTTGCTATAAATGTTGCAGAGTAGCCAGTGTGCAAAACAGATGGTCTGACTTTAGAGTAAGGCAAACCATCATGTTTCTGTTGGGGCAAATGTTATACTAATAGACCAATGGACTTTTGGTAATTGGTTATTGGTGCATTACATAGGACCATTAGCCCCATCAGGAGAGGATGGCCTGGTGTCCTTTTTTTCTCTGCTGGACCGCCAGGAAATACCTGGTGGTCCAAAAGAGGGAAAAATAAAAATGACCTTCACAACCTGAGGAGAAAACTCCAGGGTGTTAGTGTAATTGTTTTATGTTTTACAACAACAAAAAAGTTTGCTGAGCGGCCTCACCAAACATGGCGGCAGCTTAGCAGACTTTGAAAGCCTTCAAAAAAGCCACAGTGGCGGCATCTCTTCTGAAGGCACAGAAATGTTTACCCCAAAAGCAGACGGCTCTAAATATGGTGGGTGGTAGTCCGACCCTGGATGATGGCTCATGCACAAATTGGAATGGGAGAGAGGGAAAAGTGTTCCTAAAATGGAGTTCCCATTTTATAGAACATATTTTAATTTTGCATTAAATAAACACCCTGAGATTTGTCTAGGACAAGGGAGTCTTGTTGAGAAGCCACCAGGCTCCTCAAAAAGACACTCAACTGATGACAACATTAGCTAATCCCATACCCTCCTTCCACGCACTACACCTGCCCAGAAGCAAATATTCAATTGTCCTTTTCCCCAATTTCACAATAGACCCACCTAACCTGATAATGAGAAACCCTGTTAGAATCTCAAAATGTTTCCATAGTATCTCTAGGCATACCTTTCTAATAATGTGAAACGAGCATCTGAAGAAGCACAGTGACAGTACATATGCTTTGGATTGCACTAAAATAAAGCAAATGGGGATCCAATCAAGATTTTAGTAGGCCCCGATAATGTTACTTCCAGGTATCCCATGCAACTGTAGCTTCAGAGTTGTTCTTGAGAAGTCCTGAAGTCCCCAGGGCTTTAAGTGGAGGGGTCTGAGCCCCCCAGTTTTTTGGGGGGCCTCGAAAGGGGGCTCTATTTTCAGGCCTCAAAGGTCAAAGGTAGGGTGACCAGACGTCCCGGTTTTTATTTGGTGTTACTAGTGTGGGGAACATGTCTTGATAGTGAAATACTGCCAATTTCGTTTTTCACTATTGAAAGGCTATCTTGCCCATGGGATAACACGGGGATTGCTGCGTAACCTGTTTACCTGCATATCTTCCCATAACGGCAAGATAGACATATGGAATCTGGTATCCCTGAACTCAGTATTTAAGAACACATCCTTTAGTGAAGATGGTTTTTAAATTGTAAGTTTGGAAATAGCACTATTAGAAAGTGGCTATTTTCCTGTTCAGTAGTAACAATATGAGAGAGAGGGAAGAGGGACACCCTCAGTCCCCCGGGCTATCTCAGTAGAACATCAAGAGAGTGTCGAGAAAACAAGGTAGATTAGCACATGATCAGAGATCAATATGTTCCCGTCAACTACACATTGGAAATTGTTAGGGATTTTTTAGAAGCCCTCACTCACCACCCTGAGTGGTGACATGCTTCATCATCGGGCCCACCAGGAGAAGCCGAGTGCCTTCCTGGTGTGCTACAATGCCAGATTACTGCGGAGCAGTAATCTGGTGTTGTAGCACACCAGGGAGGCACTCTATTTTCCTGTTCAACCTTTCTGTGTGCCTCTGCCTGGTTGTGTATTGATTGTCTGGTTTGTGAGTGACAGGGGCTGGGGGCGGCTCCCGGAGGCTGGCTGAGGCAGCACAAGGCTGAATAGACTCATCTGCATGTAGAGTGGGCCTTTCTTCTTGTAGAGACCATTTCTTCATTCTTATGGATAAAACTGCATGGTCCTATATTTGAAACATTTGAGGCAAAGCTGTATGTAAAGAAATGGCTGGCAAAAGGTAGAAGGTCTGCTTAAAAAAATGTTGTGAGAAACCCCAGCAAAATAGACACAGTGAATATCTTCAAGGGTTTTGGGAAATCCTGCAATAGATTTCTAAGTAATGTAAATAATGTTTAAGTTTTTTAAAGTGTTAGGTATTTTATGGCTTATACTTAATAAATATACTTTTTGTCTCTTTTATTATCCTTTGCTGGATGCGACTTCATGATTTTCTTAAGCACACAATGCTAGTTAACTTGATTTAGACCACGACCTACTCGGATAGGCCACATCCCTTTAAGAAATTTGCCACGCCCCTTTTAGAGAACCACCAGGTTTTTTTCCCCACTTAAAGCCCTGGAAGTCCCTATGATAGTTTGAATTCTTTGGGCGTCACAACCAAGCTGGTGTAATTTATGGACATTTTAATGCCCTCTGACGCCAGTCTCCAAGTGCTCCTCAGCAAAACAAAAGTCAAAGTTTGTGATACGCAAGGCAATGTGAGCTGCAGAATCAACATTTATTTTAAAGCACGCAGAAACAGGACCTGTAATTTGTCAAAGCACATAAAATAGATCCTACCTAGGTTTACACACACAGGGAATTATTCGCCCACAGAGGAAGCACTTCCTTTTTTGAAGGGTTCAAACTATTCTATCAGAATTCAATACAATGACCAACTATGCAGGTAAAAGCAATATGATGACTGCAACACAATGTAAGTTGCCATACTACCGCAGTAACACAGAGGTCACACACACACACCCGCCTTAACTGGGAGATTTCTCTGCCCCGATGTAATCCCTTCTCAAGTTTTACTATTTGGTTACCATTTAGCACTGATTGTCATCATCCTGGGGTGACATTCTTTGTTAAATTTTAGGTCCATGCATCCCAACATCTCAACTTTGCAGTAGTGCACAATATATTAATTTGCTTAGAACAGTGAGTGGTTAGAGGACAATGTTGCACAATTGAGGCGACCACCTGGTAAGGAAGTGAATTCTGGTCAGTGACTGTAAAAAATTCCGGCGAAGGGGTCAAAATCCAGAACAAATGTTCAGGACAGAAGGACAATTTTATGGACACATCTGAGGAGACTGAGCAATTACAAAATAGACGGCTGGTACATGTACAAAGCAAAAAAGGTTCATGTTCCTTGCTTTGTATGATACATAGCAAACACAACTATAGCTCGACTTATTTAAGAATTACAATAAAGAGCCTACATATACACACTAAGCAGAATTTGACTACCAACATCAGGGGAAGTTGACAATTAAATTGGCACCATACCAAATTTTACTTGTTGATGGATGGATTGGTGAAACCCCACAAACAAGGAGGTGGGGTCAGCCTGGCACCAAGCAATTCAACTGAACAACTGCAAAAGGCCCACCGGGAGCATGTGCAAATTTCCCAATTCAACCTAGGGAAGGTACACATCCCTGCTTCCCATAAACTACTGTATCGCTCAACCATTTCTTTCATATGGGGAACAACTTCTAACATCTAATGTTTATCCACAGAGAGACCAACTCGATTGCAGGCGTGAGAGAGACTAACATGAGTGAGAAAAAGAAATGGGGAGGGAGGAGAAAGGTACACTGGGGAGATAGCTAATAAACACACACATTCTCGGAGTGCTTAAACAAAAGGAAAAAAGTAGTTCCCTATAAGTGAGCAGAAGAAGCATAGAAGCCAATTAGTCAAAAAGACGGGAAAGAGGCCATGCTCCATGGGCAAACAAACACAAGTGGGCGTTCTGACACAAGGAAGGTCACACAATAAAAAGCTAACAAAAAAGACTGACAGTAAAGCCAACCGATGGTAAGCAACGAGTGAAGTGCAAGCCCCCGTATGTTCTTGGTAAGGAAAAGTTTTTCGCAACCAGACTGTTTGCACTGTGTGGTAGACTCAACCTAATCAGCCGTGTTCACTGGAAATATATGTGTTTAATGTCAGCTTTAATTTGATGCATGAAAACTTACATTTTTGTTTCTTTATTGAATATGAGCTGTGGGTGCCGACGGAGTATGCTTTTTCAAACCTCCAAACAAAGAGAGAGTTCCCCAGATAAAATTCACAGCTAGCAAAAGTCAAGAAGCTGTAGACTTTTTGGATATTAAGATCATGGCTAAGGGGGGAAAGCTATGTGTGGAATTGTTTGATAAACCATCCGACAGAAATACACTTCTTCACCACACTAGCTATCACCCAAAAAGCCAGGATTCCTTTTAGTCAGTTCTTGAGAATTTAGACACAATTGTAGTGACAGGAAAACCTTTGAGGTCCATGCGGATTCCCTGAAACACAAACTGACCCATTGAGACTATCCGAAAAGATTAATAACAGAAGCATACAAACGGGCTAAATACTTTAATAGAGAGAGTCTATTCGAGCCCAGAGATAAGACTAGCCACATAACACAGTGGATAGTTATGGTATCTAATTTTAACGGAATGAGTCGTAAATTCAAAAACCTGATTAATAAAAACTGGTCGATATTAAATAAACCAGGTACTACACCCCTACAGAAACCCACTTATGCTTACAGACGTAATAAGACCATTCGTAACCATTTGATGCAATTTACCTTGCGGTACTTGTACTCACTGTAAGAATATTGTAAAATCAGACAAAGTAGAGCTCAATGGTATCTCCCATTGGATGAATGAACATGTCAACTGCAGAACCTCAAATATAGTGTATTTGATAATCTGTCCATGTCAAAAGGGTTATGTCGGTGAGACGGGACGTGAAATGCGCCTGCGCCTTACGGAACACCGATCAGCCCTGAAAAACCATAAAAAGAATGCACCTTTAGTGGAACATTGGACCTTAAAGAATCACAAAGAAGAGGATTTAAAATGGTTCATTCTGGAAAAAACTTAAAAGATCTGGTCGTGGTGGAGATATGGAGAAACAACGTAAACAGAGAGAACAGTTCTTTATGTCTAAATTTAAAACATACCATCAGGGACTTAACAGCAGGGAAGAGTGGGAAGGAATGATTAGATAAATGGGTTACTGTATAAGTGGGACTATGTATAATGTATATGGACTGCACTAATGCTGATGTCTTATTCAAAGTTGTATTAACAATGGGATGTGATGAGCATTATTTGTATTGTTGAAATGCCAAATAAGTGACAATCAATGTGAATGTTTATTATGTTAACCATGATATGAGCTGACACATACAGGAGCAAAGATTTGTGTATTGCACTGCCCGAACACCAGCATAATAACAGGCTGTCGATCTACAACCAGATTGCCCCAGTGTTAGTGTCAGCAGTATTAGATGTGAGTAGACACACACAGGAGCATAGATCCAGTCAGTGTAATGCTCCAACACCAACATGATAACAGTCTGTCGTATTACAACTAGATTGCCCCAGTAATAGAGCCATGGTTATCAGAACTACATGTCACCACTGGTAAATCAAGATGATGAATCTTATTAATAGGATATTTAATTCTTCTATACTAAAATCGTATAATCAACCATAAAAATAGGCACATTAGTAACTTTTGAAGTGGACATGGGTACTAAAAAACTACAAATATGGCGGCCGTGATCGAGGTAGAGACCCTATCCACATTTATAGATCTGACGTATAATGGCCACAGAGAAGGTTAATAAGTGTGTGCCCAAGCATTATGCTTGATTGACTTAGCTAGTAGAATATGTAAAACTCTTTTAGGATATCAAACAAATATACTGTAACATGGATGCGGTTTTGGGTATCGAATATAAATAAGCCTGGTCCACAAATCCTTTCCCTATAAATTATAAAGATGATGGGTGAATAAATTGAGCATGAGTATCATTTATTGATCTCGAGATGCGGCATGTGGCAATGAATATAAACAAGCCAGGCCCGTTAATGCTGTATCAAAAAACTACAAAAATGGTGGGCAAATACAGTTAGTACGAGAATCATGTACTGATCTCGAGACTTCCGCACGACATCAGTCACATGGTCCGGAAAAGTTTTTTGAACTACAAGACTTGAACTACAAATATGGCGCGAAATTAGTCAAATCATCCCACTTAAAGATTAATATACGCCAATTATCTAACAAGCAGGCGGGCGTTTGTGTATATATAGGGTCGATAGAGCCAGTGTCTCCATACCACAGGAGACCACAGAGACGAACGAATCGTAGGCACGACGTTATTTGTAAGGTAAGGGAATTTGCGGACCCGAAGCGTTAACCGAGGATCCTTGCCGTAGAGGGTCTTTAACAACTGTTGTTTTAACTTAAACGGAATGTTGTTAATATGGTAGTAGTACCGCTATGTACGAGGAAGGTGTGGTAATGTGGTCTTCCCGTCTAGTGGAGGTCGGTAGATAATACTCCCCGCATGAAAATCCAATTGGCTGTCTGTATCTAGAGAAGCCGACTATGGGTATCGAGTCTATATGCAAGGGAGGATCGTCACATACGTCCAGGGCTATGATTTTAATAAATAGATTCCTAGGGATACCTGGCCTTTGTGAAAGGAAGAATTGCCTAAAGCGGAGACCTGTTTAAGTAGACTTCCATGATAATATAAGCAAACCAATCCAATCCAATCCAAAAATTCTTTATTTCGGTCATTTAGACCATAAAAGATACAATAAATATTCCACAATTATACATCACTATTATAAGGACACATTACATAAAAATGCTTTTCATAATTATAAAAACACATTACATAAAAATACTTTTCATAATAGTCCAGACGTGGTAAACAGTTGCACAACAATTCATGACAGTATTCGTGCATTTAGTAGTTTTTTCCTTATCTGCCACATGGCCATTATGAATTTAGCAACTGCAAAAACTATATGGGGCAGAGTACTAGTTTTCAATATTCTGTACGCGTACAAGTGACTCCTGAACCCCAAGTTCCTGCATAACGGCACCAGCCAATATTTCCTTGGACTATTATATGCTGGGCAGAAAAACAGGAGGTGAATATCCTCCTCATCTTGATTACTGCAGCCTGGACAGATTTTGTTGTCCCCCTTTAGCCATTTACAAGTGAAGGTTTTAATAGGCAAAGTGCCTAACCTCCATTGTATAAACAATTTTCTTGCTAAAATGGGGAAAATAATATCCATAAAACCTTCAAATTGGTAAGAATTTTTGGATTCCATAAAACGATCAGTTAAAATGCCATTGTTGGGTGCAGTCACCAGAAGAGCTAAACTTTTCTCCTTGTATATTTGCACCAGTCTTTTGCGGGAAACCCTTCGGCATCCTTGTTCAGGAGCCTCCCATAACTCAGGCAGTCTCATACGATACAATTCTTTCTTTATGAAAGCCAGCCATGGGATTCTATCACGCTGATTCAAGTTCATTACATGGATAAGGTCTTGCCTATAGTGTGCGAGCTCACTGGTAGTCCAGAGCCTATGCCAGAATCTTATTGGCTTTGACTCCAGATCTTCAGCAATGGAGGGGAGACCCACATCTAATCTTAAAGGGAGCAGGGGTGTGCCACGGGGGAGAGCCAAAAGACGTCTAAGAAAATTGTTTTCCACTCTGGCAAGTTCTGACCCTGCTTTGTACCCCCATAGCTCGCTACCATAGGATGCGGCCGCTTTTGCTTGGGTTTTATACATTTCTACTGCCAGGCTTATAGGTTTAAAGGTTGAGGTGTTTGCAACCTTCAGAATTGCGCCTGACAGTTGGGACAGCTTTAGGCGGGATCTTGCTATTTGGGGGTCCCAAGATAAGTTCTCATGTAGGGTTACCCCCAGATACTGGAAAGTTGTTACCCTCTCCAGGCTAGCTGAACCCAATATAAGCAAACCACTATTGCTGAAAATTAATAAAGCCAGCAATGCACATTAGGGATACAGGCAAGGACGCTACAGTAAGCTAATAACATATAGTGCCACTAGCGGGGTATACATATGTAAGCTATGCTCCTAAGAGATGCAGATCTAGAAGACTAGCCGGGCCCTTAGTAAGATTATTCTATCGTTATAGGTGCCAAGAAGTACCGCATGCCCTGTATAAAGAGGTGGCACGACACGGACTGAGGTGAATTGAAAAAACACCAGTCCGGGAAACAAGTCCCGAACAGGAATAGGGAAACAGACGACCTATCCGTTCAAGGAACTAATGGGATGATATCGCACTGTTGTGCACGCAGTAAGTGCTTTATTAATTAAAATAATAAATGTATAGTTTAGGAATGAGGTGACTAATAGAGTAATTTTAAACCCCTATTTTATATTATAGAATAATAGGAGGACGTCTCTATGAATTCCTAATAAGAGGACCAAAAGCTACTTGACGGTCTATTGTATGAACAGTGAAAAGCCAAACACACTGAATGTAAGACTTCTAACGACCATCTCAGTAGACTCACATAAATTAAATTAGTTTGAGATAACACATAAAAATGTAAGGTATTAATTGTATGTATTTATTTCCAGATTGGAGATATGTTGTTTTAAATTGTTCTGTCCTGAAGAAGGTGTTCATACAATCAAAACAAGACACCGAAACGCGTCGACATAAGGACCCAATTTTATTACTGTTTTTTTATTCTTACTGTATGAATTTATTATGTAAATATTGTTTATGTGCTGTATACAAAAGAAGGTACTGAATAGTACACAAATCAATATGAAAAGGAAGATATAATGATCTTTTGTAGTGAAGGCAACATTAAGAATTAATGTGATTTTAATGTAATTGTAGTAATTGAAAATTTTTGAATTCAGGAAATGAGCCTGTTTTTAAGGAAATAAAATTAAGATAAATATGAACCTTTATGTGTTGTTGTAATCATATGTGAAGTATTTATCATAATACCTGAGATGGTCATTAATATAGAACAGTGGAAGTGATGTGAATTGAATTGAGTAACACAGAAAGGAATCTTTTTGTTTATTACGTGTAAGCTTTTTCAACTCTCTCTACATTTGGATCAGTGCTTTATTTAAGGCGGCGGTTTCCCGGACTCGCCACCAGCACTTATTTGTCAGCACCCAGCGCTTATGACAGTCTTCCACATGGTGGCGCTGTTTGTCAAATGTAGAGACAAGCACAACAACAGTTGGTTATTAATTCAATATATCTTAAAATGGCTATTGCCTGCCTTCCAAGCCATTGCTACAGCTTTTGGGGCCAGGAATAATATGAATTGTCACACTTGTAAGTTTTTATGATTACTGGGTGTGCTGGCTTGCTGAGAATGGACGGGTAAGGAGCGCCTTCAAGGGATTTATTTAAAATACTTGGTTATATTTCTTTTGATATATACTTGAGTGCAAGAGTTATTAATAAACTCGCCAATGAACTCTTGTTAAAAATACCTTTTATCCAAGTAATATTAATTGTTCCTTACATAAATATTGGAACCAGTGAACTAATCACAAAGCAAAGAATATCAAGAATACAGGTGTATATAGAAAAAGTTTTTATCTTTTGAAATTTATCAAGGGTACCATACAGTTAAACATACAATGTAACAGGAGGAAAATAAATACAATGTTATACTCCTTCAATGTTACTATTGTAAACACTTCTTCTTTTTGTACATTATTTGCCGGAAGAGAGTGTGAGTGTCGACGGTTCGGTCTCTATGCATTTGTCCATGAGACCATCTTCAGGACTATCAAAAATATAACAGTTGACCCCTGGGTAATGTTTCCAGAAATACAAAAGTTATCTTAGTACGATTTCTAAACCTGCGTCTGTTCACTCGGATATCCTTTCAACTGAAGACTGTTGATTTTTCGCTGCCTTTATCGTTACAACAGATTCAATTCACTGAATTAAAAAAGTTGCTAAGGACTGGAGATTAAGTCTGACCGTCCAGAAAGAGCCAGAATTCAATTGCCTGCACTCTATGGTGACTACTAATTAAAAACAAAAGTTACAAAAACACGAGTGAACAGACGCAGGTTTAGAAATCCCACTAAGATAACTTTCGTATTTTAAAAAGAGTTCATTGGCGAGTTTATTAATGACTCTTGCACTCAAATATATATCAGAAGAAATATAACTAAGTATTTTAAATAAATCCCTTGAAGGCGCTCCTTACCCGTCCATTCAATTTGCCCAAGCCCTCAAGGGTAGATTGGGTTTCCCACTATATCCCATTGGCTTGCTGAGAAAGCATGGAGAATCTCTCCTTCCACAACACAACTTTCACTAAAAAAAAATGAGGAAGATTGAATTAGATCGACTTTTTTTCCTCTCAATATCCATCAGGCCAGGCCCAATTCAATCTCCTCCCTATGCCTCCCAGGATGTGGTCGCCTCTCACTAATTTGACATATAAAACTAATGCTGCAGGACTAACTTCAAACTTCCTGACGAAGCGGAGATACTAAAAACACTAAGAGCAATTAATCACTCAAATCACTTTAAAGATCCTCTACCTGCCAGATTCACCAGAGAACTTAAATCCTCCATACTCCCACTTTGGTCTAGGATTATCAATACATCTCTCTCCTAGGGTACGATCCCCGATTGCCTAAAGATAGGGCAAATTATCCAAATCCCCAAAAAGCCAAATGTCGACTTGTCTGACCTCAACAACTTCAATCTATCTAGCACTATGACACTAGCAAAACAACTAGAGAAATGTGTACACTTACAACTCTGCAAATACATCGTACCGTTTCATATCCTTGATCATTGACAATCTTGCTTCAGAACAAGCATTAGCACCGAAACTGCTCTGACACACATTGTACATGTGCCTTGAGACTACCTGATCAGAACGAACCCAGCCTACTAGTATTCCTTGATCTCTCCTCTGCTCTGCTTTTGATACGGTCAAATATGACAACATGGTAGACCTTGTGGAGAAAAGGATACGTTTATCTGGTCCCGTCTTAAGTTGGTTTTCATTTTTCCTTCATAATAAATTTCAAAGAATCAAAGTCAATCAATCCCTGTCTGACATTACTCCGGTATCCCCTGGAGTACCTCAAGGATCCACACTGTCACCCACGCTATTCAATTTGTTCTTTGAACCGCATACCAAAATGCTTACATCCTTAAATATCCACTACGCCTGCTGACCCAATTCAGAGAGGATCTCAAGCCCAGGCTCTTCGACTGAACCTCCACGCCCAGACGGATCAGCAGCCCCCCTTTCCTCAGTACCTTGAGACCCTCACGGGTGAGTTGCTGTACTATACAAACTCTTGATTGATTCATTGAGTACCACATGTTCCCGGATGACATACAATTATACTTGAAAATGTTTTTCACCTGAAGATATAAAACTCTTAACTGCATCCTTCTGAAAACCCAACAATAGTTGACCTGGAATCACTGATAAACACACTCATGACGGAAATTTGTCTGATCGCCCCTACAATCTCTCTACTCCAACAGATGAATGTCTCAAACAGCTTACAGCGCTCAACTGCACCCCAATAGTTGATTCTACTAGATCATTAGGAATTTCATTGGACAAATACCTGAACATGCAAGATCACATCAGCCTTGCTCCGTTAAGTGCCACACTAAACTCCGCTGCTAGGCTTATCATGGGATCTAGCAAAAGCGACCTCAACACCTGACTGGAATCATCTCAAATAGCTCCATTTTGGAGCTAGAATTCAGTTTAAGATTGCCTACATGACCCATAAGGCTCTTCATGAGAACACTCCTGTCTACCTGGCTAAAAAACGTGAAATGTATAACTGCTCCTTTTTGGGTCTTGCCCCCAGAATATGGAACGCAATTCCTCTTGAAACTAGATCTAATCCTTCACCCACCTATTTCAAATAAGAATTTAAAAAGTTGTTGCTAATAGAGACCTTCAGCATTAGTTACTGATCAGGTACATGAGTCCTGATTTCGCCATGTCGGACTATCCTTCCTATATTAATCTCTGTATCCTGTGTATTCTAAGACGTTTTGTTCTCATTGTATATATATTGTTTCTGGCCTATTCTTTTTTGCTTTTGTTGACACTACTTATTTGCTATCTACAACATATTGCTAATTGTATTCTTATTTGTTTATTGCGTGTTTTTTTCCGTGTTTAACTTGGTTTGCCAGTTATACTGTGCTCTGATACCTGGACTGATCCTGTTTGTGCTATATAAAACTCCTTAAATAATTAGGTGGCGCTGACAGGATCAATCGGCTGGTGCAAGCAGAAGTGGCCTCCTGACGAGGGCCCTGGCACTTATTTTCCCACAAATTAAGCACTTACTCAGATATAGAGCGTAGCTACTATTGGGGCAGAGGGTGCAGGGGCACCAGGGTCCAGAGGCCTAAGAAGCCTACTGAACCCAAATTATTGCTGCATTGAACTCAATCAGGGACACATTTTCTTAATTCCACTAGGGTCATGTTATGTTATGTTATGTTATTTATATTTTATAGCGCACAGCTGCCCCAGCAAAGGGGCGTCCTGGCGCTTTGACAGACGCTGTAACATAACACACAATAAGAAAAAAAGTTAGCTAGACACTGGAAACAGGAAAGTTTTAATCGCCTGCCTGAAGGCGAACATATCCTCAAGAGCTCGGATGTGTACCGGAAGCGAGTTCCATAGGCCTGCCGCTAGCACCCTAAAAGAGCGGCCACCCATCCTGCTCAACTTAAATCGCGGACAGACAGCCAGATGTAGCCCCTCAGATCTTAAGGATCTCGAAGGCACATAGGGCAAGAGTAGATTGGCAAGTGCCGGTGGCGAAGAAGATTTCAGAATTTTGAAGGCCAGACACAGCGCCTTGAACTTGATTCGCTGTCTGACCGGGAGCCAATGCAAGGCTGTGATGGTACCAGACACTGAACAGTGTCTGGGAAGGCCCACAATGGCTCGTGCCGCGGCATTTTGTACTCTTTGGAGCCTAGAAGCCTCCGCTTGATTCACCCCTAACAACAGTGAACTGCCGTAGTCCAGCCGCGATAGTATTGAGGCCTGAACTACAAGCTGTCTGGTAGGGGGATCAAAGTACTTTAGGACTGGCCTAATACCACGCAATATTCCATAACACGTGGCAGCCACCCTCTTGGTGTGGTCCCTGAAGGTGAGCGCAGAGTCCACCCAGACTCCCAGATTTCTCACTCCAGCCACTGGAATAGGAGTGACACCAAGCTCTGACGCCATCACTAGTCTCCGGACTAAACAGAAGTAAATTACTTATTCCAGTCAAACTTTTGTACAAGACTGCATAAAGTAAACCACCAGGCAACAGAATAAGTACTCCAAAAGACATTGCCAAACAATCTCTACCCAGCACTAATATATCCGTAGAAAAGTTGGGGAATTAAGTTATAATGCAGACATAAGAAGCGGTCTGAAATAACACATTTTCGTCTAAAGATGATTTAGAGGGAAGAATCGGACAGGGCAGAGAGTGACATACATTGGAACTTGCATACAAATACTGGACTGCATGCATAGATTTTTATCATGGGTAGCTGTATTCACCCCCTCACACTCCACCCGCTCCCCTGTGGCTGCAGATATAATTAAATATGAGCTAACAGAGACGGGCAAGAGATGCCGTCATGCGGTTCCCTCAGCTCCACTAGGTGTAGGTCTCCTTGGAATGTTCAGTGGTCAGCGAGAGACAAATCTAAGGTCGAGCCTCGGTGCAGGGTGCGGGCAGCAGACCTCACTGCCCACAGTGGGCATCTCAGGGCGGGCCTAGGACCGAAGAGGCGCCCCGGGCCGTAATTGGCCACACCCTTACGATTGATTGTCCGTCATAAGGCCCCGCCGAAATTATGGACAAACGCTGTCCGTAAAAGCATCATTCATGTTAAATTATAGGCACTACTTTAGTTCACAACAAAATCATGATGTAAACTCAACAGCACAGTGTGTAAAGTAGTAACTGGGCCAGTGGTCTGCAAGGATGATCAGTTGCGTTTGAGTTCAGTAACACACAGCTAAAGCAGGCTGTGGCAAGATGCTAAAACGTCACACCAACCGATGTATTTAAAGCTGAACTATGATTTTATTGACAAAAGCTTATTTACAACGTGTGTGCCAATTCAGGTTAGACATCACAATTCTAAGAACACAGAGAGAAAATGGTTAGGAGTCGGTCCAAGGTGAGTTGAATACCTTACTTTCTAAGTAATAACCCCAGCCAATGGTCTGTTAAATTAGACGCCGTGACCACCACATTCTCGTCTTCCTCTTCGTGCTCTGTTCTAGAATCCCTGAACGTCATCCAGCACATAGCACGGGAGGCACTGTACAATCCAACACAACACATCTTTCCCCTAAACACAGAATTAAAACATAAAATGATTAGAATATTTCTGAACAGAAAGACAACCGGTGGATAAATAATAATGTGCAAACAAAATACCAAAGGAACAACTAGGAAGTGGGAATGTAACCTGGTAAAACGTAACTCTCACTAAACCCAAGGCAATATAACACATGGTAAATAACAGATCGTAATAAGACAGTTTTATCTCACAATACCAACAACAAAGTCATTATTTGTTTCTGGAATATGAATCTTCTTGCCGACTTTGGTAAAGTTCCCTTCTTTATTCGTTTTAGTATTAGTACGATTGAACCAATAGGGACTAGACTTCCTTGAGGAGAAGTGAGTCACTTCCGCAATACCAGACGTTCCTGGTGTGCAAACCAACTCTTCCAACATCCCTGACTTACATGGTGTGGACTCCATCATCTAAACGTCTGTAGAATTCTCACCACTAGAATTACACATCACCATTATTAACATCCATCAACCACCTCACCCCATGCCTACTTTCAAACAGGAATCATTTCCAATACTTACAAAATTGTTAGCACATTTAGCCAGTTTACTAAAATGCCACATATTTTCTTAAACCACCTTCACTGACTTGGTGAACCATTTGATTACTTGGAAAGGTCCCATACCTTTCCTGAAACCTTTACTTCTCTTACACGATTCTTTGATCATGACCCATTCTCCCACATTCAGCATCACTTCTTTTACTCCATGTTTAAAATTAGGCTGTGCCCTATAAAAGATTTGTGCTTTAAGGATATTCTCTTTTACTTTTTCCAACGACCACTTAGTCCGAATCTCATTTTTCGTCCATGCCACATTCTCCTTAGAGCAGGAGACCCTACCGCTAAACAATCCGAATGGAGTGTACCTTCTCATCACAGTAGAAGTGTTATATGCCAACAACAATTTTTTAATTTTGTGTTTCCCAGTTCCTGTATTTTCCAATGGCCATGCGGATTCTGCCAATAATGACTGTTACGGCGCTCTACTGCACCATTACCTGCGTGATGATAGACAAATGTTTCCACACAATTTTATCCCTAGCCAAGAAATCCTGGAAAAACCCAGTTGGATCGTTGAACTAAATTAAAACCATCAAAGAAAGAGTCACAGGGAAACCATGTCTGGGATTAGCCGAAATGATATATTGTCTTGCACATTATCCCTAAAATAATTACTGAAATTGGGTCTAGCCATTTCTCTCTTGCGCCACAAAGTGGGCTTTTTTGCACAAGACACACCGGCTTTTTCATTGCCTATAAGGAAACTTACAATAACAGTTCCTAGTTTATCAAAAGTTAGTGTTCATTTTGTAATAAGTTTGCATCGCTGGGAGGGTGAATTCATTATTAGTCATTGCCAACCTATGCCATCTTCCTGGAAAGCCTCTTATTCTGCCACGTAGTACCACACCCAGTAAATAACGATACCGCACAATCAGATTTATCCGGTGTGGTAGTACCTTCCTCTTCGAAGTTCCTGATCCCAGAGTGGGATAACACACGGCAGACCCACCTCTTTTTTCGATGTTCCAAGATGTAAAACTCAAAATGATGTGTTTTTTCCCCACAAAATTTTGATAGGTTCTAACCGTGTAAAATTTGTCAGGATAAAAAGTGCCATGTCGGGTAATGTCCCAGTAATTTCACAACCATTTTGTAATACAGATTCAGGTGCAGCCTCTTGTTTGCAGCCGTACCAGGATTACCAGCCTGAATGAAACAAGCATTTACAATGCAACGGTTTCGCCTTTGCAAAAGTTAGAGCTATTGGCATTGTAAATGACAACATTTTTATTTATGTGTTGGTTTTGAAAACAGATAAATAAATGGCATTGTCATTTACATTTCCAATAGCTTAATCTCTCGCAAATGTGAGACCTATTGTACCCTACTGGACGAGCTCAGCAGACAGCAATTACTACCACACACACACACACACACACACACACACAGAGCCACAGACACCCAAAGCCAGACACCCAAAGCCACACACACACAGCCAGCCACACACACCCAGAGAAACAAACCAATGAATACATCACTCTATGAAACAGACTTGAAGTTAGATGTACTCAATGAGTTGACTGAACACCATTTCTTCATCTGACGCTAATAAATATTGTATTCATATTCATTAACCCCTTCCATGCTCATGACGAGCTCAGCTCGTCATGCAGTACACTGCTCGTGTGCTTATGACGAGCTGTGCTCGTCATGATCAATGGGATTTAAAAAAAAGATCAGCACCCAGCGGGAATTTCTGTAGCAGTCAAGGTGTTAAGCATGCCCCCCTTGTTGAACAAGGGGCAGATACAACTGTGTACATTAGGCAAGAGTTCTGCAATATGTCCATCAAAGTTTATTTTTTACTCTGCACAACTACATGAAACGTTTTGCAATTTCAGTGATTCTTTGCACTATTACACAACTTTTGTTAAGTTGGTGTAGGTCTCTAGGTCAAAGGTCAGCAATTCTGATAAATAAATCAAAGAAAACGGTCTAATATTTTTTTGCTAAAATATTTCAGACAAAGGATGTAAGAAGCTAGCTCAACATGCTCACGACGTATTATTAACATAATTAATTTAATAAAGCAATTTTTCAGCCAGCCCAAATAATATAAAATCATTTTCTATTAAAATTAGGGAATTCGTGAAATAAGCCCCCTGTCCAAATATTGATTTAATGAACATGAATCACAAAGCAAATACTGCTAGTACCTAGCAATAAACACACTACTAATACTAGTATAACCTTCAGCAGTAAACGATGATAATACTGGCTTCACTGAGCAGGAAATAAATACTGTGACACTGGAAATACCGCCGGAAGTGAGTAGTAAACAACCTACTAACATGGCAACCTATGAACACTAACTATAATGTAAATACTGCTAGTACTCAGCAATAAACACGCTGAATAATACTGTTAGCCCCGAGTAGTTAATACTACTAATACTACTAGCTCTGAACAGTAAACACACTACTATTACAGCATGCCCTAGCGAATAAAAAACAATGCTAATACTTCTAGCCCTAGCAGTAAATACACTGTTAACACTGTGAGCAAAGTGCAGACTAATGTAAAGTGCCGAGAAGTAAGCACACTACTAATACGACTAGCTCTAAGCAGTAAATATACTGCCAATACAGGAGGAAAACAGACTCCTAACGCGGTCAGCGCCAACAGGCAAGCATAACTCTTGAATGCTAGGTCTGTTCAGTAACCACACCAACGAGCACAAAACACACGCACTGTGACAAACGACCAGCACTGGGCAGTGAACTTATTGCTGATACAACACCAAGCAGCAAAACACACTGCTAGTACTGCCTGCATCGACCAGTAAGCACACGGCTAGTACTGCCTGCACCGAGCAGTAAGCACACTGCTACTACTGCCTGCACCGAGCAGCAAGCACAGTGCTACTACTGTCTGCACTGAGCAGCAAGCACACTGCTAGTACTGCCTGCACCGAGCAGTAAGCACACTGCTAGTACTGCCTACACCGAGGAGTAAGCACACTGCTAGTACTGCCTGCACCGAGCAGTAAGGACACTGCCAGTACTGCCTGCTCCGAGCAGTAAGCACACTGCTAGTACTGCCTGCAGTAAGCACACTGCTAGTTCTGCCTGCACCGAGCAGTAAGGACACTGCCAGTACTGCCTGCTCCGAGCAGTAAGGACACTGCTAGTACTGCCTGCATCGAGCAGTAAGCACACTGCTAGTACTGCCTGCATCGAGCAGTAAGCACACTGTTAGTACTGCCTGCATCGAGCAGTAAGCACACTGTTAGTACTGCCTGCATCGAGCAGTAAGCACACTGCTAGTACTGCCTGCATCGAGCAGTAAGCACACTGCTAGTACTGCCTGCACCGAGCAGCAAGCACACTGCTAGTACTGCCTACACCGAGGAGTAAGCACACTGCTAGTACTGCCTGCACCGAGCAGTAAGCACACTGCCAGTACTGCCTGCATCGAGCAGTAAGCACACTGCTAGTACTGCCTGCAGTAAGCACACTACTAGTTCTGCCTGCACCGAGCAGTAAGGACACTGCCAGTACTGTCTGCTCCGAGCAGTAAGGACACTGCTAGTACTGCCTGCATCGAGCAGTAAGCACACTGCTAGTACTGCCTGCATCGAGCAGTAAGCACACTGCTAGTACTGCCTGCATCGAGCAGTAAGCACACTGCTAGTACTGCCTGCATCGAGCAGTAAGCACACTGCTAGTACTGCCTGCACCGAGCAGTAAGGACACTGCCAGTACTGCATGCTCCGAGCAGTAAGCACACTGCTAGTACTGCCTGCATCGAGCAGTAAGCACACTGCTAGTACTGCCTGCATCGAGCAGTAAGCACACTGCTAGTACTGCCTGCATCGAGCAGTAAGCACACTGCTAGTATTGCCTGCATCGAGCAGTAAGCACACTGCTAGTCCTGCCTGCACCGAGAAGCAAACATAATACGAATATTGATGGAACTCAGCAGTAAACATGCTGCTGATACTGCCTGCGCAGAACAGTAAGAACTCGGCCTGCACTGACAGTAAACATGCTGCTAATAGTCAGCCATGTACAGTAAACATTCTGGAAATGCTGACGAAACTGAGCGATAAACACACTAGCCATAACGGCAGCACTGAGCAGTAAACTCCTGCTGTTACTGCTAGCACCAAGCAGCAAATACTCTGCTAATACTGCCTGGGCTGACAGCATACGCATGGACATAGTGACTGGGAAGCCCAGGTCCTGAGATACCATATGAGTCATTAGAGGGAAAGGGCCCGCCCGTCTCGCAGAGGGCCCTGCTGTCACCTCGCCCCCCTCACCCCCAAAGACCCCGAGACCCCGGGAACCTGCCACACACTAGACGCGCCATACCTTTTTTGTCGACAACGCTACAGAATATGACGCGGTACCGTACATTCCAGTTTCCCTTCCTCTCGGGGGTGCAACACCTACTCCACCGTCCTGGGCCAAAGCATGGCCTCTGCTCGGTGCTAAGGTAGCACATAGCCGCTAAATGCACCCCTAAACAATATGCATTATTATTACACACGTGCATAAGTCAAAATACGGACTACCACTAAATGGCACTTTCTATGTGGGCAAACTGCCCCTAATCAAACACAATCCCTTCCTCCGCAAGGCATGTCCTCCCGTGGAGCAAGAGAGCGCCCTGCCTCTTATATTGAGGACCTTTGAGCTCATCTGACGCCAAGAGCAGATGTGGAGGGGGAGGTGCGATCTACTCAGACCCAAAGGCCCTACCTAGACCTGTGGGAAATTATGGCCACGGGAGAGAGGGGGTGTCTTCCTCACACACAATATCCTACATAACATCAATGGCTTTACTGTTGTTGGCACACTCAGCTGAGAGGCCAACCACTGAATGGGTGCGTGTGAGGTGTCAGGCGGCCTCCACTTCCGCCACGCACTTCTATTTCTAACACTTACTGTGCTGCTCCCCTCCCACATTCACACCTACTCTAAGGCTCTTGGGTTCAGTAACTATGTGTCCACATAGAAATTCTGAAGCCCACGTGCAATACAAGAACGCGCATGTGTAGGTACCCGCTGCCAGAAAGCCTGCAAGCAGAGGGTCCATACCGTGTGGCGCCGCGGCCAGGGCGACTGACGCTGGAATCTGGGGACCACGGTTCGATCCCCGGCTCCGGCGGCAGGTTAGCCCAGCACCATGTGACTCTGGGCAATAGCTCGCTTAATCTTCCCGACGGCCCCCCAGCGCCTAGAGACCCTTACGGGTGATTGTGCGCTTTACAAATGTGGACTTTACTTTACTTTACCCCCAGCTAGCCACGACCCCACGTGATAAGTGATATACACAACTAATGCAGAGTTTACATTCCGAGAGCACATATGCTCAAGACGGCACTTGCGGGCAAAGTTAGAAGCGGACTTTGGAGGGCAGTGTGAAAATAAAGCGAGGGTGGGCAATTTAAGAGGCAGACGCTGCGGAAAGTGCAAGAGACGGACTTTCGGACACTGGTGTGTGTGAGAAGCAGATGGCGGGCAGAGATGGCAGTGTGAGAAGCAGACACTAGAAGGCAGAGGGAGAAGCAGGCAGAAATGGGCAATTGTGGGGCCTGGCAGAGAAGCCCGGCGTGACGTGAGAAGAGACAGTGGTGGGCGATGAGTGGAACAGACAGTGGTTAACAGTAGTAAGTGCAGATGTTGGTTCGAGCGTGAGAACCAGGCACTGGTGTGCGGTGTACGGTGAGGGCGACTGTTAGACGTGTGAGACAGTCTGAGGTGGGCCGTGTGAGGAGACGTACGAGGAACTAGTGAGAAGCAAATGTTGGTGGGTAGAATGTGGCGACGAGACACCGAGGGCAATGAGAGGCAGACCGAGGTGAGCAAAGTGGGGACACGCTGAGAAGGGTGACATGGAAACCAGGCTGATAGAGGAGTGCCTAGGTCGTCTAGTCTAGTAAGCAGGTTTCCACTGCTATGCTCCCTCATATCACTAGAAACGTTGCCTGCAGCGTCTCCCATGCACCTATATATACACACACATCATGACTTTACAATCTCAAACTGTCAATGTGTAGGCACCAGCCCTGTGTGATGTGCCCAAGGAGACGCTGGACAAGGGGTACATGCACAGCGGCACGGTCAGCAGCATGCGGAGGTGAGCAGTGGCAGAGATACCGGTGTGAGAAGCAGGCACTAGTGAAAAGCAGTCAGAGGTGAACAGTGGTGAGAGATACCGATGCGCAGTTTGAGCACCGCCCCAGGACAGAGTGAGGAGGGGGTACGCTACGAGTGTCTCTAAACCCCAGGGCCCTCACCAAGCCTACACTTCTACACATTCTATCAGGCGTTTGTAAGGCACAAAATGCGCTGCGATGTAGAAGGAAACTCGGGAGGCGCGCGCGGTACACTGTAGATGGTGTGGCATATGGGCACTCACCCATCATCATGGGCCCTACAATGAGAGAAACACTGATCGCAGTCGCCCCATCAATGGGAGAAGGCTAGCTCACACATAAACGGGACAGCGCGGTACTCACCGAGTATTCAATATTTGGTGACAATTGAGAGCTACTCGCTGCCCATCAGTACACACAATGGCAAATCTGTTCACAGGTACTCACAATACGAGATAGTCCGCGTCATTAGAACTTACAGTGGCAGGCATGCCCACACGGACAGCGAGATACTTACACGGCCATCAGCACCAACAGTCACCAGTACTCACAATGATTGGCCTGATCACAGCAATTCATATAGGTGTCTTCTGGTCTGTAATGGTTGCAAATCAGAGCACCGACGGTGTGCATACAGGATCTATCATGATTAATGGGAAGATGGTAGGCCGGTACTACTGCGTACCAGGTTCCCTGAACTTTAGTGTAAGATAACCAAAAGACACTTTCTTATCCTTCCATTTCCAGACATCAGTGTTGAAATGGTCTCCCTTTCCTCTAAGTTCCAGCTACTCTTCACGGTAGCTCCCGCACCTCCGGGCGTAGGCTTTGGAGCAAATCTTGTTCTCCTACACTGCTGTGGGCACAAACTAACCTTATTGCCGCGTCTCCCCCCGTCTTTCTCCGCCATCTGTCCTAGCCAGGACAGGAGGCAGGAAGCGCCAGGCTCCCCCTAGCCAAACTCCATGCACAATCCACTGTGTTGTGCTTGAGCTGAGCGCTCTGGTTCGGTGCTCGAACCCGCAGTGAATGTTTGGCCAGTCTGGGCGGGTGGTCAAACCAGTGGTCGAAGTGGGGAAAAAAAAGTAGGGGAACTGTGGGTGGAGAATCAGGGGGCGGGAATAACCGAAGATTGAATCAGTGGGCGGAGTCAGGGGCGTGGCTAGAAATAGCAAAACATACCAATTTTTAGTACGTTTAGCATTTCACTGACCAGTAACAGCTTATAACGTTAATTAATTAAAACAATGGATAAACATGTTTATTTGAGGTTTAATTCAGGAAAAAGCAAACACTCATAGGGAATACAGGTTTATGTAAAGCGTGTGAAATATAAGCAGGAATAACATGTTACCTTAATGCCTTTACTCTCATTGTTCAGAAATCCATGATTATTTTTTGTCTCAAACATTGAGGTCATGAATACAGGGCCCTTCCTTTACACATGTGTTAAGCAGGGCTCAGAAGAGAAAGGAACTGTCAGGAGAATCTAGACTCACGGAAACCCACAAAGGCTCCTTCATATTCATGTCAGCCAGCTAGCTGCTCAATCATAATATAGCAAAAAGAACAACTTGTGGACAGAATGCAGAACAATGTCATACATTCACCCCAGTACAGAGATCAGGGCCTAAATCCATTGTTTCTTTGCTCACCATGCCATTCCAGTTTGGACCCAGCCATATGCAAATCAGTCTAGATTCTGCGCCCAATGGGAACAGTTCTGCCGCTCCCTTCTCCTGCCCCCGTCACCGCTCCTGCCTCCGTCACCGCTCCTGCCCCGTCACTTCCCTGCCCCCGTCACTTCTCCTGCCCCCGTCACTACTCCTGCCCCCGTCACTTCTCCTGCCGCCGTCACTTCTCCTGCCCCTGTCACTTCTCCTGTCCCCGTCACTTCTCCTGTCCCCGTCACTTCTCCTGTCCCCTTCACTTCTCCTTCTCCTGTCCCTTCACTTCTCCTGTCCCTTCACTTCTCCTGTCCCTTCACTTCTCCTGTCCCTTTACTTCTCCTGCCCCGTCCCTTCTCCTGCCCCGTCCCTTCTCCTGCCCCGTCCCTTCTCCTGTCCTGTCACTTCTCCTTCTCCTGTCCCGTCACTTCTCCTTCTCCTGTCCCGTCACTTCTCCTGTCCCGTCACTTCTCCTGTCCCGTCACTTCTCCTGTCCCGTCACTTCTCCTTCTCCTGTCCCTTCACTTCTCCTTCTCCTGTCCCGTCACTTCTCCTGTCCCTTCACTTCTCCTGTCCCCGTCACTTCTCCTGTCCCCATCACTTCTCCTGCCCCGTCACTTTTCATGTACCGTCACTTCTCCTGTCCCGTCGCTTCTCCCGTCACTTCTCCTGTCCCGTCACTTCTCCGTCTCCTGTCCCCGTCACTTTTCCTTCTCCTGTCCCTTCACTTTTACTGTCCCTTCACTTCTCCTGTCCCTTCACTTCTCCTGTCCCTTCACTTCTCCTGTCCTTTCACTTCTCCTGTCCTTTCACTTCTGCCCCGTTCACTGCTCCTGCCCCCGTCACTTCTCCTTCTCCTGTCCCCGTCACTTCTCCTTCTCCTGTCCCTTCACTTCACTTCTCCTTCTCCTGTCCTGTCACTTCTCCTGTCCCAGTCACTTCTTCGAGTGGAGGATGGGCACATTTACTTATTTTGCTTGGTGTGCATCAGAGGTTTACTGCAAAATGGGGGGCATTCTAATTTTCTGACTACTCCCTTGGTTGGATGGAGCAGTGAAGGCCGCTCTTTTAGGGAGTGCAAAGCACACTCTCGTCACGTGCTGCTTGCCATTATAAGTGTAGTTCAAAATTCGGGGCATTTTGATTTTCTGGCTTCTCCCCTGAGCAGAGCCTCGCACCTTAAAGGCCACAGGATCGCAGAGGAGGGCTTAAGATCAGTTGTCCTCCAGTTAAGAGGGTCTGGCAGTTTAAAGGAAAACCCCGTTCTCTTTATCAAGACCTGTATTACGAACAATCCCCAACAATAGGCATCCCACGATGTTCCCTTGTTCAATTACGTCTGCTGGGTGTTGAGACTAATGTAATATTCGCCGGATTTCCCCTTTAATACATCACGTACCAAGCAGCAAAACACACTTATAAAAACACAGCTTACAGCACTCAGCAAAATATATATTCCATAAAACGCATTAGAAGAAGCAAGCATCCTCGGGCACACCTTTGACAGCCACAAGTGTTTTTACAGGTATACTGTCCATAAAAATAGCTTGATCGAATGTAATCATTTTCCTCACCTCCTCCACGTCAGTGTTGTGTTTTCCAAACAGCAGATTACACTGCCCACAGCGCACCTCTCACGCCCCAGCGGGATTGTTTTAAAGTTTTGACTACACATTTGCGGACCCATCTCGTATATTTGGTGCACAACGAGCCATGGCCTGCACCCTGATACCAGAGACACCTCATGCAGATCTCACTGGCATATGCTAAAGGCAGGCAGCGGGCGGGCACATTGTCATTCCAAAGGGGATCAGCCTCAATCGGAATGACAATGGGCCTGCCCTCAGCCTGTGCGAGCTCAGGGAGGGGCTGCTACAGCCTCTGGAATTCAACAGAGAAGTGCGAGCAGCCCCTGGAAGCTGAAAGAAAAGTTATCATTTTTAGTAGGACTATTCTCTCCGTCCCGGGATGCTTTTTTCAAGGAAAGAAGTAGGGGAACGGGCTGTAATTATTTTTAGAAGTAGGGGCACGCCGTGCCCTTCCGTCCCCGCTCACTTCTACCGCTGGGTCAAACATTCAGTACCCTTGGAGTGGGCGAATCCTTCTCCCCAGCTCCTGTGTGAGCCGAGCCGAGCCGCCCCGCCTGTCTGGCGAGCTGCCGCAGCAGTGAGACCTACGTTTGCCTCGAGGAGATGATGCGTAATTCAGGAGTGGGGGTAACTTCCCCTTTCGACGCCAATCAGAGTGCTTGACACTGTGGCTCCACAATGCTGGGTTGCCCCCCTTGCCTTCACTAACCTAATACTGCCATTGATTGTGTGATGTCAGCAGCATCACTGTAGGTGTCATCAGTTGCAAAGAGTCCTTCTAGCCGCCCCATTCCCTTTGAAATCCCTCCAACATGGAATCTGTACAAATCTTAAACTGTGCTTGTTTCCTGCTGGTCCTAGGCCAAATTCAGTGAGTTGTGAAGCATCTATGTGGCGCTCTGCACTTTCAGAGTCACACCGGCCCCTCTACCGCACGCCTCTGTGCTAATGAAAAACGTTCACACCATGCGGTAAAGTTACAGAGCCAGGGTTATGACAGGCTTATGGCTCCGCCAAGCCTACAAAGCCAAAGAATACGTCTCAGACCTGACACTAAAGAGGCCCGAGAATTAACGGCAGGAATCCAACACCCCAGTTTGGACTAAGCCATGTACCGATCTCTTATTTCCTTCCCTGATCCTGTTACTGTATTTAGCGCTGCCGTGCCATTTACACGTGCATGTTGCCTTTTTGTCTTTTTTCTAATGAATTAAGTAATTGAAACACTACAGAACAATCCCTTCCTGCTGCCCGTTACTTTGGCTCGGTTGCAGTCAGTACGATAGATCACATAATACACGCCATCTGCTACCCTGTATGCTGGATTGTAGTCACAATTTGCGATCCTGCAGCACCCGCATGTACCTTCATCCTTGCGACGCGAGAAACTCAGTTCCATTGAGTTGTCCAATAGAAATATCTGTTAGTTGTAATGTTGTGCATTTGTAAATTTATGTCACAGGGTGTGCTATATAAACCCTCTAATTAGAGTACTAATCATTTCTTATATGCGGTTATGAATTCTACACTTTTATTTATCTACATTATATAAAATGGTACTTCCACTATCAGTTATATGTTCTGATGCTTTTTATTGGGCATCAGTGGATGGCATAGTACATACGTTATTCCGACCATGCAGTATTCCACGTGTGATTAAAATATATTCGTGAGCTCTGATGGAGATATGCTCAATTCTTTCTCTGCCCCCTGACCCATCCCCAAACCTCGGAACCTAGATTGGACACCTTTCCCATGTATGCAGTGTGGGAACGACATTTGTGACTTGCCAATATTCCTATAAATAGCAATTGTGCAGTAAAACCCATAAGGCACCCAGGATATCAATCGGTACATTTCCCAGCCCGTTTTAATTTCCAATATTAGATTACCGCATTTCATCTGTTTGCTGTGGCCCTCTCGATGAAGCCGTTATGCCGAAACACCGGTCTGTAATCTGCGCCGGGCGATGCTGTGCCACTGTTTCTGGGTGATTGCACTTTTTAAAGCACGAATCTAACTCGGGGCGTTCACTGAATTGATGCCTGTGAATCAGGCCGCCGACTTCGTGCACCGAGAGAATCAGTCATAGCTCGGTGTTTCCGCTGTTATGAGCAAGAGATGCAATAAGTCAGAGAAATTCCGATATACATGGATAACCTCTGAAGGTCCTTGCAACAATTGTACGGTTGTATCGTGGGCAACGAGCCTGACCATAGAGGGAGAGCCCATTGTGTTTGGAACAATAGTGTAATTTCACAAAAAAGTAATGTAACTTCCGTATCCTTTCCACTTCCATTTCGTATCAGTTTATCCTAACTCCTTATTCAAAATGGAAGTTCACATCGCCATGAGGTCATCTGCGGAACGTCTAATCTACTGTAGACAAAATATGAGTTCATTCTAATCTGTGATGAGATTCCAGATTCTTTATAGGCAGGATGTGCGAGTATAGTTACGTACAATTTTTATAGCTAGTAAACTCCTGTGTGTATTCTTACTCTGACGGGCCTCACATTACAAGTAATTGTTTTGCAGGGGTCGTTAAAAAACGTCTCCCTCGTCAACATGAATGGCCACACCAGCCGGATTCCCGCGTCGTTAACCTCTCTGGACTATCTATCTTCCTTTCCTATAGAGTCAGGGAAAATCAGCAGAGCTGAGATTTTATTTACGACGTGCACAAACATTTGAGCATGAACTTACCAACTGGCGGTGGCTGGGCGCGAACCACCAACCCATCGGTTGATAGCCGACACGTTGCAGGTAGCGCCGCAGAGGCTGATATTAAGCCGACTGACAGATGTAGGCGGGTGGCGCCTTACCCACGAGAAAGAGCTGCGGCATGGATGCCTAATATTGCAGGCTCCTGCAGGCATTGCTAGCTACATAAACACATTAGTCAGCATTAAACACACATTAGTGTTAGTATCAACTAAAAATAAATATTAAACAAGTCAGGTCCCGGGCCGCGCTGTGATTGGCTGACGTCACGGGGGTGTCCCGGGCCGGCAGCCAATCGCAGCGCGTCCCGGGACAAAGGGGCGGGGCTTAAAAAAAGCCCCAGAAACGCCCCCGAATCGCGTTTTCAAGAGAAAGCGCGATTGACAGCCTCTGTCTCCCAATGGCTAGCCTCCATTTATGGAGCTAGCCAATGAGAGGCAGAGGCTGTGCCGACATCCCTACTGTAGACAATAGTTTTCGATCTGGGAGTGGCACTGCGTGCCCCTCTCCAGGTCGAAACCTAAAAAAGTCGATTACTAATATTAAATTGGGGAGTAGTTTCACAATACTTTAAACTTAAGTTACTGAAAAGAAAAATATAGCAATACATTTGTATTAGTCTAGGTGAATTATCTCCAAATCAGAGTAGGGAGCATTTTTTTCTTGGGAAAGTCACTACCACTCCGCATTTACCCATCAACACTATCAAACCATAGATCTGTCTTATTTGAAGTGTGTACGGTTTGTTGTCAGTGTTAGAATTCTCCAGTCTAATGCATCAATGAACCTGGTATCATTGGACACAAAAAGGGAATGCATTAATGGGTATAGTAAAGAGTGCTGGTGGTTACATACGGTGCATGCATTACTGAGCCTAGTAACCGGGGTACCTGGCCCCATTCTGTGCATGAATAATAAGAGTTATACATTGCATGCATCAACTGGCCTAGTAGTGGTTAACTGACCCGTACAGTGCATGCATTATTGGGTCACGTAAGAGGCTTCCGTGCCCCACACCGAGAGAACATCAAAGGGCCTAGTAACTGTCAGTGTACCCATCCAATAGGAGAAAGAATGGCAGTAGCAACATGCATCATTGGCTGCATGGACTGCATATATCAATGTACCTCAGTGGTCCAGTGATAAGAGGAATCAATGGGCCCAGCAAAAGTGGTTCCACACAATCGTTGGCATCAGGGCGCCTACTGGCCGATGGCAGTGGCACCACACAGTGCATATGTTAACAGGCCCTGAAATGGGCGTCATTGGCTTTGCAGAGCATGCATCGATCAGCCTAAATAACGGATATTGGTGGTCGCACACCATCAATGCATTAATGGGTTTAGTATTAGGTGTGATTGGCCTAATGCACTGAATGCATTAATGGACCTGGTAAATAATTATTAAAAAGGCAGCTTCAACAAATGAGTGAGCTAAGAGTGAACTTCAGATAGCGCTATATTTGGAGACTTCTGTGTTTTAATTGCTTGGTACAAAGAAAGGAGGGACGTTGTCTCTCACAGACATGAGATGACAATGAAGCGCAGCACGCAGAAAATAAAAAAAGCTGCTAAGACGCTGCACCTGGTGCTGCTGAACTCTGAGGTGTGGTGATACACAATAAAGGCTACTCAAAACACCCTAGCAGTAACCAATAGGTAGTCTGGTGTGAAGAGAAACAGTTGTTTGCTAAAGTATCATTCAAACATTACTGTCGTTCTCTGGACTTACAATTTTAGCTATTAAGTATTCCATGCATTTAATTCATACATGTATCATGCATAAGTGCTGCACTTCTGCTGTATGACCTTTCTCAAAGACTGATTGTTTCCATTTCTGTACGAATGAAGAAATATTAAAAAAACGGAAAAAGAGCAGACAATAAAAACATACTAATGGTATAAAAAAACACATACATACACACACTAAGATGAGTTGGTACTTTATTAGTTTGAGGTTAATGCGAGCGCAGACTGTGGGGCAGACTTATCAAGGATTTGTGCCATTGCAAAGTGATGCAAAGTCTTGATAACTTATTATCGTTCTAGGGCAAAACTTTTTTGGGCTGGAAAGTAGCACTAAAAGTAACACAAATGATACTTTGCATTGGTATGTGTCAAGTGAGTGTCCCATGGGTGGCACATGAGCGTTTGAATGCTACCATACACGGTTTTTAATACAATTGGTATATGGCTTTGTGCCATAAAGCAACACCTCTTTGAGGCAGATGTTAACAAGAGAAATGTTTTAATTTCTCCTAAAGTTACACAAATTACATCAGAGCTAGACTGCACAGCACACATCTAATATGTGAAAAGTGTTGAAGTTAGTCTACACTTAGTATTTTATACCAGTACGGTACCATTCTAGTACAAAATCTATGCTAGACATCACACACACGCACGCACACCATTGCACTGTGATGCCAAGGTGTGCGCGTGAGGCTGGGGAGCCTGTTTGTGCCCAGGCGTTGGGGAAGAACGCAACAGTGCATTATTTTAATAGATATGGTTCTGCGATACCCGCATCCCATAGTGTAATGCAAAGTAGCAGCTTTGTTTGCTGCACTGCATTGTGCTAAAACAAAATAACTGCCCCTAAAGGTTTATATAGCCATGGCTGATTTTCTTGAGGCTTCTTTAAGGAGGCTTGAGATATCTGCAGGCTCAGGTTCCTGAGCAGGCATGAGGTTCCTCTAAAGAGACTCAAGGCTTGTATAGGCTGATTTATGTTCCAAAAGCAGAATTAGGGTTAAGGGGTAGACTCAAAGCTACAACAGTCTTATTCACGGCCAAGAAAAGCACATACAGGCATGTGCCCTTAAATATAAAATCCCTCTCTCTCTCTCTCCTTGTCTCACACCCACAGACAAATGGTCTGCTGATACACACGGTTTCTATATACTGAATAAAGGTCAATATGTGCACTATTTGATTTGAGGTTCTGAAAGCTGGTGGTTCCTTTAGGTACATCTGGTGTTAGAACAGATACATTTGTTGCTAAAGCAGATAGCGCAAGGGTACTATAATACAAACTGAGGTTTCAATAGAGTCACTTCAGTTCTAGTAAGCAACTTCAAGGTTCCCATTTGTAGGCCTTAGGCCTCTACAGACAAACAGGGTCTTTCTATATACGCATTTCTTTCTTTGTTCATTCCTGAGATTTATAAAGCTAACATCAGGCCCGGGAAGTGGAACACCTCCTCTTCCTCCCCTTCTGTCTTCCAATACAAAGGTACTAAATTTACCAGCCAAAGATGGAAATCTAAGCTGATCTTGCGTGGACTTGAATTTGTAACCTACAGACCAAAATAGATGTCGTCTGACAGCATTAACTTAACACCATCGTGCCAGATTCAATAATTTAAATGACCATATGCAATTGGGTCGATCTATGCCAATATGAGGAGTGGTTATAAGCAATCCTAAGAATCTTAAACAAACAAAAAGTGGAAGAAAGCAGACTTTGCTAGGAGCATAATTTCATCTATCTTTTCATCTCTCCATCACCTTTCTAACCAACTCCTGCCCAACCAAATAAACCCATTATTCCCACTGCCTCCGCCTTCCACACCTTTCAACGACCATTCGATTTATAAATCCATCACACTTATCTCTCCCTCATCCACATCTGGCAGCACAGTAAGGCTGCTATTCCTTACCTAGTGAAACCAGCATGTCATAGTTCTCCTTAGCCACTTCTAGGTACAGGTTCCTCTGCCATAATTCCAAACCACTCCATTCATCTTCTGAGAAGTGCACTATGACATCATCAAAGTTAGGCACCATCTGTGGAGAGAGCAGATTTCAGTTACTAAATGAATGCTCAGCAGTGGTATACCCTACAGAGCAGGTTGAGAATGAACTCTGACAGAAGTAGTACTTATGAATGAAGGAGCTCTACAATTTGGCATTCCGTAGAAAATATTTAGACATTGGGCGAGTGGGATGGCATGCGTTTTTGTCCAATGCGCCACCCTTTAAAATCAGCAAACTACTGCACATCACAGACCATCATTAGTGTAAGAAGTAAAGGAACTCTGAAATAGTGGTCATTTAACATATTTAAACTTTATCGTAACCCACAGCCCCACTATGCATTTATTGAGATCTTAGACACTAAACACAAACATGAACTGGGGATATAGCCTCATTCACAGACATATTACAACTCTAGTTCACCGCCAGGGACATATAATGTACTCATGAAACAGCCTAGTACTTCATTACCTGCAGCGTATGCCCTACCTATCCCATCAGTATTGTGGTTGACATTAGGCTTTTCTCAAAAAACAATTATGAAAACCACAAAAGAAAGAGTAATGATTTTCTGGCAGGATGCCGCAAAAAAATTGATTAAAAGCGTATGTTGAGTATCCAATGAGTAACAGCCTTCCTTAAAACAAGATTAAAACATTTCCTTTCACTTCTATCTTCAACTTTCTTTCTTTAGGTTGAAGCCTAACAAACAGCAAAGCTGTCTGGTTGCAAAAGATTTCTTGGGGACATTCTAAAAACCATTGGCTTTGGGTGGTTTGACTCACATTTGCTTGTTTTCTATTTGACAGATTTATTTGTTTTAGGCAGTCCAGCATGTCTTTGTCCCTCCTGCATAGCCTGTTTCCACCTCCCGAACTAGCTACTTACATTCCTCCACAAGTGCTTGCTTTCTGGGAACTATTTTTTCCTTTTTTGGGAGGAACTCAATGTGCTGTATATCTTGGAAGATGTTTCTTGTCTCATCTTTCTGCTTGATTGATTCTACTTATCTTTGCCACGATGATCATCAATCTTGCATGCCTTGGCGGAACAATGTTCTGTCTGTCTACAAGCTTGTTTATTTTGATCAGGGTTCTTTACTAATAGCATAACTAAAAACTCCTCAATTTCACACCCATGTCATACACACTGGAAGTAGGGCAGTGGGGGTGCTGAAGCACCCCCAAAATAACTATGCTAGAGTTCAGAAGTAAATGAGCAATAAACAAGTCTTTAGATTTTGTTTTTATCTTGTCACATTTGCTGTGCATTCACAGAGGTCAAATGTTAGAATCTGTTGTGTGAAGGAGGTTGCTGTTTACTTTTCTTTTTTCTGACTGGAAAGTGAACGGATTTATGTGACAATCTTGCTGGGTATTGGGGGTGAAAAAGGATGTAGGATGTTATCTTTTTCTAGCACACAACAACACTTAAAAGCCAGTAAATGAACTGTACAAATATTTCAGAATATGTCACAATTAGGAAAGCATAAATTAAGCACTTTTTTGTAATTCCGAGTGTGGTGGAAACAAATATTTTAATACAATCAAAACAAATCCATACACTAGGTGATGCAGATTTGCACACATTATTGTTTGCACACTGTATAGTTTTATCAGTAAAACTGTATGTCTGTGCAAATGCAATGGCAATTTAATTTGAAAATGAGCTGTCTAATGGGAATACGCTTCCAAAACATGCATACTCCACTCTACGCCACTTCACTCTATAACACTCTACTCCAAGCCACTCTACGTCTCTCCACTCTATGCCCGCCACTCTATGACACTTTACATCCCTCCACTCTACCTCACTGCACTGTAAGTCACTCAACGACACTCCATCCTATGACACTCCACTCTATTCCACTCTCCGTCCCTCTACTATATGACACTTTACTCAACTAAACTCCCCTCCAATCTACAACTCTACTGTACGACACTCCACCTCTACTCCACTTTACACAACTCCACTCTACGCTATGACACTACACCCTAAGACACTTCAACCTACTACAATCTACTCCACTCTTCACCACTCCACTCAATGACACTCTACTCCAAACCACTCCACTATGTGCAACTTTAATCCACTCTATGCCACTTCACTCTACACCACTTCACTCTTTGCAAATCCAAACTACGACACTATACTCCACTCTATGCTACTCCACATCACTTAACTCCATTTTATGCCACTATACTGTATGCCAAGACACTCTACTCTGCTTTACAACACTCTGATCTACGACACTCTTCTAACCTGCAACACTCTACGCTACTCTACTCCACTCTACAACATTCTACTCCACTCTACCCCATGCCACTTCACGACACTCCTATACCCTCCAACCCTCTACCCTATGATACACTACACCACTCTATGTCACTTTACTGTACACAACTCCACTCCTTTCACTCTACAACACGCCACTCTGGAACACTAATTTACTCTATGCCACTCCACAACACTGTATTCCGCTCTTTGCCACTCCACAGTACTTCCACACTCTACGCCACTCCACCCTACACCACTTCACTGCACTATACTTCACTCCATGACCTTCTATACCACTTTACTTCACTCTACGCCACTCATAACACTCTACTCCATTCTATGACATCCTACTCCACTCTATGACACTCTACGTCACAACACTCTATGCCACAACACTACACTGTTCACCACTCTGCTCTCCGACATTCCGCAGTGCAACATTCTGCCCTGCAGCATTCCGCACTGTGACACTATACTCCACTCTAAGCTACTCCACACCCTCTTACTCCATTTTACGACACTCCAGAACACTCTATGCCTCTCCACTCAGCGTCACTCTGACAATTTAATCACTCTGCTGTATGATACTATGCTATACCTCTACTCACATCTACGCCACTCCACTCCATTGCACTCTACCACTCAATGCCCCTTTACTCCACTCGATGCTACTACATGATACTCCACTATACTTTACTTGATTTTACGCCACTCCACGAGACTCTACACAACCACATTGTACTCCACTCTATGACACTCTTCTCTATTCTACAACACTCTACGCCACTTCCTTCTGCAACACTCTATGCCACTCTACGACACTCCTCTTCACAACACTACTTCACTGTTCGCCCCTGCTCTCGGTCACTCCATTCTGTGACACTCAACTCCACTATGACACTTTACTGTACGTCACTCCACTACACTCTGCATAATTCGATGCCTCTCCACTCTGCGACCCTACATACTATGAAACTCTACTCCACTATATGACAATTTATGCCACTCCACTCTACATCACTCCAAAACGAAACACTACTACACTCTATGCCACTTTATCCAACAACACTCCACAATGTAACACTACTCCACGCCACTCCACTCTACGCAACTCTATACTACAGCATTCTACCCCACTCTACACCACTTTATGCCACTATACTCTACGACACTCCAATCCACGTCACTTTACTCCACTCAACGACACTCTATGCCACTTTACTCCACTCTACGCCACTTCACTATACACCATGACACTCTCTCCACTCTATGACACCCTACTCCATTCTACAACACTCCACTCTGCGACACTCTATGCCACTCCACTCTACGGCACTCCTGTCCACGCCATTCCTCTCCACAACACTACTTCACTTTTCGCCACTCTACTCTATGTCACTCCATTTGAATCTAAGCCATATATAATTTTTAGTAACTAAACTAATTTATTCCAGACTTAGACATCAGCTTGTCATGGCGTGGCTTGAGCGCCGACTGTGATGGCGGCGTGAGCCCTGAGCTCCGTCCGCGATCCCGAATTTATCCTGTGGATCCCTGCTCCTGCGCTGGTGTAATCACTGGAGAGCTCGCCTCCAGCACCGGACCCGCGAAAGTGACAGTTGCGGGACCGGCGGGGGATCGGTGACGGTGGGGCACGCCGGAGCGGAGCTCCTACGGACTTGCGCCCCAGCGCCCAATATGGCGGAGGCGGCTTCTGGGGCTGCAATGGCCGAGGTCGGCGGAGAACCTGGGCAGTGGTGAGAGCGGAGCGGCTGCGGTCGGGCACCCAGCGGGACGTGGCCACGACCGCGCTGCAGACGCCAGCGACGTCAGCGCTGGGGGGGGGCGCTTGCAGGATCGGCGGCTAGTGGGCTGGTGGCCCTTCCCCCCACTGCTGCGTGGGACCAGGCCACAGGCTGCCCTACGGAACCGGGGCCATAGCGGGCGCTCAGTCAGAGGAGGAGGAGGCGGCGGCCGTCCCGGTGGTGGCCGGGTGTCAGCGTGCTGCAGTGCCCTCCAGGCGGAGGTGGAGCAGCTAATTGAAGGAAGCCCACGGGCCGCGCCTGCCCTTTGACCGGGCCCGAGAGGTCCCCAGAGGTGCTGCCTGCACGGGGTAGGGCGGCCCTGCCTGGGCCGCAAGCCGGCGCTTTGGTGGACGGCCAGTGAGGTCGAAGGTGGCCATTGCCTCGCACAGCTGGGGACTACCGCGGAACTTGCCCCGGAGGACTACAGTGAGGAACTCCCGGAGGGGGCGGACTGGCAGGTACATCCCTTTTCTGCTTTCGGGCCCTGGGCGGAGGGCCGCACACTTGCAGGTGGGCGCAGTGGAGTATCTGCGCTGCGGTGTTCCTGGGACCTACAGGAGTAGCTGGGGTGTGTTGATCCCGGGGACACGGGTGGACACTGCTCATTTGTGACCGGGGGGTGCTTCATGGTGCCGGGCGCCCATCTACGGAGTGGAGTCCACTTGCTCCGGACGTGAGGGCTGTGCTGGCACGGGGCGTTACTCAGGCCTGTGGATTTGGGACTGGAGCGGTTCAGCTCACCCTCGTGTGCTGGGACGGACTTTTGGAGGTCCTCTAAGATGGCGGAGGTGATTGACAACATGGCGGCTGGGCAGAGTCGGGGCGCGACGGCTGGGCAGGACGGGGATGCAGCACAACGGGAAGGCCCGGACGCCACGGCCCAGGAACGCAGGCTGAATGCCTGCCTGGATGGTATATTGGAGGCGATCACTGCGACCAAGGAGACGTTGCACCGGGACATTGGTCAGGTGGCCGCGGGGCTGGGCCTCCTGAGAGCGGATCACGCCAAACTGTCTGATAGGGTGAAAGGCAATGAATCGCTTCTTCAGGAGCTTAAGCCTGCGGTGGTCACCGCGGAACATAAACTTTCTGATATCCTGGCCCGACTGGCGACGCTGGAGAAACGAGCGGAGGATTCCGAAGGTCGCAATCGCCGGAACAACGTCAGGGTGGTGGGCCTGCCGGAGAAAATTGAAGGGGAGGATGCTGTGCGTTATATGGAGGACTGGTTCAGATCCACGGTTGCTCCTGAAGGCTTATCCCCGTTCTTCTCCGTTGAAAGGGCGCATAGGGTCCCGTCGCGTCCTCCCATGCAGGGCCGTCCTCCCCGACCGATGGTAGCCAGGCTTCTGCACTTCAGGGACAGGGACCTGTTGATCCAGAGGGCGAGATCGGCGGGGCCCTTCCAGGTGGACAATAGCAGAGTGACTATCTTCCCGGACTATACCCAGGAAGTCCAGAGGAGTAGGGCGTCCTTCCTCGCGGTCAAGAAAGAGCTTAGGGAGGAGGGGGTGCAGTACTCGCTGCTCTTTCCGGCACGGCTGAGAGTGATACTGGATGGACAGACTCATTTTTTCCACACCCCTGAGGAGGCCTGGTCGTGGCTCGAGAGGTATAGGATGGGCACTGACCGCCCGCGCAAGGATGGGAAGGAGAAGACGAGACCGTCGCAGATCCGCAAGTCCCAGAGGATCCGCAAACGCGACAGGCTAAAGCAGGCAATGAAGGAGGAAGCGCTGGCGGCGGAACGGAGAGGAGCGTTGGCCGCCACGGCGACGATCACGGGCTCGCTGCTCAGGGAGCTGGAGGAGGACTCGGAGTCGGAAAGCGGAGGCCGCAAGTCGGGTGGAGAACTTTCCGAGGCGGACAGCTCAGTTGGGCCGCCGGTCACACCGCAAACAGCGGATGGACTGTTTAATGGGTAATTGTGGGGGAGCGCTGTGGACTCGGCAGTGGTGAACATTTATCCAGTTGTCCAGCGTTCAGCAGGTACTCTGTTGTAATTTTCATGTGGGATCTTGGACATGGGGCGTGGGTTGGCCTGCCGCGGGTTGGTGCTGGGTTACCCCCCTAGTGCCCTTACGGCTCCTGTGGCGGCTGCCACAGGTTAGTATACTGTGTGTATTGTGTAGGTTTGGATGGAGGCTGATGCACTGTTGTTAGGTCCTGTCCTGGGGAGTGGGGTTGGGATAGTTTTTTGGGGTGTTGGGGGGGGTGGGTGTAGCTGCAATGATGTGATGGGGTGGTTGATGCAGGCGGGGGAGAGGAGAGACAACAGCGATGGGGTCGTTACCTGATGTGAAGTGCTTAACATGGAATGTTCGGGGTCTCAGAACAATGTCTAAGAGATACAAGGTGCATGCTTATTTAGTGAGGCGGGGTGTTCAGATTGCCATGCTCCAGGAGACTCACCTTACCAAACTTGAATGTGATGCGTTGCAGAAAAGGTGGCGGGGCCAAGTGTTTGGGACCTCTTATTCGGCGTTTGCGAGGGGGGTGCTGATATGGGTCAGGGCGGGGGTCCCATTCCAGGTTACGGATCGGGTGGTGGATCCAGGAGGTCGATATGTAGCAGTGAGAGGGAGGCTGCATGGGTCTGAGGTGGTGTTATGTAGTGTGTATGCCCCTAATGTTGACCAGGCCCGTTATTTTGATGTTCTGTCGGGCTCCTTAGCCCATTATCTGACGTGTCCCATTATCCTGGGGGGGGACTTTAACTCTATCACTGATGTAGGGTGGGATAGGTCCCACCCGCCCTTAGCGGAGTCCCCGGTGCGGAAGCTATCGGAGCGTAGAAGGGAATAGCAGGACAGGTGGGGATTGCTGGATGTGTGGAGGAGGCAGCATCCTACTGATAGGGATTATTCCTTTCATTCGGCGCTGCACGATCTACATGTCAGAATTGATTCTATATTGTGTGACGCCCATATGGCGGCCATGGTGACCCATACTGAATATCTGGCTAGGACCATTTCGGACCATAACCCTCTGCTGGTAGCGATCAGGTGGCAGAGGGTGAGATCTGCGATCCCTACCTGGAGGCTACGGCCGGACACGTTGGAGGACCAGGCGTTTGGAGCCACGGTTGCACAGGGCTTAACGCTGTATTTTGATGTGAATGAGAGCTCGACTGCAACGAGAGCGCTGGAGTGGGATGCAATGAAGGTGGTGGTGCGCGGTGTGTGCATGGGCAGTTTCTCGAATGTGCGGACGACTGTTCTGGCGGATTTGGAAAAAGCGGAATGTGTGTTGAGAGACATGGAGAGGAGTAGGCCGGAGCGTCCGGATTTACAGGAACGACTGCTGGAGGCAAAATAAATGGTGGCAAGGGAAACGGAAAGGTTGAGATGTTATGATTATAAGCTGTACCTTGTGAAGATCCATGCGGAGCGGGATAAGGTGGGCACGCTGCTGGCAAAGCTTGCTGACCCGATGCCGAGGAGTGGCCCGATTCTGTGTGTCAGAACCGAGACGGGGGAGGTGGTCCATTCACCGGAGGCCGTTTTGCAGTGTTTTCAGCGGTATTACATGAGCTTGTATGAAACTCGGTTGGAGGCGGGGCCCTCGGATATCAATGCTTACTTACAAGGGGTACAGCTCCCAGTGTTAGACGAGGAGCCGGCGAAGGATCTGGGAGGTCCGATTACACTGCTGGAAATCCGTGGGGCTATTAAACAGATGGCTAGGAACAAGACGCCGGGGGTTGATGGGCTACCTGTTGAATTCTATGCCAAATACGCGGATATACTGGCGCCCAGACTGTTGGCAGTGTACTCGGAGGCGATGACACTGGGGCGTCTCCCCGTCTCTATGAGAGAGGCGCTGGTAATCCCGCTTCTGAAGCAGGGTAAGGATGCTCTGGAGGTGGCGTCGTACAGGCCGTTGTCCATGCTGACGGTAGATTATAAAATCTTGAGTCGTATATTGGCTACCCGGCTGCTCCCGCATATGACCTTGCTGGTGCACGGTGACCAGGCGGAGTTTATCCCTACCAGGAACACGGCCATCAACACGCGCAGGCTGATCGGTGTATTGCAGGATGCCCTGGGCTCGGACGGCGCGTCGGCGGTTCTGTCGGTGGACATCGAGAAGGCCTTTGACAGCCTTGAATGGGGTTACCTGGATGCGGTGCTGGAGAGGTTCGGACTAGGTGAGGGGTTTGTGAGCTGGACGAAGATACTGTATTCGTCTGCCACGGCCAGGGTGCGAGTGGGGCCGCTTATATCCTCTGCTTACCCGGTGCGTAGAGGAACCAGACAGGGCTGCTCGCTCTCTCCCCTTTTATTCGCCCTTGCAATGGAACCGTTGGCGGCGCAGGCCAGGATGGGGAACTCCTTTCTTGGAATCCGCTGCGGTGGACGTACTCACCACATTTCTTTGTATGCCGACGACCTGTTGCTGTACTTGGAAGACGCGGAGTTGGCCTTGAGTGGAGCTATGAGACTGCTCTCTACCTTTGGCGAGTTCTCAGGGCTCAAAGTAAATTGGGGTAAGACCTGTGTTTTTCCGCTGAGAGCGGAGGCTCAGCGCCCGACTCTTGCGGCGAATGTGGTCTGGGAGGACAGGTGCTTTACGTACCTGGGAGTCCGGATCTACCATGATGCGGAGAGCCTGCTGGAGGGGAATGTGGGACGAGGTGTCAGAGGATTGCGCGGCTGCATGTCCTTCTGGGCTACTCTGCCTTTGTCGGTGCAGGGACGGGTGGCACTGTTGAAAATGGTGGCGCTCCCTCGACTGTTATATTACTTCAGGACCTTGCCTATTTGGATCCCGCAGCGGGTTTTTCAGGAGCTGCGGTCAATGATTATTGGGTTCCTATGGGGACAGGGTAGATGTAGAGTGGCGCTGCATACCTTAACCCGGCCCAAACTCGAGGGGGGGATGGCAGTGCCGGATTTTGAACTATACTATCTGGCAGCCCAGCTCCAGATTCTGACGCAGAATGTGGCTAGGGAGTTTAGGGGTCCTGACCGGGTCCGGGGGATGGGCATCCAGAGACACGTTCTGTCTTACATTGTTATGCAGCAGCGGTTGGAGTTGCGAGGGCTTACCTTAGAGGAAAACACCCTCCGGCTCTGTTGGAATAGGAGCCTGAGGCGGGCTCGAGCGGAACGGCCGAATGCCCCGGAGATTCCCATTGGGATGTTGACGGCTCTACCGCATGGAGGTGACTGGTCTCCGTTGGCAGGGTGGGAGGAGTTGGGCCTACAGATGGTGGGAGATCTGTTTGTGGAGGGGGTGCTGGCCCCGTTTGCGGTACTCCGGGAGCAGTTTGGTCTCCCGGACGGGGATTTTCTCCTACACGCTGCGGTTACTGCGGCGATACGGAAGCACTGGCAGGGGGGACTGACGGAGCCGGGCACGACCATGGCCTGCCAATATGTGGTGATGGCCGCGGGCACAATCAAGGCGGTGACCTGTCTCTACTCACGGATGTTGAATGAAGGACTGGAGCCTCTCACGGCGCTGAAAGCTACGTGGGAGGAAAGTGTGGGCAGACCTATTCCGGACACTGAGAGGGGCCACATTCTGGCTCGGACATGGAAGGGTAGCAGGAATGCCAGGTTCCAGCAAATACACTTCTTCCTTCTGCATAGAGCGTATCTGACCCCGGGGAAACTCCGCCGACACTTTCGGGTGTGGGATGCGGCATGCCCGAGATGCCTGGCCGGTGGGGTAGAATTGGATCACATGATGTGGGGTTGCCCACAGCTGGGTGAGTATTGGCCTGAGGTGGGCGCCCTTCTGAATGCGATTACGGATAGGGAGGTGGATTTTGATATGGCGGCTTGCCTCCTGTTGTGGTTTCCCCACACGGCAAAAACGAAAGTCACGAGCAAGTTCATTGATTTGGGGCTCATGTTGGCGCAGAGGGAGATTACATGGCGTTGGAAAACCAAGGAAGGCCCAGCTGTGAGTCGATGGACGAATGAGTTGTTGAAGTGGTCGAGGTGTGAGAGCATATTGAGATAGCGGCAGGCCACGAAACTGGGGTCGGAGAAGGGCTTGGAGGCGGCTAGAGCTTGGGAAACGATTGTGCAATCTTTGAATGACCGCTTAACGGTGGATACGGAGGACAGACTCTCGGAGGCTGAGTTCCAGGGAACTGTTAGCACGAACGTTTGATCTGTATTGATGACGCACTATCACTACTAGCGCACATCATAGCTAACCACACTAGCAGCAGTTAGAGGGGGGGGAGGGATAGAGGAGCACGTAGACTGCCCGGTTAGAGCATGGCAGTAGATGGAGAGGAGTATCCGTCGGGCGGGATGGCCTGTAACACGTAGAAGCGGGTTGGGTTCTGTGGATCTGCCGCGCTTGGAAGGTGTTAGAGTGGTGGGTACGGCTCCTCTAGAGGGCAGTTGGGGGGGGGGAGTTATTGTTGAGGGTCTAGAAAATGCGGAACCAGGATTGTGTTGTTGACCTACCGTCCCTATGTGCCAAGCGGGGAAACTTCTATTGCACATGGACTTCACGCCGCCCTGCCTCCGGGATGAGGGCTGATGGGCTGTGTACTCCTGCTTTTCCATGTGGGGTCTTGTATGGGGACGGGGCTGATGGTTGATACTTTCGATGTTTTGACTGTAATTCTGCAATAAAAACATACTTTCAACAAAAAAAATAGACATCAGCTTGTCATTTTGTAGAGGTACACTCAATGTCATTTATGAAAAATACACTCAAGATCGCACTAACTTGCCATTTCTATAAACTGCACTAATTTTACCCTCAACTATTGTCTTTTCATTTTTAGTAATAAATAAATGCCAACCATCCACATCCACCCCAATCATATGCCAATACTCAATATTTTCCTTATCACTGCAGGTATTGATACATGCGGATAGTATAAGCCCCTCATTTGCTACTCAACTCCATGCAATATCCACGTATACCACATAACTAGTTATGTCCTCTCCATTACTTCTGTACAAAGGAGGATCTGAATGTCTCATCCTCGAGGGTGGCCTTTGGGAACCCTTTGGTGCCTGCACAGCAGGCTTACACCAACTAAAAAAATCCCAAGGGTCAATGCAGACTCGTTTCTATGACAGAGCTGGACCCTCCGTCCCCATCACTCAAATCAGTGTGCCATACAGTGTGCTGAAGACATTTACCCACCGGCAGCCCAAACATGGGAAAGGCACCGCTGGAAAGGGAAGAGTCTCAAGTGGTGGAAAGAGGAGATAGTCTCAAGAAAGAGACCCAGGCAAACAAAGTCGGTAAGTTTTTATTAGGATAAGCTTGGGAATGCTGGATGGTTAAAATGTTAGTGGGTCTTGCCGATTACAGAACTTTCTCTAATAGAAATGTGTGGAAAATGCATGATTTTAGCTATCGTTTGCCAGCCTTTCCGGGCAAAAAAACGTAGTGGGATCTACACATGCCACACCACCATTGACTCCTCTGGGAGTCTAGTTTTTTAAATGTCTCGGTCTAGTAGGTTTCCCTGTGAGGCAGCCGAGCCCCTGCCCAAATAAAGCAGCTACCATCAAAGCCAGATTTCGTCCATTCTCAAGGCAAAACCTGGATGTCGCCACACTGCGTTTTGAAGCCTTCGCCACACCAGTGAGGTACTGTTTTAATCAATGGAAATGTGGAAGCATTGGGTGGTAGATGTTTTGCAGTTTCTGGAACTTTCCATCAGATAAATGTGAAGAAAATGTGACTTAACCAAAGTTTGACGTTTGCAGGGGATTCAGGATAAGAAAATATAGTAGAATTCATGTAAGCCACACCTTAGAGATACTGGAATAGCCTGGATCTCTAATTTTCAGAATTGGCAGGTTTCATAGGGTTCTCTGATTGCCGGAAATGTAAGGCCTCGTACAGTGCAGTCATTCACCATGGCAAGTGAGAATAAATAGGGATTTACCTAGTATCTGCGAGCCTATATAGATAACAAAACTGCTCCAAAGATTTCCTCTTACATGACATGGGGATGCTCCAGGACCCATGAGGCTATAAAGACTATTGGGGCTTTACAGGCGAGGATGAAGCTTAATGTCAAGACAGAGCAGACCACACATAACTGTTTTTAAATATTGGTGGAATCTAGTGGGCTTTGTGACCCCCACCTGGGGACAGGTGGCAGGAAAATCTTTCCATCATCTCCCTGAGAAGAGGTGACAAAAAGATTGTTGGAGCTTTATGGGCTGTGTGGCCCAATGTGTGGGTAACCGCATTTAAAAAAAAAAAATGTGTGTAGTAGGCTTTCTACCCCCATGGGAGGAGCAGGTTAAGGCTAAACTCGCTAATCTGCCTCCAGGAAAGCAGTTGGACAGAAAGAATGTTGTAGTTTTAGGGGTGCTGTGGGTCTGATAACTGGTGGGCTGGCTGAGCCCATGTGTTTTTCTAAAAACTGTTTGGATAATTGGGTAAACTTCTCTATCACTCCCCTTATGCGGCAGAAAGACTTCTTTTCGTATGTGGAGGACCACTTGCCCATGCCTGGGAGTGTGCCTTTCCTCCCCGGTCTCTATAGGGTGGATGCCTACTTGGGGATCACAGTCCTGTGGGTGTCCACAACCAGGGATTCGCTAGGGAGAGGAATTGCTGGAAAGAGGACATTGTTACATTTCCAGCTGTATATCTCCCTCTCAGATCGATGCTGGGGGTGCTGAAATTTGTACCCCCAAGTCCTGACCAAAGTGAAGCCGGTGAACTGGTTTCTTTTTCAATCAGTGTGTCTTCAGTGAGCTGTATGTCACACTGATTCACCCCCCCCCCTCCCAAAAAAAAGAGAGAAGAATTCTCATGACACAAAGGAAGCTCTTCCCTCAAGTTATGACATTTTTTTAAACGAAAATGCTTCTGGTGCTTGCAACAGAAGGATTTTCTCATTTAGTGTGGTGGACGCTGTGTTCATGTCTACCACACTACACAGGTAGTGCTGTGAACGTGAACAGTTCGTCCATGACAGAAAAGGGGTTAATGTGGCCACACAAGCATCGCAACAGAAATCAAAAAACCTGAAATGAGCTACATGCTAAAAAGCATTGCACCAGAAAAAGAACAATTGATAGATCGTTGATGAGACTAGGGGCCCCATTAGGATGGTGGGCGGATCGCCCCCGCTTGGCCGGCGGTGACTACCGCAGGCCCGGCGGGGGTAATCCGCCCGCCATCCCCGTAGAAAAGACCCCCCCGCCATATTAGAATGGCTGGGGGGTCCGCGGCGGACAGAAAGACCGTCCGCCGCTTTTCTGCGACCGGGCGGAAAAGGGTTCAATATGGTGGCGGTGTCTTTCAGACACCGCCAGCCATATCAGAATGTGCATTTTTCAATACCTTAATGCCGTCACGGAAAGGCATGCCGAAATTGACAACGGGGGCCCGTTGTGGGCCCCCAGGTACTCTGGAGTTTGGGGGGTACACATGGTGGGTACCAAGCAGTTCCATGCACAACATGGCAGGCACCGCGCGGTGCCTGCCAATGCCTTCCTGGCATTGTGGCAGGCTGTGCTGAGTGCACCGCCCGCCACAATGCCAGGAATGCACGATGCGCCCGTCACTGTGGCGGGCGCATCCTAATTGCCCGCACGGGACCCCCGACCTTATGGCAGGCGGTCCCTTTTACAATGAGGAAGGCGTGTGGACAAAGTCCGCCCGCCATCCTAATGATGCCCTAAGTGACAGAGAACACACACAAACCAGCTTTCAGTCCTTTGTGGTATGGGGAGCAAGAAAGCTAAACCTGGAGGTCAACTGTTTCTTAGACACAAAAATTGCAATTCCTGTTGCAAGCAAAAAAACAAGAATTGAAAGAGAGCTCCTTTCAATATGATTATAACTCAAGAAACATTCCATGGATGTATTCCTTAGATTACCAAGGACGTCCAAGCACTTTACCAAATTATACTGGAAAACCCAGAACTTTGGTACCAAAGCACACTTGCTACAAATTTTTGTTTGAAAGAAAATCTAGGAGAGATTGGAGTGCAACTTCTGCAAATGTTCCAGTGCCCATCAAAGACATGAACTGTATCGTCCTCTAGTACCTTTAGCATGAAAAAAAGAAACAGATATTCAAAGTACCCTCTGGGCCTTTATCAAAGGAAAAACAAGGAGGCCTCTGACGAGATTGCTCAGCGATCAAGTGAGTAAAGTGGGCAGAAGTGTGCCACTATTCTTATGGATAAGCCAGACACGCAGACAGTATAAGCTAAATGCCTTAAGCTGAAAGAGGAAGCAAAGTAATACCAAGAAAGAGAATGTTCGGTGTGCAAGAGGATGGCCAGACCTTAAAGGCCACAAAGGATAAGAAAGACACTGCATGAGAGCTTCTTCCTGCATGAAGAAAGAAGCCAGGAGGAGAGCTGCTCAAGAAGATGAGCAACGGTTCAGTGCCGAAAGGAAGCTCCTGATGCGGACTCTATCAAAAGGATAATCTGTGACACATAAATCTTATTTTTAGATTGGAGTTTTCCACTTCTTCCCCAGAGCTCCGATTCACTTGGAGATAAGGAGATTGCAACTAAGGTTTTGCTAACGCTCGTGCAGTTTGATTATGTAAAGGACCGTTCTCAGTGTAAAGAATTGCATATGATACAACATGCTGGCGTGCCTAGGAGAATTTTCTTTTAATCGGTCAAAGATAAAATGCTTGGTTATGGCAAAATGACTAAGGAATTTGGCAAGGATGCTATCCCAAGAGGCACTCGTTATCTTCATCTCTTCTGAGTCCATCTTTCAAGTGCCAGGTTACTACCCTCTCTCACTCACTTCTGAAGAGTTTTTGAAAGCACAGGTTCCTAACCTTTTGACTTCTGTGGACCCCCACGGAATCATTAGTGGAATCAGGGGACCCCCCACGAGTCATTTTTGGAAGCTGGGGACCCCCGTGCTAAGCAATATACATTCATGAGTTGGACCTCAAAGCAATACACAAAAATACAAATAAAAGTATACAAACAGAAGCTCAAAAATAGAACAAATGTCAAATTTGCAATGTTACAGAGATATATATATATATATATATATATATATATATATATATATATATATATATATATATATATATATATACACACACACTTTCTTAATGTTTATTGATTAATTTTAATAATATTTGAATTTTGTAAAACAGTCAGGGGCCCCAGGAAGGTTAAGAACCACCGCTTTAAAACGTTACCTATGGCAGGAGGTAGGGCCCACTGATATCCTAAAGACCCAGTTGAGGACTATTTTGGTGGGACAGAGTAAAAAGGCCAGTTTACATCAGATTGCTCGGAATACGATTAATTTTAATAATAAAAAAAACATTCTGATTAAACATGTGAAAATACAATACAACAAATGGTAGAAAACACCAGTAAAGACAACAGAAGCGACAACAAGGATGCCACGATGTAGTGTCATGCATCATGCCTACGCTGCAACGGAAAACATATTGGCTAGCTAGGCACCTGTAGCAAGGCGCTGCAAGAAAGGCGAGGCGCAGTTCGTCCTTTCTGCGTTCGCAGAAAAGAGTACTGCAGCTGGTAAATAATACAATTCTCATTGTATATAGCATTGTTTAATGTGGGTAACGTTAAGAAATATCTGTTTTGGAAATGTATAAAGCTGAGCGTGGGACAGCATATTATTTTATAAAAGGCTGCAGTATTGTAATGGAAAAAATTCAACGAACTTTGTATAAAATACATGAACAAATGGGCGTGTGTGTGTGTACATTTAACTAGCCAGAGAGAAACAAAACGTGCATTTTTAAGGGGCGGGCATAAAACGTAGGGATAAAGGAGACGGATGAAACACACATAATGAAACAGCACGAGGGTAGAATAAACCAAACGTCAAAAATGTTTTCCAAAAGGACTGTCCTTCAAATCATAACAGGTAGCAGTGTTATACAGCTGTTTTGTTGAGCCATGAGGCGCATGCCCCCAACTCTACCTGAGAAGAAGCGCCTTCCATCATCAACTCCCTCACACCCGGCTTCCGTGCACCTCTGTATCGGACTGTCCAGGTGAGGCGACCCGACAGGGAGTCAGTCGACTGTACTCCAGGAGGGCGGGGAGAGAACCTACAGTTTCATTTACATAACATATAAATAGATAGAAGGCATGGGGAGAGGGGAGCAGCTGTTAGGAACGACCAGCCTGACAGACATAAGGAGAGTGGATTCTGTGAGGACCAAGTGCTTTGGGTGGAAGTCAGAGGTCAGCGCGTGGGGGGCCGTTAGGGTGGGGGGAGTGAAACCAAAAATATCTGGATAGAGGGAAGAACGGAGTAGGGGTACAGTAGGGGGCGGGGGCGGGGGGGGGGGGGCATAACCCCACCTGCACAGTGCCTTCAGAGCTCAGGGGGCTAGAGTTGCTGCTACCCCCTTGACAGGGAAGCGCGACCCTCCCCCCCCTACACTCACTGTATGGACTCCCCTTTCCCTCCTGGTGCATGCCGGGATGATATCTCCATACTGCGGTTCTGAAATGGATCAACAAACAACATTAATTGCATAAATAATATTGCCGGGCTCTTTTTAAGAGCCGCTGAAAAAAGTTTCACGACGGGATAGCGAAGAATGTAAATATATATTTTGTACGGTGATCGTAAAAGCCTCCCCGCCCCCACTTTTTCCTGACATATCGTATAAACCGGATAAAATTATTTCAGGCAACGCAAAAATCGGTCTCGTTCTCTCCGTTAGGACCCCTCAGCGCTGTGCATACCGGGGATTGTAGTTTTATTGGCGATTTCAATTATTAATCTCACATATTACAGACTGCCCCATAGAGAATATTATGTTTCTTGCTCTTTTTGTGTTCTATTTCTTCCAAAGGTTTGTACTTCGAATAGGAAGGCAATTGTGTGCAAAGCAAACGTACGCAAACAAGATCATTTCTTTTATTCAGACATGCCAACATTTGGAAACGGGAAAGAGGGAGCTTTAGAAAAACAAGCACTGGCAAAGACAATAGGTCTTGCCTATAAGAGAGCTTTTGGCTTTGACAATGTATTTTAGCCATGTTGTACAGCAGCATGGCAATAAGCAACACAGACAACAAGAGAGTGGGAGTGAACAAGCAACATGCATAATGGAAGGGAACAATGAGAGGGGATGAAGAAAGGAAAAAATATTACCTAAATCACTCTGCATCTGCAGAAGGACACTAATCAAAATAAAGCAATCAGTACTTAGTCTATGCTCCACAGAAGAAGAGATTGTGAAACCAGCACGAGCTGGCCAACGAGGAAGCAGAAAATAAGAGTTTCAATGAATGGTAAGCAATGGGGGGCCCCAAGTCCCTTTTGAAAAACAAAATGTCTCGACAGTGTCAGCACATGCACTGTTTCAGGCTAAACCTAAAAATAATTGCATTGGGCCTCAAACAGTGTTTGGAAGTACATGTCTCAGAACCAAGCACTAGTGTAAACTAATCCATGTGGTTCAGTGTTCAGCTAAATGTGCTGTTCCCTTCTCCCTAGCACTCTACCCACAACCTAAACTTACTCAGACACCAGAGGGTGACTCATTTAAAAATGTGCACCATACAACAGTCATTCAACAATATGTAGCATGCAAAACTACAAGTGCATAAAGTCTTGAAAATTGCAAATATTCTTAGCAAATGTAAAATGAAGTAAAACATATGAATTTTTAAAACGTATTGCATCTCATATAGATTACCTAAAACATTTTGTTTACAGTCACTGTCGAGCAATCGATCAGGCGTATTGCTATAACGTTAAGGACATGAACAGTGTCAAACAACTGCAGTATCATTACAGCTGTATCTCTATTATCTATTGTGCCTTTCTGGCAGTTAATACATTGTCATCATAGTGAAATTTCTGCAGTCACCAAGCTAACCAAAAAAGGGAGTGACTCTATCATAGAGACCAGCATAAAACCGGCCACAGTTTTCTCTTCAGTGAGACTTTGTCAATGATTTCTTCTTTTAGAAAGATGTTAAAATAAATGTTTTCTGATGGCGGAAGTTGCTTCACCTGGCACCCACTGGATCCTGATATCTGAGCTGGGAGATTATTCCTTTTATGTTGCTTCTCTGGTAAATTTGTGACTGGTCAGAAAACACCACAACATTTCTAGTCCAGATACTTATTTTCTTGCAAACACAAACTGGGACATGAACTGAATTACATACCGGAGAATTGCTTTAGAACACTTGCACATCCTAATATCATTCAATCATTCATACTTGACTTTTTCTGCCAAATCTCACTGTGTTTACTTATTATCCCTTTTCCATATAAGCAACACTAAATGGTGAGATGTTAAGACAAACGTTTAGTGTATAGCAACGTGTGGAACCCAATGGCATAGCACCATCATGGCAATACTCCCCACCCCCAAGCACATAGCATGCATGCAAATAAGTACACACCACACAGATTTTGTTTTAGGAAAACTGCTGCAAATTTATTAAATACAACGTTATGTAATATGGTGGGTTATTTTACGGGCGATCCAAGGGCAGGCAACCATCTGTGCCGCCTGCCCGCCTGATGAGCCGAGCAGCACTGGGGCAAACCCCATCTGTGCTGCCCCTTCTGGTGGCCCACAACCGCCCGAAGGACTAACGGGGCGCCAACACGGTTTCCAGGAACCTCCCATGAGGCTCCTGGGCTTTGGCTCTGGCACCCCTATGTGCCGTGCGGAGGTACCCTTCTGTACCCATTTGCTTCCAGATCCCCCTGTAACTCTGCCACAGCCCTGGTGGAGGCCACCATCGCCGGCAGGGCCCCCCACCAAAACAGCTCCTTTCCCACCTGCAACCTCTCGTTTACAGGCCTCCTGCCAATCTAAGGGAAGGGATCCCTCCCTACTGGTGATAGATGAACCCAATCTATATCCCAATTGCCCATGACGTTAGCCAGGATCCGCTAGTGTCTCATGAAACCAAAAGCCATTCTGGCCTGTGAACTTGATCCAAGAACTAATTCTCAATGGGAAAGTTCCACTGCTTCACATGACTCGGCCCGTGCCAGCTCTGGGCGGGGTGGATTCAGACACTATGGCTCACATAGCCCCCTAAATTTGCTGCTCTCACCTAGCTGCCGGCTAACTAGCACCGTGTGTCCTGCACACCTGTGCCCCACATCTGATGGACAGCAGCCTACTTGTTAGCTGACCGCTACCGCACCCGCCTGCCTACTTTAGGCTATAGGGCAAGAAGGATTATACTTAAGCATTTGCACAGTCCTTTTGCTTTCAAATCATGACGCACCTGAGTGTCCATAACTAGAAGTATGTAACAATGAGCAAGGGGGGCCCTCCTGCCCTTGCCCGGCATCCCTTAATCCTTATGGGGATCGCCAGCTACTGCTCCCTCCGAGGTGAAACCTCCTAGGCATACCGGCTCAGAGAATGTCTGATTTTATACAGTGCCGGTCATATGGTGCCTAACATTAAGGATTGACTAAGTCCTACTTACCCCCACCCTAGCATATTCACGAATAGGGGGAGCGGGGGGCATCACACGGCCCATACTGAGCAGCCTCAGGGGAGGAAAATAGCCTGCCCCGCTGAATTGAATTTTTTTGTTGAACACTGGATGTCCTAAATGCTCTTTTACATAGTCTTTTATGCTTGGCACCTTGTTTCCCCATTTCCTGGGACGGCAGCATAGGATGACTTTAAACAATCAGCTTGGTGTGCTGCCACAAACCGTATTGGTCGTGAGAATCGTAAGAAGCACACAATTTTCACCTGGGCGTACCCCTCAATGAGACCAGCTCCACACAGCTGTAAGGCCAGAAAGACATATATTCAACCTATTTACTGGTTTTTGCCACTTGGTACCCTACTGGTTGCAGCTCCGTCTTTTGTGAAGCGTGCATGCCCCCGGGGCATGCTGACGCTGATAGCAGGTGTATGTTACCCACTCGCTGATGTATCACTAACTGCCCTTATTTGGATTGAAGGAATGCTGATTGATTCCTAAGGACTGTGGACTTACTACTCCAACCCCGTATGACCCCACAATTTGGGAAAGGCCAAGAAGTAATCATGCCCTTCAAGGTACATCTACCCCAGCATTGACATATCCATGAATTTGGGACACCGGTGGCAGAAGATGCCCCTTACCGTCTCGGGTTCTAGCCCATGGAAGGATAACCAGGGAGCAAACAAGTCTGTGGGAATCAGGTGGAACATTCTGTGCAAAAACATGCCCTTTCCTGAATATTGGGACGACAAAAGGTATAATACCCTGTCAATTTGTCTCTAACGCAGTGTTTACCAAACTTCTCTGCGCCACAGCACGCTTGTTAGATGACAACTACCCCCACCCACCTGATGCCCTGGTTAAAGCGCGGGTGAATGTGTCTTAACTGAAGCGACCTGATACCTGCTCTTGGCTGCAGAGGAATGCCCACCCAGTGTACATGGTACCTGATTCTATATGGTGCCCGCAGGTGTGCCCAATGAAGGCCCTCGTAGCCAATTGCACAATGCAGTCTCAGTATTTCGCAGTGCCTCTCTTTGTGTAGAAATTTCCTGAGTAAGTGTAAGATTGTACTTTCCCACCATTGGGCTGGTAACCGGTGTCAAAGGCAGACTGTTAATTTGTGGCTTCTGACATTACCTCTGGATATATACTACAAAACCACAGTGCACGTACAACACGCCAGTACCATTGGCATTAACAATGCTTGTTAGTTGCATAAGATAACTGAAGCCACCTTTCTGACTTCACTGCGTAGCATATTGAAATTGCATCCATTCTGCACAGGTGGGACTGTCACCTTTACGTGTTGAACATTGCATTAAGTGTCTCCCTTCAATGAGTAGCAAGCTCCCGCAACTGGGACCATTATACTAATCAACTTCCGCAACAGCCAGACAGGTCACCTGCACGTAAGCCAGGTGCTGAAAGCAGAAAGCGGGATCCCTTTGGAAATGGAAAACGGAATAGCGGCGCACAATCCCCGCGTTGGAGACAAAATTGACCACGTTGTACTGTGAAAGAGGCACAGGCGGAGACAAAATACTATCTTTTGCACAACAGAGCTTGTCCGTAACTATTGTCTATATTGGGACAAAAGATGAACCATGATATTATCACTGATAAAGTCTGTGAAGTCATAATAGCTACCTCTGGCATATTTCTCATAATTAGCCATATATGACTGACAACGCACCCTCATCCTGTGCTTTGTGTGATCTTAGGCCAACTTTGGTGTGAGCAGAGCCCCGTGAAGTATAATTGGCTTCATGACCGATGCTTCAAAAGTAATAGGTGAGAAAGATGAAACTATACTTGCCGCGTCCCAGTTAGAACCGACAACCATTTTACCCTTTGTACTCAGTAGCACATTCATCCATAAGACATTGAGAAGTGTCACATGCATAACTCCTGGTGGCCAATGAATATATTCCTATGAATGTTAGGGATATTTGTATTGTTCCTACTCTCCTATGTGAGCTCCTCTAGTGAGCAAAAGTGGCCCATGGACTTAAAGCCAGGTACTAGTCTAAAAAGGGGTGTATCCCTGTGAGTGGAGTAGCCGCCCCGCAGTAAACCAAACCAAAAGCAGATCACTTAAACTGCTCTGTATATAGATGATGTAATGTCATCATAGTACCTAACCATGTCAATCCATTTCAGAGGCATCCAAACAAGGTTGCACTTTATACCTTTGTATTCCTATAAAAGTTTGCGATATTTGTATTGTTCCTAGTGTCCTATATGTCCTCCTCCAGTGAGCAGAAAGTGTCCTAATAGCCTTTGTGTGGGGCACCTGATACACTTAATCGCAAATCCCTCTACCTCTCTCCTAGCACAAGATCAAAAGAGGGGAAGAATAACCCATGGCCACTCCAAGATTCGCATTTGAGAGGCAAGAAGTTCCTAATAACCCAATTATGCTTACCTTCCTTTATATGCCAAGTTTCCCCTGCATAAAATTCTATTAATGTCAACGCTATCGAGTGCCACAACATGTGTCATAAATGTATTTTGATAACGCTAGCCTGCAGGTGATCACTGAACGTTCAACAGGATTAAATTTGCACTATCAAAGCTCTACAAACTACAAAATAAGGAAACAACTCTATACAGTCCTTGTTAATTGTACAGTAACTCCAACACCAAGCTCTTTCTCCATACTCTGGTGGTTTAAAATATTGCATATTCCGGGTTAGCAAAGTTCTGGTTACATCTTACCACCGACGGACAGCACAAGCAGTCTGCGGCCAGAACCCTATTGACGAACAAAGCTAAAGCGCCCGTACTGCAAAACAATCCTGCATGCCCTGTGATAATAGTGAAAGTGTCACTCGCGGTCAAAGAACCGTGATGTTTTTGCACATCAATAAGACCATGTCCCAAGCGCCACGAGGGGAGAGGAAGTACTCTCACAGATGTGTAGGGCCTGGGCTTATTACTTAGCTACATTGTTTAAATAAATCCAGGTTAAATGTGCGGTGGCAGACAGGTCTCTTCACACCCCAATGAGCCTCCGCGACCCCTGGATGCGCATCAGTGGCACGCATGACACCGGAGCTGCCCTGCCACAGATCATTGGTCCACCAGAACAGACCGCGGCTGCCTTAGGAGAGGTGCCGGAACAGCACTGGATTGGATGGGCGCCTATAGCATCCTGCAGCCTAGCCCAATCACAACCCGGCTGCGGGCCCTAGACCCATGTCGTCCTAGCCTCAATAAACTAAGACTCAGTCTACACACAGTATACATGTAGGCTGCTGCCCTTCCTGTCTGGACATTCACTCTCTTCTTTCCTGTAGTAGTTGTACACAACATGGCTGTGGCGTGCAGCAACAGTATTACTTACTGCAAAAACAACAATGATGGACAGAATGTGGATCAATGTCACACATTCACCCCAGTCAAAAGATCTGGGCCCAAATCCATCGTTTTTCCACTCCACACCACCCTGGGTTAGACAATGGCGATATGCAAATCAGCGCTGACCCTGTTGCCCCATGGGAACAGTCCAGTCCGAACTACAAAAGCCATGTCCTTCCCAGAACAGAAACAAGCATCCGAGGACCGGCCCGGTTTCGAGGTAACACCTCTCATCAGCCCGGCTAGCTTGCTTCCAGTGGTGTGGAGTGCCTGGGACTCACGTCTGAGCATCCCCAGTACACTTAGAGTGGTTACCGCAAAAACAACAATGATGGACAGAATGTGGATCAATGTCACACATTCACCCCAGTCAAAAGATCTGGGCCCAAATCCATCGTTTTTCTACTCCACACCACCCTGGGTTAGACAATGGCGATATGCAAATCAGCGCTGACCCTGTTGCCCCATGGAAACAGTCCAGTCCGAACTACAAAAGCCATGTCCTTCCCAGAACAGAAACAAGCATCCGAGGACCGGCCCGGTTTCGAGGTAATACCTCTCATCAGCCCGGCTAGCTTGCTTCCAGTGGTGTGGAGTGCCTGGGACTCACGTCTGAGCATCCCCAGTACACTTAGAGCGGTTACTGCAAAAACAACAATGATGGACAGAATGTGGATCAATGTCACACATTCACCCCAGTCAAAAGATCTGGGCCCAAATCCATCGTTTTTCCACTCCACACCACCCTGGGTTAGACAATGGCGATATGCAAATCAGCGCTGACCCTGTTGCCCCATGGGAACAGTCCAGTCCGAACTACAAAAGCCATGTCCTTCCCAGAACAGAAACAAGCATCCGAGGACCGGCCCGGTTTCGAGGTAACACCTCTCATCAGCCCGGCTAGCTTGCTTCCAGTGGTGTGGAGTGCCTGGGACTCACGTCTGAGCATCCCCAGTACACTTAGAGCGGTTACTGCAAAAACAACAATGATGGACAGAATGTGGATCAATGTCACACATTCACCCCAGTCAAAAGATCTGGGCCCAAATCCATCGTTTTTCCACTCCACACCACCCTGGGTTAGACAATGGCGATATGCAAATCAGCGCTGACCCTGTTGCCCCATGGGAACAGTCCAGTCCGAACTACAAAAGCCATGTCCTTCCCAGAACAGAAACAAGCATCCGAGGACCGGCCCGGTTTCGAGGTAACACCTCTCATCTGCCCGGCTAGCTTGCTTCCAGTGGTGTGGAGTGCCTGGGACTCACGTCTGAGCATCCCCAGTACACTTAGAGCGGTTACTGCAAAAACAACAATGATGGACAGAATGTGGATCAATGTCACACATTCACCCCAGTCAAAAGATCTGGGCCCAAATCCATCGTTTTTCCACTCCACACCACCCTGGGTTAGACAATGGCGATATGCAAATCAGCGCTGACCCTGTTGCCCCATGGGAACAGTCCAGTCCGAACTACAAAAGCCATGTCCTTCCCAGAACAGAAACAAGCATCCGAGGACCGGCCCGGTTTCGAGGTAACACCTCTCATCAGCCCGGCTAGCTTGCTTCCAGTGGTGTGGAGTGCCTGGGACTCACGTCTGAGCATCCCCAGTACACTTAGAGCGGTTACTGCAAAAACAACAATGATGGACAGAATGTGGATCAATGTCACACATTCACCCCAGTCAAAAGATCTGGGCCCAAATCCATCGTTTTTCCACTCCACACCACCCTGGGTTAGACAATGGCGATATGCAAATCAGCGCTGACCCTGTTGCCCCATGGGAACAGTCCAGTCCGAACTACAAAAGCCATGTCCTTCCCAGAACAGAAACAAGCATCCGAGGACCGGCCCGGTTTCGAGGTAACACCTCTCATCAGCCCGGCTAGCTTGCTTCCAGTGGTGTGGAGTGCCTGGGACTCACGTCTGAGCATCCCCAGTACACTTAGAGTGGTTACCGCAAAAACAACAATGATGGACAGAATGTGGATCAATGTCACACATTCACCCCAGTCAAAAGATCTGGGCCCAAATCCATCGTTTTTCTACTCCACACCACCCTGGGTTAGACAATGGCGATATGCAAATCAGCGCTGACCCTGTTGCCCCATGGAAACAGTCCAGTCCGAACTACAAAAGCCATGTCCTTCCCAGAACAGAAACAAGCATCCGAGGACCGGCCCGGTTTCGAGGTAATACCTCTCATCAGCCCGGCTAGCTTGCTTCCAGTGGTGTGGAGTGCCTGGGACTCACGTCTGAGCATCCCCAGTACACTTAGAGCGGTTACTGCAAAAACAACAATGATGGACAGAATGTGGATCAATGTCACACATTCACCCCAGTCAAAAGATCTGGGCCCAAATCCATCGTTTTTCCACTCCACACCACCCTGGGTTAGACAATGGCGATATGCAAATCAGCGCTGACCCTGTTGCCCCATGGGAACAGTCCAGTCCGAACTACAAAAGCCATGTCCTTCCCAGAACAGAAACAAGCATCCGAGGACCGGCCCGGTTTCGAGGTAACACCTCTCATCAGCCCGGCTAGCTTGCTTCCAGTGGTGTGGAGTGCCTGGGACTCACGTCTGAGCATCCCCAGTACACTTAGAGCGGTTACTGCAAAAACAACAATGATGGACAGAATGTGGATCAATGTCACACATTCACCCCAGTCAAAAGATCTGGGCCCAAACCATCGTTTTTCCACTCCACACCACCCTGGGTTAGACAATGGCGATATGCAAATCAGCGCTGACCCTGTTGCCCCATGGGAACAGTCCAGTCCGAACTACAAAAGCCATGTCCTTCCCAGAACAGAAACAAGCATCCGAGGACCGGCCCGGTTTCGAGGTAACACCTCTCATCTGCCCGGCTAGCTTGCTTCCAGTGGTGTGGAGTGCCTGGGACTCACGTCTGAGCATCCCCAGTACACTTAGAGCGGTTACTGCAAAAACAACAATGATGGACAGAATGTGGATCAATGTCACACATTCACCCCAGTCAAAAGATCTGGGCCCAAATCCATCGTTTTTCCACTCCACACCACCCTGGGTTAGACAATGGCGATATGCAAATCAGCGCTGACCCTGTTGCCCCATGGGAACAGTCCAGTCCGAACTACAAAAGCCATGTCCTTCCCAGAACAGAAACAAGCATCCGAGGACCGGCCCGGTTTCGAGGTAACACCTCTCATCAGCCCGGCTAGCTTGCTTCCAGTGGTGTGGAGTGCCTGGGACTCACGTCTGAGCATCCCCAGTACACTTAGAGCGGTTACTGCAAAAACAACAATGATGGACAGAATGTGGATCAATGTCACACATTCACCCCAGTCAAAAGATCTGGGCCCAAATCCATCGTTTTTCCACTCCACACCACCCTGGGTTAGACAATGGCGATATGCAAATCAGCGCTGACCCTGTTGCCCCATGGGAACAGTCCAGTCCGAACTACAAAAGCCATGTCCTTCCCAGAACAGAAACAAGCATCCGAGGACCGGCCCGGTTTCGAGGTAACACCTCTCATCAGCCCGGCTAGCTTGCTTCCAGTGGTGTGGAGTGCCTGGGACTCACGTCTGAGCATCCCCAGTACACTTAGAGCGGTTACTGCAAAAACAACAATGATGGACAGAATGTGGATCAATGTCACACATTCACCCCAGTCAAAAGATCTGGGCCCAAATCCATCGTTTTTCCACTCCACACCACCCTGGGTTAGACAATGGCGATATGCAAATCAGCGCTGACCCTGTTGCCCCATGGGAACAGTCCAGTCCGAACTACAAAAGCCATGTCCTTCCCAGAACAGAAACAAGCATCCAAAGACCGGCCCGGTTTCGAGGTAACACCTCTCATCAGCCCGGCTAGCTTGCTTCCAGTGGTGTGGAGTGCCTGGGACTCACGTCTGAGCATCCCCAGTACACTTAGAGCGGTTACTGCAAAAACAACAATGATGGACAGAATGTGGATCAATGTCACACATTCACCCCAGTCAAAAGATCTGGGCCCAAATCCATCGTTTTTCCACTCCACACCACCCTGGGTTAGACAATGGCGATATGCAAATCAGCGCTGACCCTGTTGCCCCATGGGAACAGTCCAGTCCGAACTACAAAAGCCATGTCCTTCCCAGAACAGAAACAAGCATCCACTGTTGTGTTTGCAATTACCGCTCTAAGTGTACTGGGGATGCTCAGACGTGAGTCCCAGGCACTCCACACCACTGGAATCAAGCTAGCCGGGCTGATGAGAGGTGTTACCTCGAAACCGGGCCGGTCCTCGGATGCTTGTTTCCGTTCTGGGAAGGACATGGCTTTTGTAGTTCGGACTGGACTGTTCCCATGGGGCACAGGGTCAGTGCTGATTTGCATATCGCCATTGTCTAACCCAGGGTGGTGTGGAGTGGAAAAACGATGGATTTGGGCCCAGATCTTTGGACTGGGGTGAATGTGTGACATTGATCCACATTCTGTCCATCACTGTTGTGTTTGCAATTACCGCTCTAAGTGTACTGGGGATGCTCAGACGTGAGTCCCAGGCACTCCACACCACTGGAATCAAGCTAGCCGGGCTGATGAGAGGTGTTACCTTGAAACCGGGCCGGTCCTCGGATGCTTGTTTCCGTTCTGGGAAGGACATGGCTTTTGTAGTTCGGACTGGACTGTTCCCATGGGGCACAGGGTCAGTGCTGATTTGCATATCGCCATTGTCTAACCCAGGGTGGTGTGGAGTGGAAAAACGATGGATTTGGGCCCAGATCTTTGGACTGGGGTGAATGTGTGACATTGATCCACATTCTGTCCATCACTGTTGTGTTTGCAATTACCGCTCTAAGTGTACTGGGGATGCTCAGACGTGAGTCCCAGGCACTCCACACCACTGGAATCAAGCTAGCCGGGCTGATGAGAGGTGTTACCTCGAAACCGGGCCGGTCCTCGGATGCTTGTTTCCGTTCTGGGAAGGACATGGCTTTTGTAGTTCGGACAGGACTGTTCCCATGGGGCACAGGGTCAGTGCTGATTTGCATATCGCCATTGTCTAACCCAGGGTGGTGTGGAGTGGAAAAACGATGGATTTGGGCCCAGATCTTTGGACTGGGGTGAATGTGTGACATTGATCCACATTCTGTCCATCACTGTTGTGTTTGCAATTACCGCTCTAAGTGTACTGGGGATGCTCAGACGTGAGTCCCAGGCACTCCACACCACTGGAATCAAGCTAGCCGGGCTGATGAGAGGTGTTACCTCGAAACCCGGCCGGTCCTCGGATGCTTGTTTCCGTTGTGGGAAGGACATGGCTTTTGTAGTTCGGACTGGACTGTTCCCATGGGGCACAGGGTCAGTGCTGATTTGCATATCGCCATTGTCTAACCCAGGGTGGTGTGGAGTGGAAAAACGATGGATTTGGGCCCAGATCTTTGGACTGGGGTGAATGTGTGACATTGATCCACATTCTGTCCATCACTGTTGTGTTTGCAATTACCGCTCTAAGTGTACTGGGGATGCTCAGACGTGAGTCTCAGGCACTCCACACCACTGGAATCAAGCTAGCCGGGCTGATGAGAGGTGTTACCTCGAAACCGGGCCGGTCCTCGGATGCTTGTTTCCGTTCTGGGAAAGACATGGCTTTTGTAGTTCGGACTGGACTGTTCCCATGGGGCAAAGGGTCAGTGCTGATTTGCATATCGCCATTGTCTAACCCAGGGTGGTGTGGAGTGGAAAAACGATGGATTTGGGCCCAGATCTTTGGACTGGGGTGAATGTGTGACATTGATCCACATTCTGTCCATCACTGTTGTGTTTGCAATTCCCGCTCTAAGTGTACTGGGGATGCTCAGACGTGAGTCCCAGGCACTCCACACCACTGGAATCAAGCTAGCCGGGCTGATGAGAGGTGTTACCTCGAAACCGGGCCGGTCCTCGGATGCTTGTTTCCGTTCTGGGAAGGACATGGCTTTTGTAGTTCGGACTGGACTGTTCCCATGGGGCACAGGGTCAGTGCTGATTTGCATATCGCCATTGTCTAACCCAGGGTGGTGTGGAGTGGAAAAACGATGGATTTGGGCCCAGATCTTTGGACTGGGGTGAATGTGTGACATTGATCCACATTCTGTCCATCACTGTTGTGTTTGCAATTACCGCTCTAAGTGTACTGGGGATGCTCAGACGTGAGTCCCAGGCACTCCACACCACTGGAATCAAGCTAGCCGGGCTGATGAGAGGTGTTACCTCGAAACCGGGCCGGTCCTCGGATGCTTGTTTCCGTTCTGGGAAGGACATGGCTTTTGTAGTTCGGACTGGACTGTTCCCATGGGGCACAGGGTCAGTGCTGATTTGCATATCGCCATTGTCTAACCCAGGGTGGTGTGGAGTGGAAAAACGATGGATTTGGGCCCAGATCTTTGCACTGGGGTGAATGTGTGACATTGATCCACATTCTGTCCATCACTGTTGTGTTTGCAATTACCGCTCTAAGTGTACTGGGGATGCTCAGACGTGAGTTATGTTATGTTATGTTAAAGAGTGTTTATATAGCGCCTATCACCGCCGGTCTCTAAGTCCCAGGCACTCCACACCACTGGAATCAAGCTAGCCGGGCTGATGAGAGGTGTTACCTCGAAACCGGGCCGGTCCTCGGATGCTTGTTTCCGTTCTGGGAAGGACATGGCTTTTGTAGTTCGGACTGGACTGTTCCCATGGGGCACAGGGTCAGTGCTGATTTGCATATCGCCATTGTCTAACCCAGGGTGGTGTGGAGTGGAAAAACGATGGATTTGGGCCCAGATCTTTGGACTGGGGTGAATGTGTGACATTGATCCACATTCTGTCCATCACTGTTGTGTTTGCAATTACCGCTCTATGTGTACTGGGGATGCTCAGACGTGAGTCCCAGGCACTCCACACCACTGGAATCAAGCTAGCCGGGCTGATGAGAGGTGTTACCTCGAAACCGGGCCGGTCCTTGGATGCTTGTTTCCGTTCTGGGAAGGACATGGCTTTTGTAGTTCGGACTGGACTGTTCCCATGGGGCACAGGGTCAGTGCTGATTTGCATATCGCCATTGTCTAACCCAGGGTGGTGTGGAGTGGAAAAACGATGGATTTGGGCCCAGATCTTTGGACTGGGGTGAATGTGTGACATTGATCCACATTCTGTCCATCACTGTTGTGTTTGCAATTACCGCTCTAAGTGTACTGGGGATGCTCAGACGTGAGTCCCAGGCACTCCACACCACTGGAATCAAGCTAGCCGGGCTGATGAGAGGTGTTACCTCGAAACCGGGCCGGTCCTCGGATGCTTGTTTCCGTTCTGGGAAGGACATGGCTTTTGTAGTTCGGACTGGACTGTTCCCATGGGGCACAGGGTCAGTGCTGATTTGCATATCGCCATTGTCTAACCCAGGGTGGTGTGGAGTGGAAAAACGATGGATTTGGGCCCAGATCTTTGGACTGGGGTGAATGTGTGACATTGATCCACATTCTGTCCATCACTGTTGTGTTTGCAATTACCGCTCTAAGTGTACTGGGGATGCTCAGACGTGAGTCCCAGGCACTCCACACCACTGGAATCAAGCTAGCCGGGCTGATGAGAGGTGTTACCTCGAAACCGGGCCGGTCCTCGGATGCTTGTTTCCGTTCTGGGAAGGACATGGCTTTTGTAGTTCGGACTGGACTGTTCCCATGGGGCACAGGGTCAGTGCTGATTTGCATATCGCCATTGTCTAACCCAGGGTGGTGTGGAGTGGAAAAACGATGGATTTGGGCCCAGATCTTTGGACTGGGGTGAATGTGTGACATTGATCCACATTCTGTCCATCACTGTTGTGTTTGCAATTACCGCTCTAAGTGTACTGGGGATGCTCAGACGTGAGTCCCAGGCACTCCACACCACTGGAATCAAGCTAGCCGGGCTGATGAGAGGTGTTACCTCGAAACCGGGCCGGTCCTCGGATGCTTGTTTCCGTTCTGGGAAGGAAATGGCTTTTGTAGTTCGGACTGGACTGTTCCCATGGGGCACAGGGTCAGTGCTGATTTGCATATCGCCATTGTCTAACCCAGGGTGGTGTGGAGTGGAAAAACGATGGATTTGGGCCCAGATCTTTGGACTGGGGTGAATGTGTGACATTGATCCACATTCTGTCCATCACTGTTGTGTTTGCAATTACCGCTCTAAGTGTACTGGGGATGCTCAGACGTGAGTCCCAGGCACTCCACACCACTGGAATCAAGCTAGCCGGGCTAATGAGAGGTGTTACCTCGAAACCGGGCCGGTCCTCGGATGCTTGTTTCCGTTCTGGGAAGGACATGGCTTTTGTAGTTCGGACTGGACTGTTCCCATGGGGCACAGGGTCAGTGCTGATTTGCATATCGCCATTGTCTAACCCAGGGTGGTGTGGAGTGGAAAAACAATGGATTTGGGCCCAGATCTTTGGACTGGGGTGAATGTGTGACATTGATCCACATTCTGTCCATCACTGTTGTGTTTGCAATTACCGCTCTAAGTGTACTGGGGATGCTCAGACGTGAGTCCCAGGCACTCCACACCACTGGAATCAAGCTAGCCGGGCTGATGAGAGGTGTTACCTCGAAACCGGGCCGGTCCTCGGATGCTTGTTTCCGTTCTGGGAAGGACATGGCTTTTGCAGTTCGGACTGGACTGTTCCCATGGGGCACAGGGTCAGTGCTGATTTGCATATCGCCATTGTCTAACCCAGGGTGGTGTGGAGTGGAAAAACGATGGATTTGGGCCCAGATCTTTGGACTGGGGTGAATGTGTGACATTGATCCACATTCTGTCCATCACTGTTGTGTTTGCAATTACCACTCTAAGTGTACTGGGGATGCTCAGACGTGAGTCCCAGGCACTCCACACCACTGGAATCAAGCTAGCCGGGCTGATGAGAGGTGTTACCTCGAAACCGGGCCGGTCCTCGGATGCTTGTTTCCGTTCTGGGAAGGACATGGCTTTTGTAGTTCGGACTGGACTGTTCCCATGGGGCACAGGGTCAGTGCTGATTTGCATATCGCCATTGTCTAACCCAGGGTGGTGTGGAGTGGAAAAACAATGGATTTGGGCCCAGATCTTTGGACTGGGGTGAATGTGTGACATTGATCCACATTCTGTCCATCACTGTTGTGTTTGCAATTACCGCTCTAAGTGTACTGGGGATGCTCAGACGTGAGTCCCAGGCACTCCACACCACTGGAATCAAGCTAGCCGGGCTGATGAGAGGTGTTACCTCGAAACCGGGCCGGTCCTCGGATGCTTGTTTCCGTTCTGGGAAGGACATGGCTTTTGTAGTTCGGACTGGACTGTTCCCATGGGGCACAGGGTCAGTGCTGATTTGCATATCGCCATTGTCTAACCCAGGGTGGTGTGGAGTGGAAAAACGATGGATTTGGGCCCAGATCTTTGGACTGGGGTGAATGTGTGACATTGATCCACATTCTGTCCATCACTGTTGTGTTTGCAATTACCGCTCTAAGTGTACTGGGGATGCTCAGACGTGAGTCCCAGGCACTCCACACCACTGGAATCAAGCTAGCCGGGCTGATGAGAGGTGTTACCTCGAAACCGGGCCGGTCCTCGGATGCTTGTTTCCGTTCTGGGAAGGACATGGCTTTTGTAGTTCGGACTGGACTGTTCCCATGGGGCACAGGGTCAGTGCTGATTTGCATATCGCCATTGTCTAACCCAGGGTGGTGTGGAGTGGAAAAACAATGGATTTGGGCCCAGATCTTTGGACTGGGGTGAATGTGTGACATTGATCCACATTCTGTCCATCACTGTTGTGTTTGCAATTACCGCTCTAAGTGTACTGGGGATGCTCAGACGTGAGTCCCAGGCACTCCACACCACTGGAATCAAGCTAGCCGGGCTGATGAGAGGTGTTACCTCGAAACCGGGCCGGTCCTCGGATGCTTGTTTCCGTTCTGGGAAGGACATGGCTTTTGTAGTTCGGACTGGACTGTTCCCATGGGGCACAGGGTCAGTGCTGATTTGCATATCGCCATAGTCTAACCCAGGGTGGTGTGGAGTGGAAAAACGATGGATTTGGGCCCAGATCTTTGGACTGGGGTGAATGTGTGACATTGATCCACATTCTGTCCATCACTGTTGTGTTTGCAATTACCGCTCTAAGTGTACTGGGGATGCTCAGACGTGAGTCCCAGGCACTCCACACCACTGGAATCAAGCTAGCCGGGCTGATGAGAGGTGTTACCTCGAAACCGGGCCGGTCCTCGGATGCTTGTTTCCGTTCTGGGAAGGACATGGCTTTTGTAGTTCGGACTGGACTGTTCCCATGGGGCACAGGGTCAGTGCTGATTTGCATATCGCCATTGTCTAACCCAGGGTGGTGTGGAGTGGAAAAACGATGGATTTGGGCCCAGATCTTTGGACTGGGGTGAATGTGTGACATTGATCCACATTCTGTCCATCACTGTTGTGTTTGCAATTACCGCTCTAAGTGTACTGGGGATGCTCAGACGTGAGTCCCAGGCACTCCACACCACTGGAATCAAGCTAGCCGGGCTGATGAGAGGTGTTACCTCGAAACCGGGCCGGTCCTCGGATGCTTGTTTCCGTTCTGGGAAGGACATGGCTTTTGTAGTTCGGACTGGACTGTTCCCATGGGGCACAGGGTCAGTGCTGATTTGCATATCGCCATTGTCTAACCCAGGGTGGTGTGGAGTGGAAAAACGATGGATTTGGGCCCAGATCTTTGGACTGGGGTGAATGTGTGACATTGATCCACATTCTGTCCATCACTGTTGTGTTTGCAATTACCGCTCTAAGTGTACTGGGGATGCTCAGACGTGAGTCCCAGGCACTCCACACCACTGGAATCAAGCTAGCCGGGCTGATGAGAGGTGTTACCTCGAAACCGGGCCGGTCCTCGGATGCTTGTTTCCGTTCTGGGAAGGACATGGCTTTTGTAGTTCGGACTGGACTGTTCCCATGGGGCACAGGGTCAGTGCTGATTTGCATATCGCCATTGTCTAACCCAGGGTGGTGTGGAGTGGAAAAACGATGGATTTGGGCCCAGATCTTTGGACTGGGGTGAATGTGTGACATTGATCCACATTCTGTCCATCACTGTTGTGTTTGCAATTACCGCTCTAAGTGTACTGGGGATGCTCAGACGTGAGTCCCAGGCACTCCACACCACTGGAATCAAGCTAGCCGGGCTGATGAGAGGTGTTACCTCGAAACCGGGCCGGTCCTCGGATGCTTGTTTCCGTTCTGGGAAGGACATGGCTTTTGTAGTTCGGACTGGACTGTTCCCATGGGGCACAGGGTCAGTGCTGATTTGCATATCGCCATTGTCTAACCCAGGGTGGTGTGGAGTGGAAAAACGATGGATTTGGGCCCAGATCTTTGGACTGGGGTGAATGTGTGACATTGATCCACATTCTGTCCATCACTGTTGTGTTTGCAATTACCGCTCTAAGTGTACTGGGGATGCTCAGACGTGAGTCCCAGGCACTCCACACCACTGGAATCAAGCTAGCCGGGCTGATGAGAGGTGTTACCTCGAAACCGGGCCGGTCCTCGGATGCTTGTTTCCGTTCTGGGAAGGACATGGCTTTTGTAGTTCGGACTGGACTGTTCCCATGGGGCACAGGGTCAGTGCTGATTTGCATATCGCCATTGTCTAACCCAGGGTGGTGTGGAGTGGAAAAACGATGGATTTGGGCCCAGATCTTTGGACTGGGGTGAATGTGTGACATTGATCCACATTCTGTCCATCACTGTTGTGTTTGCAATTACCGCTCTAAGTGTACTGGGGATGCTCAGACGTGAGTCCCAGGCACTCCACACCACTGGAATCAAGCTAGCCGGGCTGATGAGAGGTGTTACCTCGAAACCGGGCCGGTCCTCGGATGCTTGTTTCCGTTCTGGGAAGGACATGGCTTTTGTAGTTCGGACTGGACTGTTCCCATGGGGCACAGGGTCAGTGCTGATTTGCATATCGCCATAGTCTAACCCAGGGTGGTGTGGAGTGGAAAAACGATGGATTTGGGCCCAGATCTTTGGACTGGGGTGAATGTGTGACATTGATCCACATTCTGTCCATCACTGTTGTGTTTGCAATTACCGCTCTAAGTGTACTGGGGATGCTCAGACGTGAGTCCCAGGCACTCCACACCACTGGAATCAAGCTAGCCGGGCTGATGAGAGGTGTTACCTCGAAACCGGGCCGGTCCTCGGATGCTTGTTTCCGTTCTGGGAAGGACATGGCTTTTGTAGTTCGGACTGGACTGTTCCCATGGGGCACAGGGTCAGTGCTGATTTGCATATCGCCATTGTCTAACCCAGGGTGGTGTGGAGTGGAAAAACGATGGATTTGGGCCCAGATCTTTGGACTGGGGTGAATGTGTGACATTGATCCACATTCTGTCCATCACTGTTGTGTTTGCAATTACCGCTCTAAGTGTACTGGGGATGCTCAGACGTGAGTCCCAGGCACTCCACACCACTGGAATCAAGCTAGCCGGGCTGATGAGAGGTGTTACCTCGAAACCGGGCCGGTCCTCGGATGCTTGTTTCCGTTCTGGGAAGGACATGGCTTTTGTAGTTCGGACTGGACTGTTCCCATGGGGCACAGGGTCAGTGCTGATTTGCATATCGCCATTGTCTAACCCAGGGTGGTGTGGAGTGGAAAAACGATGGATTTGGGCCCAGATCTTTGGACTGGGGTGAATGTGTGACATTGATCCACATTCTGTCCATCACTGTTGTGTTTGCAATTACCGCTCTAAGTGTACTGGGGATGCTCAGACGTGAGTCCCAGGCACTCCACACCACTGGAATCAAGCTAGCCGGGCTGATGAGAGGTGTTACCTCGAAACCGGGCCGGTCCTCGGATGCTTGTTTCCGTTCTGGGAAGGACATGGCTTTTGTAGTTCGGACTGGACTGTTCCCATGGGGCACAGGGTCAGTGCTGATTTGCATATCGCCATTGTCTAACCCAGGGTGGTGTGGAGTGGAAAAACGATGGATTTGGGCCCAGATCTTTGGACTGGGGTGAATGTGTGACATTGATCCACATTCTGTCCATCACTGTTGTGTTTGCCACAGTATTACTGCCACCCCTTGCTGGAAAGACGAACAGGTTTGTGTCTATCGACCTGGCAAAACCACATCATGTGGCGGATCATAGGCAGTAGGACAAGTGGACTCCAAAGATGTAGCAGACACCCGAATCTGGTTACTATCCAAGAGGTTCAAACTGAGAGACTCATCACTTTTGAAGAATCTGCAGTGTGAAATGAAGGACTAAGCAACAAAGCTATGGCACTTGTACATCTTGAAACCCAAATAACAGTTCATCAAGAAACGCCTGTCTACAATGAAATAGCATCTGACTATACAAATGTAACAAGTGATCAAGTGGTTCCACCTGGGTGATCCACTAAAGAACGACAAGTACCAGAGTCCCGAGGGGCGATCCGGAGGAGGGGCTAGCGGTGTGTGCTCCATTGATGACTAAACACAATATGGCTGCCTTGAGCTTTGGGCCGACGGGCTCTTGGACGACGCACCTGCGTGCCGGTTCTGGCATCGAGGCCTTTGACGGTTGTGTGGCGGCCTTCTCTTCCACCCCTAACGATCTTTCTCTATGGATGAGGGAAGTTATCCCGAAACCCGAGACATGTCTCGGGCGATATCCTAAAACCCGGGACATGTATCGGGTCTAGAGATTCATCAGTCCAACAAGTACCAACTTGCACCCACCTGGGTGATCCTCTAAAGAACGATAAGTACCAGAGTCCCGAGGGGCGATCCGGAGGAGGGGCTAGCGGTGTACGCTCCATTGATGACTAAACACAATATGGCTCCCTTGAGCTTTGGGCCGACGGGCTCTTGGACGACGCACCTGCGTGCCGGTTCTGGCATCGAGGCCTTTGACGGTTGTGTGGCGGCCTTCTCTTCCACCCCTAACGATCTTTCTCTACTGATGAGGGAAGTTATCCCGAAACCCGAGACATGTCTCGGGCGATATCCTAAAACCCGGGCCATGTATTGGGTCTAGAGATTCATCAGTCCAACAAGTACCGACTTGTACCCACCTGGGTGATCCACTAAAGAACGAAAAGTACCAGAGTCCCGAGGGGCGATCCGGAGAAGGGGCTAGCGGTGTGCGCTCCATTGATGACTAAACACAATATGGCTCCCTTGAGCTTTGGGCCGACGGGCTCTTGGACGACGCACCTGCGTGCCGGTTCTGGCGTCGAGGCCTTTGACGGTTGTGTGGCGGCCTTCTCTTCCACCCCTAACGATCTTTCTCTACTGATGAGGGAAGTTATCCCGAAACCCGAGACATGTCTCGGGCGATATCCTAAAATCCGGGACATGTATCGGGTCTAGAGATTCATCAGTCCAACAAGTACCGACTTGCACCCACCTGGGTGATCCACTAAAGAACGACAAGTACCTGAGTCCCGAGGGGCGATCCGGAGGAGGGGCTAGCGGTGTGCGCTCCATTGATGACTAAACACAATATGGCTCCCTTGAGCTTTGGGCCGACGGGCTCTTGGACGACGCACCTGCGTGCCGGTTCTGGCATCGAGGCCTTTGACGGTTGTGTGGCGGCCTTCTCTTCCACCCCTAACGATCTTTCTCTACTGATGAGGGAAGTTATCCCGAAACCCGAGACATGTCTCGGGCGATATCCTAAAACCCGGGACATGTATAGGGTCTAGAGATTCATCAGTCCAACAAGTACCGACTTGCACCCACCTGGGTGATCCACTAAAGAACGACAAGTACCAGAGTCCCGAGGGGCGATCCGGAGGAGGGGCTAGCGGTGTGCGCTCCATTGATGACTAAACACAATATGGCTCCCTTGAGCTTTGTGCCGACGGGCTCTTGGACGACGCACCTGCGTGACGGTTCTGGCATCGAGGCCTTTGGCGGTTGTGTGGCGGCCTTCTCTTCTACCCCTAATGATCTTTCTCTACTGATGAGGGAAGTTATCCCGAAACCCGAGACATGTCTCGGGCGATATCCTAAAACCCGGGACATGTATCGGGTCTAGAGATTCAACAGTCCAACAAGTACCGACTTGCACCCACCTGGGTGATCCACCAAAGAACGACAAGTACCAGAGTCCCGAGGGGCGATCCGGAGGAGGAGCTAGCGGTGTGTGCTCCATTGATGACTAAACACAATATGGCTCCCTTGAGCTTTAGGCCGACGGGCTCTTGGATGACGCACCTGCGTGCCAGTTCTGGCATCGAGGCCTTTGACGGTTGTGTGGCGGCCTTCTCTTCCACCCCTAACGATCTTTCTCTACTGATGAGGGAAGTTATCCCGAAACCCGAGACATGTCTCGGGCGATATCCTCAAACCCGGGACATGTATCGGGTCTAGAGATTCATCAGTCCAACAAGTACCGACTTGCACCCACCTGGGTGATCCACTAAAGAACGACAAGTACCAGAGTCCCGAGGGGCGATCCGGAGGAGGGGCTAGCGGTGTGCGCTCCATTGATGACTAAACACAATATGGCTCCCTTGAGCTTTGTGCCGACGGGCTCTTGGACGACGCACCTGCGTGCCGGTTCTGGCATCTAGGCCTTTGACGGTTGTGTGGCGGCCTTCTCTTCCACCCCTAACGATGTTTCTCTACTGATGAGGGAAGTTATCCCGAAACCCGAGACATGTCTCGGGCGATATCCTAAAACCCGGGACATGTATCGGGTCTAGAGATTCATCAGTCCAACAAGTACCGACTTGCACCCACCTGGGTGATCCACTAAAGAACAACAAGTACCAGAGTCCCGAGGGGCAATCCGGAGGAGGGGCTAGCGGTGTGCGCTCCATTGATGACTAAACACAATATGGCTCCCTTGATCTTTGGGCCGACGGGCTCTTGGACGGCGCACCTGCGTGCCGGTTCTGGCGTCGAGGCCTTTGACGATTGTGTGGCGGCCTTCTCTTCCACCCCTAACGATCTTTCTCTACTGATGAGGGAAGTTATCCCGAAACCCAAGACATGTCTCGGGCGATATCCTAAAACCCGGGACATGTATCGGGTCTAGAGATTCATCAGTCCAACAAGTACCGACTTGCACCCACTTGGGTGATCCACCAAAGAACGACAAGTACCAGAGTCCCGAGGGGCGATCCGGAGGAGGAGCTAGCGGTGTGTGCTCCATTGATGACTAAACACAATATGGCTCCCTTGAGCTTTGGGCCGACGGGCTCTTGGACGACGCACCTGCGTGCCGGTTCTGGCATCGAAGCCTTTGACGGTTGTGTGGCGGCCTTCTCTTCCACCCCTAACGATCTTTCTCTACTGATGAGGGAAGTTATCCCGAAACCCGAGACATCTCTCGGGCGATATCCTAAAACCCGGGACATGTATCGGGTCTAGAGATTCATCAGTCCAACAAGTACCGACTTGCACCCACCTGGGTGATCCACTAAAGAACGACAAGTACCAGAGTCCCGAGGGGCGACCTGGAGGAGGGGCTAGCGGTGTGCGCTCCATTGATGACTAAACACAATATGGCTCCCTTGAGCTTTGGGCCGACGGGCTCTTGGACGACGCACCTGCTGTCATGAATCCACTTACCCCTAACACACATATCCTAAGACATGTGCTGATTTCCCCCTTGAAAAAACCCACCCCTGTCCCGTGCTCCATGCACGCTTCTAGTCAGTGTGATTGGGTGCTTACATTTCCATCTGCCTTATCATATGTTTCCTTAAGGTTTTGTTACACTTGACTTCGCATGTGCTCTTCAGTACTCTTAAGGTTTTGTTACACTTGACTTTGCATGTGCTCTTTAGTACTCTGCTTTGTTGCCTTATATGCTTGTTGAACTTTTGGAGCTCATTTGATGTGCTTGGTAAGCTCTGCTTGTGGCTCCGTGAAAGACACCGCCTTCGCGAAGGTCTTTCAGATCTCTCCCCGCATCCCTACACGCAGACTTTTGGTGCGCGCTAGAACTGGGACTGCATTCAGCGTCCCCGCGCACGTTAACTGAACGTGACTGGGAGCGGCTGGGTGCGGTCAGGTATTTAAACCGCACCCAGCCTTCTAGAAGGCGCTTTGCCTTCAGGTTTTCTTCAGAGAAGGTCGCGTCAGTAGGAGGAACTCACCTGAAGGAGGATATATCCTGGCAGGACTCCACGGCGGTGCTTCTTCTTTCCTGGAGTTTGAAGTCTTAAGAACTAACTTTGAAAGCTAAGTACTTTTGCTACTTTTAAGGCGCCCTTCGCAAGAAAGGTTAATTTTTGGAACACTTACTTTGTGAAAGCCTTCATGAAGAAAGAGACTTCGGACATTCAAGGCCTAACAGTATTTTGAGAACTAATTGCCTGATCATTACGTTTGTAAACTGTAAAAAGAATTGAACTCAATGTTTGTGAAATTGTGAAGAGATTTACAAGAAACTTTTAGATTTTGTTTAAGAAATGTGGGATTTGAGAAAGATATCTAGGAAAAGGTGTGTCTTTGTTTAATGCTTCTTTTATAGCACAATTAACAAAAAAGAACAGAAACCCCGAGACCAAGGGACAAGGTTAATACCAAGTAAGTTTAGGAAAGAGACAGAAAGATTGCAAAGGGCTTCTTAGAATAGTAAATAATCTTTCCTTTCTTTTATGTACATTTTCAGACGAACGAGCTGACATCACGTCGGACTACCAACTATCCTAGAGGACATCTGACAACTTAATCACCACAACCCTACATCCCTACAAAGACATACTGGGCGGAGGCCTTCAACTTGCTGATCGCAGGTAGGGGAATCTCTGAACAGCTAAACTAGATTAACGGAGCTCTGATTAGATAGAGATCGTGGCGAAGGGGGGCTAGTGGGTTTAGGAAAGCTCATTCCTAAAACGGAATACTAATATCTTGGTGCTTGTTGCTTCGCAGGTCGACAGCAAGAATCAAAGTCTTCTCTTCAACGCCCAGTACCGGCCCTCCTCCCTAATTTCTAGTTTAAATCTTGCTGTTAATATTTAATTCAGTAAGTTTTAGTTAGTGGTTTGGGAAGTTGGTCCCTTGCGTCCCTGCGAAATCATCCACGTCTTCCAAGAAACCTTCGGTCAAGACAAGGTAAGGGACGACGTGGTTAGCTTTGACAGAAGGCAAAGCCCACGTAGATAATTTCGCCCGGACGCAATGGATCAAGTAAATATGCAGGATTTGGCAGCAGTTCTAGACGCTATTAGGCAGGATAATGCAGCCTTACGTAGAGATTTATCCTCTCTTCAGGACTCTATTCAGCAAAAACCGACCACTTTTCTGAGTCCTTCATCCAGTACAGATGCCAGGACTCAGATCCAAGTGGTAACTCCATTCCCCACTCCTTTAGCCCCACCAGAAAGATTTTATGGGGATTGTAATAAGTTTTCTGTATTTTTACAGCAATGTCACCTACACTTTATAGCCAAGACTACAGCCTTCCCGGACGATTCTTCTAGAGTAGCTTTTATGTTGTCCTATATGGGTGGAGATGCTGCTCTTTGGTCAGTTCCTTTAGTAGAAAGGGATGACCGAATTTTGTATAATTTTAAGGATTTCGAGAGGGCTTTAAAGAAAATGTTTGCAAAACATCTTTTCGTTCAGTCTGCAGACAATGAGCTTCTAAGTTTAAAGCAGGGATCTTCGGATTTGATACACTACATATCTACCTTTAACCGTCTGGTATTAGAGGCTGACTGGCCATACGACAAAAGAGTTTCTATCTTTTACAGAGGTTTAAGAGAAGAATTAAAGGACATGATTACTCAGATTCTTGAACCCCCTGAAGACATAAGCGAGTTCATTGACTTAGTGGTGAAACTTAATCATCGTATTTCTGAACGAAAGGGAGAAAGAGGGAAAACTGAGCATAAAGTAGTTTTCTTTAAGGAAAGGTCAACCCCGAATCGAGAATCAGGTCCAAGATCAGATTCCGTCGAACCCATGCAAATTGGTTCGATTCGTGGACCCTTAACTAAGGAGGAGAAAGATAAAAGACGACGTTTAAACCAGTGTTTATATTGCGGAAAGACAGGACACTTCGTAAAAGAATGCCCAACTCGACCTAACAAGTTTAAAACCAAGACTTCCGAAGTGGCCATCACACAGGAAAAGTCGGAAAACCAGTACACTCGGTAATGGGAGAGGTCAGTTTATCGGGTGGTCTTTCTAGTTTGGCCTCAACTCTTCCCCCTGCAGGTTTCAGACACTTTTCTATCTTAGTAGAACTCCGAGATTTGCTTCCTAAATCTCACACAAGAAAAGTGGAAGCCATTATAGATTCTGGGGCTACAGGTAATTTCATTGATTCCAACTTTTTCTTACAGTTGGGCTTTCAGTCAGTGTTTAAAGATCATCCAGAAACAGTTAGAGCAGTTGATGGCAAGGAATTGACTTCAGGGTTAGTAAACAGACAAACCGAACTTTTAGAGATGGATTGTTCTCCCATACATCGAGAAAGAATACAATTTGACATAATTGATGCCCCTCAATTCAAGATGATTTTAGGGATACCTTCGTTAATAAAACATAACCCAATCATAGATTGGGTAACCAGGTTAATTACCTTTAAGTCAACCTTTTGTACAGAGCAGTGCTTCCTAATCAATAGGTCCAAGGACATAGTTCAAGGTTTTGATTTCGGAATTGAATCACCCAATGTCCTGCTTTTGGAAGGGGTTCCATCGGTTTATAGCGACTTATCTGATGTGTTTGACAAAGGAAAAGCCAATACTCTACCTCCACATAGGGATTTCGACTGTAGAATAGATCTCGTGCCTGGAGCAACCTTACCCTGCAGTCGCATTTATGCTCTTACGGAGGCAGAGAACATTCACCTGAGAGCATACCTTGATGAGTATCTAGCAAATGGGTTCATTAGACACTCTAAATCTCCTGTATCATCAGCTCTTTTTTTCATTCCAAAGAAGGGAGGGGAATTGCGCACGTGTATCGATTATAGGCAATTAAATAACGTCACCATTAAGAACAGGTACCCCTTACCCTTGATCCCAACACTTTTGGATCAAATTAAGAAAGCTAAGATTTATACAAAACTGGACTTGCGAGGAGCTTACCATTTAGTCAGGGTAAGAAAAGGAGACGAATGGAAGACGGCTTTCCGCACTAAGTTCGGTCTCTTTGAATACCAAGTCATGCCTTTTGGACTTTGTAACGCTCCTGCCGCCTTCCAGTTTTTTATAAACGAAGTGTTGCATGAATTCATTGACATCTGTTGCGTAGTATATATTGATGACATTCTCATCTACTCAGACACTGAAGAAGATCATGTACAACAGGTCCGCGCCATTCTTCAAAAACTACTCTCCAATTCTCTTTATGTAAAATTAGAAAAAAGTCTGTTTCATGCCTCCAAGGTGGACTTTCTGGGTTATATAATTAGTCCCGAAGGTATTGAAATGGATCCTAAAAAGGTGGAAGCGGTGACAACCTGGCCCAGTCCAACTTCTGTGAAGCAGATCCAAAGCTTCCTAGGTTTTGCAAACTTTTACCGCAGATTTATCCAGAACTTTTCTCAAATAATTACACCCATAACCAAGTTACTGAGAAAGGGAGTGAAATTCTTATGGAACTCTGATGCTGAAGAAGCCTTCCAAATTTTAAAGAAAAGATTTACCATGGCCCCGATCTTGTGTCATCCAGACCCCAATCAACCATTTATTGTAGAAGCAGATGCATCTCAATATGCATTGGGAGGAATTCTTTCACAACGAAGTTCCGATACTGGCCAAATGCACCCTATAGCTTACTTTTCCAGGAAATTGTCCGAAGCTGAACAGAATTATGCCATTGCCGATAAGGAATTATTAGCAATAAAGGCGGTTTTTGAAGAATGGCGCCACTACCTGTTAGGGGCTCGTCATCCTGTAACAATTTATACTGATCATCGTAATCTTCAAGCTCTAAGATCTGTGAAAGCTTTGACAGCTAGACAATTACGTTGGTCTATGTTCTTCAATGACTATACCTTTGTGATAACTTACCGCCCTGGAAAAGAGAACTTGAAAGCGGACGCTTTGTCTAGGATAGGAGATAAAGACCCTGAAAAACCTGAAACTATCCATCCTGTAATCCCGACTTCTTGTTTTCAGGGAAGTTTAACCACTAGTAACGTTATTAATGATATTAAGGAGGCCTTGAAAGATACGGATGTTGAGATGCTGAAAAGAGATCATCCTTACCTCCTGGAGAAAGATGATTTGATGATGATACATGGTTTGATTTACGTTCCTACCGAAAAGATACAAAAATCTATAATTCAGCTTCATCACGATACAATGTTATCTGCCCATCCTAGCATCTTGAAGACCATGGAACTAATAAGACGAACCTTTTGGTGGCCTTTGATGTTCAAAGACATTCAGTTGTTTGTAGAAACTTGCAGTGTTTGCATACAACATAAGACTTCTCATCAAGCTCCTAGTGGGTTGTTAATGCCTCTGCCTATTCCACCTCAACCCTGGCATACTATATCGCTAGACTTCATAGTTGAACTACCTGAAACCAAGAAGGGATTCAATACAATTTTAACTGTTGTGGATCAGTTCACTAGAATGGCCCATTTCGTTCCATTGAAGAAACTTCCCACTGCCTTAGAGCTGGCTCATCTAATTATGTCACACGTGATCAGGTTACACGGAATCCCATCTGTGGTCATTTCGGACAGAGGCTCCCAATTTGTTTCTAAGGTTTGGCAAAAGTTGGGTACATTGTTACAAATGGACGTTCGTTTGTCTTCTAGTTACCATCCCCAAACAGATGGTTTAACTGAGCGAACTAATCAGACAATCGAACAATATCTCCGATGTATGTTACCCAATGTTCCTGATGAATGGTCTGATCTCTTGAGCCCCCTAGAGTTCGCTTATAATAACTCTGAACATTCATCTATCAAAATGTCTCCGTTCTTTTGCAATTTCGGTTTCCATCCCAAAAGCATTCCTGAAAATTCTTTAAACTCTGATTCAGTGCCTGCAATTTCTGACTATATATCCAAAGTATTTTCTATCCAAGAAGAGGCCAAATTCAACTTGGCTAAGGCGAAAGAATCTCAGAAAGAGACCAAGGACAGACATCGATCTGAACAACCGCAATACCAAGTAGGTGAAAAAGTTTGGTTGAGTACAAAAAACTTGAAACTTAGAGGAAATCGGAAATTCAATCCAAAATTCATTGGTCCCTTTCCTATTGAGAAGATAATTAACCCGGTTTGTGTAAGGTTGAGTCTCCCTCATAAGTACTTGATACACCCGGTTTTCCATGTCTCCCTGGTTAAGCCATTTCATCCTCAGACCCGCATCGCCAAATCCCCATCCCCCATCATGATCGATGATCACCCGGAATTTGAGGTTAAAACTATCTTAGATTCCAAAAGAGTTCGAGGAAAACTGTTTTACCTCATAGATTGGAAAGGTTATGGCCCAGAGGAAAGGTCTTGGGAACCTTTAGACCATCTAAAAAACTCCCCTAGATTGATCCGACTCTTCCATCTAAGACATCCTGAGAAACCAAAGCCCATTTCAACCGTTCTGGGGGGGATCTTGAGGAGGGAGTACTGTCATGAATCCACTTACCCCTAACACACATATCCTAAGACATGTGCTGATTTCCCCCTTGAAAAAACCCACCCCTGTCCCGTGCTCCACGCACGCTTCTAGTCAGTGTGATTGGGTGCTTACATTTCCATCTGCCTTATCATATGTTTCCTTAAGGTTTTGTTACACTTGACTTCGCATGTGCTCTTCAGTACTCTTAAGGTTTTGTTACACTTGACTTTGCATGTGCTCTTTAGTACTCTGCTTTGTTGCCTTATATGCTTGTTGAACTTTTGGAGCTCATTTGATGTGCTTGGTAAGCTCTGCTTGTGGCTCCGTGAAAGACACCGCCTTCGCGAAGGTCTTTCAGATCTCTCCCCGCATCCCTACACGCAGCCTTTTGGTGCGCGCTAGTACTGGGACTGCATTCAGCGTCCCCGCGCACGTTAACTGAACGTGACTGGGAGCGGCTGGGTGCGGTCAGGTATTTAAACCGCACCCAGCGTTCTAGAAGGCGCTTTGCCTTCAGGTTTTCTTCAGAGAAGGTCGCGTCAGTAGGAGGAACTCACCTGAAGGAGGATATATCCTGGCAGGACTCCACGGCGGTGCTTCTTCTTTCCTGGAGTTTGAAGTCTTAAGAACTAACTTTGAAAGCTAAGTACTTTTGCTACTTTTAAGGCGCCCTTCGCAAGAAAGGTTAATTTTTGGAACACTTACTTTGTGAAAGCCTTCATGAAGAAAGAGACTTCGGACATTCAAGGCCTAACAGTATTTTGAGAACTAATTGCCTGATCATTACGTTTGTAAACTGTAAAAAGAATTGAACTCAATGTTTGTGAAATTGTGAAGAGATTTACAAGAAACTTTTAGATTTTGTTTAAGAAATGTGGGATTTGAGAAAGATATCTAGGAAAAGGTGTGTCTTTGTTTAATGCTTCTTTTATAGCACAATTAACAAAAAAGAACAGAAACCCCGAGACCAAGGGACAAGGTTAATACCAAGTAAGTTTAGGAAAGAGACAGAAAGATTGCAAAGGGCTTCTTAGAATAGTAAATAATCTTTCCTTTCTTTTATGTACATTTTCAGACGAACGAGCTGACATCACGTCGGACTACCAACTATCCTAGAGGACATCTGACAACTTAATCACCACAACCCTACATCCCTACAAAGACATACTGGGCGGAGGCCTTCAACTTGCTGATCGCAGGTAGGGGAATCTCTGAACAGCTAAACTAGATTAACGGAGCTCTGATTAGATAGAGATCGTGGCGAAGGGGGGCTAGTGGGTTTAGGAAAGCTCATTCCTAAAACGGAATACTAATATCTTGGTGCTTGTTGCTTCGCAGGTCGACAGCAAGAATCAAAGTCTTCTCTTCAACGCCCAGTACCGGCCCTCCTCCCTAATTTCTAGTTTAAATCTTGCTGTTAATATTTAATTCAGTAAGTTTTAGTTAGTGGTTTGGGAATTTGGTCCCTTGCGTCCCTGCGAAATCATCCACGTCTTCCAAGAAACCTTCGGTCAAGACAAGGTAAGGGACGACGTGGTTAGCTTTGACACCTGCGTGCCGGTTCTGGCATCGAGGCCTTTTACGGTTGTGTGGCGGCCTTCTCTTCCACCCCTAACGATCTTTCTCTACTGATGAGGGAAGTTATCCCGAAACCCGAGACATGTCTCGGGCGATATCCTAAAACCCGGGACATATATTGGGTCTAGAGATTCATCAGTCCAACAAGTACCGACTTGCACCCACCTGGGTGATCCACTAAAGAACAACAAGTACCAGAGTCCCGAGGGGCAATCCGGAGGAGGGGCTAGCGGTGTGCGCTCCATTGATGACTAAACACAATATGGCTCCCTTGATCTTTGGGCCGACGGGCTCTTGGACGACGCATCTGCGTGCCGGTTCTGGCATCGAGGCCTTTGACGATTGTGTGGCGGCCTTCTCTTCCACCCCTAACGATCTTTCTCTACTGATGAGGGAAGTTATCCCGAAACCTAAGACATGTCTCGGGCGATATCCTAAAACCCGGGACATGTATCGGGTCTAGAGATTCATCAGTCCAACAAGTACCGACTTGCACCCACCTGGGGGATCCACTAAAGAACAACAAGTACCAGAGTCCCGAGGGGCTATCCGGAGGAGGGGCTAGCGGTGTGCGCTCCATTGATGACTAAACACAATATGGCTCCCTTGAGCTTTGGGCCGAGGGGCTCTTGGACGACGCACCTGCATGCCGGTTCTGGCATCGAGGCCTTTGACGGTTGTGTGGCGGCCTTCTCTTCCACCCCTAACGATCTTTCTCTGCTGATGAGGGAAGTTATCCCGAAACCCGAGACATGTCTCGGGCGATATCCTAAAACCCGGGACATGTATCGGGTCTAGAGATTCATCAGTCCAACAAGTACCGACTTGCACCCACCTGGGTGATCCACTAAAGAACGACAAGTACCAGAGTCCCGAGGGGCGATCCGGAGGAGGGGCTAGCGGTGTGCGCTCCATTGATGACTAAACACAATATGGCTCCCTTGAGCTTTGTGCCGACGGGCTCTTGGACGACGCACCTGCGTGCCGGTTCTGGCATCGAGGCCTTTGACGGTTGTGTGGCGGCCTTCTCTTCTACCCCTAACGATCTTTATCTTCTGATGAGGGAAGTTATCCCGAAACCCGAGACATGTCTCGGGCGATATCCTAAAACCCGGGACATGTATCGGGTCTAGAGATTCATCAGTCCAACAAGTACCGACTTGCACCCACCTGGGTGATCCACTAAAGAACGACAAGTACCAGAGTCCCGAGGGGTGATCCGGAGGAGGAGCTAGCGGTGTGCGCTCCATTGATGACTAAACACAATATGGCTTCCTTGAGCTTTGGGCCGACGGGTTCTTGGACGACGCACCTGCGTGCCGGTTCTGGCATCGAGGCCTTTGACGGTTGTGTGGCGGCCTTCTCTTCCACCCCTAACGATCTTTCTCTACTGATGAGGGAAGTTATCCCGAAACCGAGACATCTCTCGGGCGATATCCTAAAACCCGGGACATATATTGGGTCTAGAGATTCATCAGTCCAACAAGCACCGACTTGCACCCACCTGGGTGATCCACTAAAGAACGACAAGTATCAGAGTCCCGAGGGGCGATCCGGAGGAGGGGCTAGCGGTGTGCGCTCCATTGATGACTAAACACAATATGGCTCCCTTGAGCTTTGGGCCAACGGGCTCTTGGACGACGCACCTGCGTGCCGGTTCTGGCATCGAGGCCTTTGACGGTTGTGTGGCGGCCTTCTCTTCCACCCCTAACGATCTTTCTCTACTGATGAGGGAAGTTATCCCGAAACCCGAGACATGTCTCGGGCGATATCCTAAAACCCGGGACATGTATCGGGTCTAGAGATTCATCAGTCCAACAAGTACCGACTTGCACCCACCTGGGTGATCCACTAAAGAACGACAAGTACCAGAGTCCCGAGGAGCGATCCGGAGGAGGGGCTAGCGGTGTGCGCTCCATTGATGACTGGTTCCAGCGATTTGTACGAATCCTGATGCAATCCCAACAATTGACAGAACTGCCTCTGGCTATTTCATTAACCTTTATACGTTTTCCAAGGATCCCAGCTAACCTGAAACAACGCCAGTAAAAATAATTTTAAAGAACAAGCAACAGACCTTTTTCCTCACCTGGAAAAGACTTATCTGGTTTCACCATGGATTGAACTTTGGATTGTGTTGGGTGTACTTTTTCTTCTACTTTGGTTGACTCTGGTAATAACTTTGGGAATTCTGATAAATCGAAGATATGTTAAAAAGGACACAGCAAGTAAGAACATCAACTTACTCCTCAAGCCACACAAATCATCTCATCGTGAACAAAGAGACTTGTCATCAGTGAACATCACAGCTGTTCCTATACCTGGGGGTATAGCTTGGGACAGAACTGTTTATGGCATTTTTGGCCCATCGGAGCTGTTGAAGATTCTACACCAGTTCAAGATTTCCTTGAATGATTTTGTTTAATCTAGTACCTTTTTTGATGATTGGGACTTCAAGACTGTTTATAAAATGATGTCAGACTTAGAAATGTCTGCTGTATTTACAAATGATGAATACTTAGAAGGTTCATCAGCTTATGAACAAATGTATTGTTATAATCACTATGGTCATCATTTCTTGCACAAATCTGCAAACCCTAGAAATGTATTAATGTATAACCAATGGGAACATTTTCCAATGCCACCAAAGCGTAGCTCAAAAACATTTAATGGAAAACTTCCATACTTTTCAGGTTTTAATACTTCCAATCCAGAATCATTTTACTTTAAAAATCTTAACAAGACAGGAATAACATGCATTTGCAATGCAATAGGTCTCGCATTAGGAAAGGTTGAGTTATTTGTTTTGTACATGACAAATTTGTTATTTATGTGTTATTTTTGAAAATTGTGAAATTAATAATTTACAATACTTTGCTTTTTTGACAATCTGACACCTATAGCATTTTTAATGCAACATGTTTTGTATTTACGTGACTACGACTTATGAAATTAATTGCTTTGTCATTTACAACGCTAATAGTTATACATTTTGCAAATGTGACACCTATAGCATTTGTATTTCAATATGGGTTGTATTCATGTGACTTACATGTATTGATATTACAAACAACAATGGTTTGGAGTTGGAGGGTGGAGTTGGCTTTTGAGTTGGAGGGTGGATTTGGAGGTTGGAGGGTGGAGTTGGAGGGTGGATTTGGAGGGTGGTTTTGGAGGTTGGAGGGTGGAGTTGGAGGGTGGAGTTGGAGGGTGGAGTTGGCTTTTGAGTTGGGAGTTGGAAGGTGGAGTTGGCTTTTGAGTAGGGAGTTGGAGGGTGGAGTTGGAGGGGGTGGATTTGGAGGGTGGATTTGGAGTTTGGAGGGTGGATTTGGAGGGTGGAGTTGGAGGGTGAAGTTGGAGGGTGGAGTTGAAGGGTGGATTTGGAGGTTGGAGGGTGGATTTGGAGGGTGGAGTTGGCTTTTGAGTTGGAGGGTGGAGTTGGATTTTGAGTTGGAGGGTGGAGTTGGAGGGTGGAGTTGGAGGGTGGATTTGGAGGGTGGATGTAGGATTTTGATTTGGATGGTGTAGTTTGATGGTGTAGTTTGATGGTGTAGTTGGCTTTTGATTTGGAGGGTGGAGTCGGCTTTTGATTTGGAGGGTGGAGTTGGAGGGTGGAGTTGGAGGGTGGAGTTGGAGGGTAGAGTGGTGGGCGGGTAGAATGGTGGGCGGGTAGAGTGGTGGGTGGGTAGAGGGGTGGGTGGGTAGAGTGGTGGCGCTAGAGTGGTGGCGCTAGAGTGGTGGCGCTAGAGTGGTGGTCCTAGAGTGGTGGCACATAGAGTGTGGGCGCTAGAGTGGTGGTGCATAGAGTGGTGGTGCATAGAGTGGTGGTGCATAGAGTGGTGGTGCATAGAGTGGTGGTGGATAGGGTGGTGGATAGGGTGGTGGCGGATAGGGTGGTGGCGCATAGAGTGGTGGTGGATAGAGTGGTAGAGTGGTGGTGGTAGAAGGCTGTACTGTGTGTGAGAGAGAGTGTGTGTGAGAGAGAGAGAGTGTGTGTGTGTGTGTGTGTGAGAGAGAGAGAGAGTGTGTGTGTGTGAGAGAGAGTGTGTGTGTGTGAGAGAATGTGTGTGTGAGAGAGTGTGTGTGTGTGAGAGAGTGTGTGTGAGAGAGTGAGTGTGTGTGAGAGAGTGAGTGTGTGTGAGAGAGTGAGTGTGTGTGAGAGAGTGAGGGAGAGTTTGAGAGTGTGTGTGAGAGAGAGAGTGTGAGAGAGAGAGAGTGTGTGAGAGAGAGTGTGGGAGAGAGTGTGTTTGTGAGAGTGTGTGTGTGTGTGAGAGTGTGTGTGTGTGTGAGAGAGAGTGTGTGTGTGTGAGAGAGAGTGTGTGTGTGAGAGAGTGTGTGTGTGTGAGAGAGTGTGTGTGTGAGAGAGTGTGTGTGAGAGAGAGTGTGTGTGTGAGAGAGAGTGTGTGTGTGAGAGAGAGAGCGTGTGTGTGTGTGAGAGTGAGTGTGTGTGTGAGAGAGAGAGAGCGTGTGTGTGTGTGAGAGTGAGTGTGTGTGTGAGAGTGAGTGTGTGTGTGAGAGAGTGAGTGTGTGTGTGTGAGAGAGTGAGTGTGTGTGAGAGAGTGAGTGTGTGTGTGAGAGTGAGTGTGTGTGTGTGTGTGTGTGTGTGAGAGAGAGTGAGTGTGTGTGTGTGTGAGAGAGTGAGTGTGTGTGAGAGAGTGAGTGTGTGTACGTGTGAGAGAGTGAGTGTGTGTGAGAGAGAGAGTGTGTGAGAGAGTGTGAGAGAGAGAGTGTGTGAGAGAGAGTGTGTGTGAGAGAGAGTGTGTAAGAGAGAGAGAGTGTAAGAGAGAGAGAGTGTAAGAGAGAGAGTGTGTAAGAGAGAGAATTAGTGTGTAAGAGAGTGTGTAAGAGAGAGAGTGTGTAAGTGAGAGAGTGCAAGAGAGAGTGTGTGAGTGAGGTAGAGAGAGAGAGAGTGAGGTAGTGAGGTAGGGAGAGAGAGTGAGGTAGTGAGAGAGAGAGAGAGGTTTGAGAGAGTGTGGGAGAGAGAGAGTGTGTAAGAGAGAGAGTGTGTAAGAGAGAAAGTGTGAATGGCCAGTGGCTTGGGGCAGATCTCTTAAGGTGTTAAGGGTTGCATTGTCGCCCCATTTCTGTTTACTCTGAACATAAATACAGTAGAATATTTTTTAGTATTCCAAGGTAGGGACATGTGCCATACTGGCTCACTGTAAATCTGCCCACCCAGGGTGAAGAGGTGCACTCTAGTATTATACTCTTTTTAAACTATTTTAAACAAGGGTGCTACACTTATAACATGTGTTGGCTACACATGTGTATCAACTAGAAACCAGAACAGAAAAATCTGCTCAAGTGTGCACTGTTCCTAATGGACTAAGTCCACAATATTTGTTTCACAATAAGTTCCAAATTCAAATCATATTTAAATTAAATATACCACACACTTAACTTTAGTTTGTTCTGTTGTTTACTTAATTCTCTATTTTGAACTTGTAATCATGTAACTTGTATTCATAAAGATTCACAGTTGATCAACGTACAATTACATTAAGTTTACATCTTATATACACTCATGTACATTTCTTCATGTAGTAATCTAACTTCATTATTTATCTCATAAACCACAGTTTGTTGCTGGCCCAATGCATTTCGGAACCGTGGTTCCTTCCTCAGGGGCTGTGTTTCTAATGGAGGGGATACGTCTCGTATTTCAACCTCGCAAAGAATTATGCTGCAGAAACCCGGTTTCTAGCTTCTTACTGTGGCGTATTGAGTGCTATTATGTAACTTGAACGAAGAATGCAAATCACACCGCTTCAGGAATCGTACCGGAAGGCGTTAAATCAGGTCGATATTACGAAATGTCGCTAGAAGCGAATCTCAAACGTGTATTCCGCTCCCCTACGGCAGACTCACATATCAATTAGTCCGAGTTCTAACCGTGTTTAACAGTTTCATAAGCGGCGGAACTCATCCGTCCGACGTCGGACGGATGAGTTCCGCCGCTTATGAAACTGTTAAACACGGTTAGAACTCGGACTAATTGAATGCTCCAGAACTTGATATGTGAGTCTGCCGAAGGGGAGCGGAATACACGTTTGAGATTCGCTTCTAGCGACATTTCGTAATATCGACCTGATTTAACGCCTTCCGGTACGATTCCTGAAGCGGTGTGATTTGCATTCTTCGTTCAAGTTACATAATAGCACTCAATACGCCACAGTAAGAAGCTAGAAACCGGGTTTCTGCAGCATAATTCTTTGCGAGGTTGAAATACGAGACGTATCCCCTCCATTAGAAACACAGCCCCTGAGGAAGGAACCACGGTTCCGAAATGCATTGGGCCAGCAACAAACTGTGGTTTATGAGATAAATAATGAAGTTAGGTTACTACATGAAGAAATGTACATGAGTGTATATAAGATGTAAACTTAATGTAATTGTACGTTGATCAACTGTGAATCTTTATGAATACAAGTTACATGATTACAAGTTCAAAATAGAGAATTAAGTAAACAACAGAACAAACTAAAGTTAAGTGTGTGGTATATTTAATTTAAATATGATTTGAATTTGGAACTTATTGTGAAACAAATATTGTGGACTTAGTCCATTAGGAACAGTGCACACCATACTGGCTCACACCACATTGCGATTTTCCTTACAAGGATGACTCTGTTTTCATGGTAGGCGCAGTAAATGATTCACATAAGTTATTGGATTATTTCGTCATTTTTATGGATGAATTGGATCTTAAAAATGTAATCGCAAAGATCTCTTTTATGGTTTTAGTGTAAACCAAATAAAGAATTAACTGACTGACGTGCAATAGAATCCAAAAACTGTAGCTATGTTGTGTGGCACTGAGCACTTTGAATGATTTTGAGTGGCAAGTCTGAGCCGAACCAATAGATAGTGGAATAATGCGAATCTGGAACAGATTGTACTACAAAACAGCCGCCAAGCGTCCATGAACACCTCCATGCTGTGAGCGGCCTCCTCCATGGCCCACGTGCATATATATTTATATATTGCAGTCCCTGGCCTTAGCACAGTGAATGTGATGAGGGACTAGCTGCTGAGAGTCAATGAGAGCCAGGCTTCAGTGGGCCAGCATTATGACAGTGAACAGGAGCAGGAACTAGCCTCGGGGCAGGGTCGACGATCTTCAGGACAGTGTATGTGAGATGGGCTAGCTGCAGAACAGAGAAAGTGAGACAGGCTTCAGGACAGTAAATGTTAGCTGGGCTATCCGCGGGACGGAGAAAGTGAGACAGGCTTCAGGACAATGACTGTGAGCTGGGCTAGCCGAGGGAAAGAGAAAGTGAGAAGGGTTTCAGGACAGTGAATGTGAGCTGGGCTATCCGCGGGACAGAGAAAGTGAGACAGGCTTCAGGACAGGGACTGTGAGCTGGGCTAGCCGCAGGACAGAGAAAGTGAGAAGGGCTTCAGGACAGTGAATGTGAGCTGGGCTAGCCACGGGACCGAGAAACTGAGATGGGCTTCAGGGCAGTGAATGTGAGATGGGCTCGCCGCGGGACAGAGAAAGTGAGAAGGACTTCAGGACTGTGAATGTGAGCTGGGCTAGCCGAGGGAAAGAGAAAGTGAGAAGGGCTTCAGGACAGTGAATGTGAGCTGGGCTAGCCGCGGGACAGAAAGTGAGAAGGGCTTCAGGACAGTGAATGTGAGCAGGGCTAGCCGCGGGACAGAAAGTGAGAAGGGCTTAGGACAGTGAATGTGAGCTGGTTTAGCCGCGGGACAGAGAAAGTGAGACGGGCTTCAGGACAGTGAATATAAGCAGGAAGGGGTGGGAGAGGAAGGGAACAGATAAACAATGAACAGCAGCAAGAGGAAATAGCGAGATAGGGTCACACTCCAGCCACAAGAAGACAAGGAGGTGAGGAGAGGGCGGTAGCAGGGACCGGCCTTAGCACAGCTTCTGTCAGCAGGGTCGTAAATGGCGGTCTTTTAATAGAGAATGACAGCCTTAAGGCACTGAAACGTGAAGAGGAAAACACGGACTGACCTGGGACAGTGGACGTGAGGAGGAACGGGAAGTGAGGCAGTTTGCGAGCAGACTTTAGGACACTGTCTAAGCAGGGGGGCAACGGGGGAGGTACTGGGGTGGGAAGGGGTAAATAAAGAAAGTCAGCAAGAGCTACGAATGCCTTGAGAGCAGGAGGCCACTAAATGTCAGCAAAGACCGCCCATGCGAATGTGAATTGTCCCTGGACTGGCATTAGGACAGTGAATGTGAGCGAGGTCTCAAGGACCGCGTTTAGAGAAGTGAAGAGGGTCCAGACACTACAGTGCAAGTGGGCAGGGTCACAGGGACTAGCTTGACAAGAAGGAAATGAGCAAGTAACTCATGTTAGGACAGTGACCGAGCAGGGTCACCAGACCCAGATTTAGAGAAGTGATTGGGAGAAGGGGCCTGTCCTTGGGAAGGTGAAAAGGGTCCAGGGACGGGGCCTTAGTACCTTGAATATGGGCAGGGTCACAAGGACTAGCTTTAAACGTAAACTGGTCAGGGACCGGCCGTAAAATATAAGAGCTGGGGAGCGAGCGAGTGGGAGGGAACGAGCGTGGTGGTGTGAGGCTTACTTTCAAGTTGGATGGAGGTGGGAGGGCAGGGGAGCAGGGGAGCGAGTGGGAGGGAACAAGCGCGCGCCTGGCAAAGCGTCACGCTTCAGTACACACCATGCATTGGGAGCAATCCGCTTGTTCAAGAGTGTTGTTTCCCCTGCAATAGTTCAGAGCTATAAATAGCTCGACCTAAAAAGTATGTTGACAAATACCAAGCAAATTTATTCTGCAGCCTTTATGCTCAGCTGTCTTCATTAGGTTTCGACTTCTGGAAAGACAACATTGAGACAAAAACTGTCTGGGGCACAAAATATTGGCAAGTGCAAGGGATAGAAGCTTTATTTAGAGCCTGCATCATCCCAGAGCAAATAATGTTTTTGAATGACACTGTCCAACAGACACCTTGTCTTGGGTTAGCCAAGATAAAAGACCTAAACAAACCGTCCATACCTGCACCTACACAAGTTAGTGATAACACTTCAGAGGTGGAGGTCGACGCACATACTATTTTGCATCACAACAGAACAGATCCAGATTGGAAAAAATGGTTATTCTGGCACACAGATACAAACACTTGTCAATCGATCAATCAATCAAGAAATTTGTATAGCGCGCTACTCACCCGGAGGGTCTCAAGGCGCTTGGGGGGGGGGGGGGTCCGCTACTGCTCGAACAGCCAGGTCTTGAGTTGCTTCCTGAAGGAGAGGTGGTCTTGGGTAAGACGGAGGTGGATGGGGAGTGAATTCCAGGTCTTGGCTGCCAGGTAGGAGAAGGATCTTCCTCCCATGTTGGCTCTTCGGATGCGTGGAACGGCGGCGAGTGCGTGGCTGGTCGATCGTAGTTGGCGGGTGGGAGTGTAGAAGGTCAGGCGGTCATTGAGGTACCTGGGGCCTAGGTTGTGGAGGGCTTTGTGTGCGTGGGTGAGGAGGCGGAAAGTGATTCTTTTGCTGACGGGGAGCCAGTGCAGGTCTTTCAGGTGTCCGGAGATGTGGCTGTGGCGTGGGATGTCCAGGATGAGTCGTGCGGAGGCGTTCTGGATGCGTTGGAGTCTTTTCTGCAGTTTGGCTGTGGTTCCGGTGTAGAGGGTGTTTCCGTAATCTAGTCGGCTGGTGACAAGTGCCTGGGTGACCGTCTTCCTGGTTTCGGTGGGGATCCATCGGAAGATCTTTCGGAGCATGCATAGGATGTTGAAGCATGAAGCCGAGACAGCGTTGACTTGTCTGGTCATCGACAGGGAGGGGTCCAGGATGAAGCCCAGGTTGCGTGCGTGATCCGTTGGTTTGGGTGCGCTGCCTAGGGCCGGGGGCCACCAGGAGTCGTCCCAGGCCGACGGTGATGGTCCAAGGATGAGGACTTCCGTCTTGTCTGAGTTCAGTTTCAAGCGGCTGTTCTTCATCCATTCGGCTACCTCTTTCATCCCTTCGTGTAGGTTGGATCTGGCGGTGGCGGGGTCGTTGGTGAGGGAGAGGATCAGCTGGGTGTCGTCGGCGTAGGAGATGATGTTGAGGCTGTGTTGGCGTACGATGGCTGCGAGGGGGCTCATGTAAACGTTGAAGAGGGTGGGGCTGAGTGATGATCCTTGTGGCACGCCGCGGATGACTTCGGAGGCCTCAGATCTGAACGGGGGAGGTGGACTCTCTGGGTTCTTCCGGCGAGGAACGAGATGATCCACTCCAGGGCCTTCCCTTGGATTCCGACGTTGCTGAGGCGTTGTACTAGGGTGCGGTGGCACACAGTATCGAACGCTGCGGAGAGGTCCAGGAGGATGAGGGCCACTGTTTCCCCGTTGTCGAGCAGGGTTCGGATGTCGTCAGTGGCTGCGATGAGGGCGGTCTCGGTGCTGTGATTGGCTCGGAAGCCGGACTGTGAGTGGTCGAGGGATCCGTTCGTCTTGAGGAAGGCGGCCAGCTGCCTGTTGACGGTCTTCTCGATGACTTTGGCAGGAAACGGGAGGAGCGAGATGGGGCGGTAGTTCTTGAGGTCGGTGGGGTCTGCCGATGGAAAGTGAAAGTGATTTTTTTTTTATTGTTTCAGTTAATTAAAACCACAACAATACATTTTAAAAAATCGACTAATGCGTTTAAAATTTCTTAATATATAGGTGCAATCTCTGTTAATAGGTTCTAAAACATTCTCAGTCTAATACAGAGTTTGTTATTTAAAATGGAATGAAGTGAAATCAAAGTGCAGTCTGTCTAACTTAGTTCAGAAGTTCTTGGTTATTTTCTCTGTTAAGTTCCGGAGAGCCCTCTCCCCGAGCTACCACTGTTGTGTTATCCTTTTGTGGACAGGGTGCCAAGTTGTGTTTTAGCGCTTGGGAGTGGGCTGCAAGGAACTTTAGTAGTAGGCAGTTCAATCGCGTGTCTATTGGGTTCAAAGTTGCCTTGATTGCAGATCTGCACGTTCTTATGCCCCGCTCGTTCATAGGCTTTTTTAAAAAAGAGATTCGAGCTTGAGCTAGATTCGGGCAGATACCGACAAGATGAATGAAGTCCTCGTTGCTCCTCCCACATAGTCTACAGATTTTGGGTCCGTCGTGCACCCAGATTGATTGGTCCATAATTGATGGAACTTTCCCCAAACGGAGTCCCATTAATTTTTGTTTTCTGTGAGCTGGGAATGTGATTGTTAGGTATGGGGCTGCCACGAGTGTTTTGTAGTTTGATATGACCATCCATGCGTGTTTTCTGGTACGTAGCTTGCCGGGTAAGGCAGGTTGAGTTCCCAAAGTTTTCTTGTTCCAGTCTCAGTTATGGCCTTTTCAAGATACTGATTGTATGGGGACTTAACATCAGATCTTATTTCTTCCCATAGTGCTTGGTGCAATTCCGAGGCTGACGTGTTCTGTTTCAGTGTATACCAGTACTTGATATTTGCGTACTTTCTTCCCAGTGTTTCATTTATTATTCCAAATTCTAACCTCGTCTGAGCTGTTGAGGCTCCCTGTTGTATTTGGTGGATTTGAAGATGGCTCTCTGCATTTTGTTAAGCAGATCCGCATCTTTCCCATGCAATCCTACACTGCCATATGACAGGGTTGGATGAACTTTTGCTTTTATTGTTGCCAGTAGAGGTTTATATGATGGCCCCGTGAGCTTTTTAGCCAAAGATCTAAAAGCAAAAGAGAGTGCGTTTGATCTCTTGAGCGATGTACGACATTTGCTGCTGATGGCTTTGTCGATTATCAAAGTAGAAGCCCAAGTACTTGAAGTTGGACACGGCCTCTAGCTTTGTTCCCTCCAGGTAGATGTGTGGGCTGGCTGTCCGCCGCCTGGTGATGAGCATTGTTTTTGTTTTTGTTGTGTTTATCTCCAGGTTGTTGTTTGTTATGAATTCTGCCAGCTCTACTAATAACCTTTGGATGCCAATCTTCGTTAGGTTCAACAGTACCACGTCGTCCGCATAGGATAGATGAGTTAGCGGAAAGGAGCCTAGTTTAGGTGGATGGGATGGGATCTTATTTAGACTTGATGTTAGGTCTGCCATAAAAAGGTTAAAAAGATGGGGGGCTAGGACACAGCCCTGCTTGAGACCTTTGCTGGTATTGATTTTTCTTGAGAGCCGTGTTCCATTCCCCAATTTAACTTTCATCCAAGTGTTGGAATAAAGGAGTAAGATCCCTCTCAGGATTTTATCCGGGATGTTCCAACTGCGCAATTTCCTCCATAAGATGTTACGATCTACGCTATCGAATGCTGCCTTTAAGTCAATGAAACATAGGTGAAGGGGCTGTTTTCTTCGGAGATATTTGTCGGCTAACACTGAGAGAGACAGAATATTTGTCAGTGTCCCAGTCCCTTGCCTGAAGCCTGTTTGGTTCAACGGTATTCTCTTTGTGTCGTCGGACCAATTTGTTAGATCTTCCAGGACAAGGGATGCAAAGTACTTCGCCTCCACATCTAGGAGGGCGATCAGTCTGTAGTTAGCTGGGGATGTTCTGTCTCCTCCTTGAAGATGGGTGAGATTATGGAGCCCTGCCAACTTGATGGTATTTGGTTTTCGCTTGTTATCTCTTCAAATAGTTTTTTTAATTTTCTGCACCAGAAGTCCGGATCAGTTTTGAAGACTATTGGAGGGATCCCATTCGGCCCTGGAGCTCCGTTGCCACGTGACTTCCTTATGATTCTTCTTATGTCCTCTTCACTGTACCGTGTTTGTTTGACCTTATTTGTTGCGTCCTTCTTCTCCCGTGGGATAACCACGTCACGGTGAAGCCTGGTTACCAGGAGATCCCCGTCTGGAGATGGATTTGCTCTGCGTTCATCCTTTGGGTTTGGTGTTTGCATGCAAGAGGTTCTGATTCCACCGCTGGGAGTGATGCTCCCTTTTCTTTTTTTGGCCACTTCGTTGGTAGTTTGTTGGGCTGCTCCTGGGTTGGGCTGGTCTAGTGTTACCTCCGCAAACCTCTCTGTTAATAACGCGACCCAGTCCGCTTCTTGGACATTGGATGATGTTGGGTTTGAAGGGTGATTTAAGCTGTTAATGATCCTCCAAAATGCGTTTGAGTTTGTGTTCTTGGCGGTGCAGAGTAGTTTTGCCCAGAAGTCGTCCTTCAGAGATCTTTTGTATTCCCACATTTTCTTTTTATATTCTTTCTTGAGGTTTTGTCTTTGGACCCAGTCTTTGGATGACGTAGTTGTCTTTTTTAATGCTCTGGCGTTTCTCCTTATCTCTATTTTGAGTTTTGCCAGGTTCTTTGGCAGTGGAATTTTGTTAGTTGGAGGCTGTGATTTATTTGGAACGGACGTACTTGCTGTTAATTTTCCCGTAAAGTTCTCCCATTTTTGTATTTGGGTACCTGTTGTTATCTCACTCTCTATTTTTAGTCTCTGCACGTTTGCCTGCAGCTCATCGATGTTGGCCGTTGTCCAGTTAAGTCGTTTCAGGTTAGTGGTAGGGTTAGTCTCTGCACGTTTGCCTGCAGCTCATCGATGTTGGCCGTTGTCCAGTTAAGTCGTTTTAGGTTAGTGGTAGGGAGGTTATCTCCCACTGTGTTGCAACTGTGGTATTTGGTCAGTTTTAAATTAAAATAAGTGTGCTGATATGAATGATCGCTTTTTGAGGTGTATTCTATTGAAAATTGCTTGATGAAAGGCAATAGTGGAAGAGAGACTGCTGTGTAGTCGAGCCTTGAGGCCGTCAAGGTTCCTAGATGAGTGTACTGCGGCGGGTGATCACCTTTGGTTCTTCCGTTAAGGAACCGCAGCCTGAGGAATTCCAGGCTTGTTACCAGTTTTCGACCAATTGGATCGAAGCGCTCTGTTTGCAGCTGAGTTTGAGGTTTGACATTCCAAAATTCATTGTCAGCTGCTATAATCTCATCATCCTCAGGCGTATAGATTAGGTTTGAATTAAAATCACCTGTTACGATGATTTCCCAGGGTGGATTATTGTTTCGAGTGTCCCTGATTATGGATACTAGCTGATCCAATGCGACTTGTTTCTCTTTCACCTTTGGAGGTGCATAGAAGTTAACCAGTAGTGTCGGAGTTGGTCTGCCCGGCATAGATAGTTTTATTAATTGCATGTTTGGCCCATACGGGGCTATTTGTTCTGAGTTGATCTTGATGTCCGACGCGATATAAACTGATAGACCCCCTTTTGGTCGACCATAGTGGAAGTTTTTCCTTGCTGGTATATTGAAGTGAGTGTACCCAACAAGAGGTAGCTCCTCCAATGCCCATGTTTCTTGGAGGGAAATGATGTTGCATGCTGTCCAATTGTGGGGGGGCGAACCTTCTTCCATCCATTTCCTGGATCCGGCTATATTCCAGGACAATAGGTGGAGGATTTCCTGGGTACTATCCTTTTGGGGTTTTTGGGGAGGTCAATTATTTTTCTGTTTGTTTAATGTGTCTGTTAGCCAGCGCCAGTAGGCGGCGTCATCCTTAGAGTTTATTTGGTTGCCTGTTGTAGTTGGGGGATGGATTGTCGGTGAAGGGCTGTTCCCTCTAGCGTTCCGTAGTACTGAAATTACCTGATCCTTTTTTTCTGTCAGATTTTCTTTTTTCCCTTTTGTCGCCGGGCGATCTTCAAGAGGGCCTGGGTAGCGTGGTTTTACCGGCCTGGAAAGTCTTATGCCCCATGAATCGAACCTCTCTCTAAAGGATAGTATTAACTGGGCGATTTTTGCTGTTCGCCATGTTGTTAATGTTTGTTCCAAGGAGTTAGTTGTGTCTTGCTTGTGAAATTTGACTGAGAGTAGGTCAGTGTTAGTTAGGTGTTGAAGCCCTTCAATGTTGGCGTAAAGTTTAAACAAATTGCCCCTATTGAGGATGTCATGCAGCCCCTGAGTTTCGTATTCTGGGGTAAAAAAGAGTTGTTTGAGATGTAAGTTGTCATTGCTAGACCAGTTCTCAGGGCCTTTCCCTAGTTCTGGTATGTTGTCTGGGCTGGTTTTGCAGTGGGGCCCGGTCCCGGCGGATGTTTGTGTTCCATGCGTATCGATTACCTGTGCGCGCTGGGATATCGTGGTCATTATCGTCTGGTTACTCTCTTTCGTTAAGCCTCTGTTCGTGGCTGTGCTAGTCTGGGGGGCTCTGGTGTACTCAGACTCTGTTCCCCTCTCTGGGGTGGCGTCCTCATTGCAGTTCAAGTTTATGTTACGGACTCCGTGCCTTAGTAGTATTTTTATACCCGCAGTGGGGGGTAGACTTTTTCCACCCCAGACCCGGCTTTTCCAGTTTACGGTTCTTTCAGTTGTTTTTGATGGTACCTCCTGGTTGTTATTTGTGTTGGTAGGTATGCCCGCTGTTGTGGAACCTTGTAACGTACCTTGAGACCTGCTTTGTCTGAGGATTGTTTCTTCTCTGCCTTGTAGGCAGTATTTGGTTCCTTCGTGTCGTTTTTCTTGGGTGACGTCACATCTTTGTCTGACTGCCAATGGTTTTTTCAGGAGGGCGCTGAGTTCGGCGTGCTTCCAGCTCTCCGGGAAGGTGGCGGTGATGAAGGAGCAGTTGATGATGTCCCGGATTTGGGGTGCGATGAAGGAGTCGGCCTTGTTGAAGACGTGGTGAGGGCATGGGTCGGTTGGTGAACCGGAGTGGATGGTGTTCATCGTCCGGATGGTGTCTTCTGTGTTGACTGGGGTCCAGTCGCGGAGGGTGGTGGTGGGGGGCGTCGGTTCTGTGGTTGGGTGCGTGGACTGTTCGCCAAAGCTGTTGTGTATGTCTGCGATCTTGCTGTGGAAGAACGTGGCGAGTGAGTCGCAGAGGTCCTGTGAGGGAGTGATGTCGTTGTTACCGGCGCTGGGGTTGGAGAGCTCTTTGACGATGCTGAAGAGCTCCTTGCTGTTGTGTGCGTTGTTGTCTAATCGTTCCTTGAATGCTGTCTTCTTGGTGGTGTGGATCAGCTGGTGGTGTTTGCGGGTGGCTTGCTTGAGGGCGGTCATGTTGTCTGTTGTCGGGTTCTTTCGTCAGGATTTCTCGAGGGTGCGGCAGTTGTCAAGATAGATTCCTGAATAAAACATGGGGGTTCAAATTCACTAGGCCAGATCCAAGATATGTTCAGAGACAACATCTTGGAATTGTAACAACATACAGTGGTAGGGAAGCTATGCCTTGAATGGCTACATAGATCTACACTTAAGGATGTAAACCAACACTTATCTTTACTTAAAGATGACACTGATCTTAGAGAATTCCTGCTAGGACCAAGAACACCGCGTCATAAACGTTTTATATACGCGGGTATCTATGCTATGTATAATGAAGCATGGAAGATTACACAAGCAGAGACTGCAGAACGACTACGAGAAATTGATCGTATTAATTTAGAGAAAACTCTCTCTGTAGTTGACAGTGGGTTACCGACTCTGTCATCCAAGATGTATTCTTTGGACAGCATAGTATCCTCTGCCATAGACATCATGGAACAGGACTTGGTCATGTTGCAACATGGTCAGTCGCAATTACGGTCTATCATGCTATTAGGCTGGACGTTACAAAACCTTCGTTCAGGCTATGTGCCTTGGCGTTTATTCAATACTACGTCACTGTTTTCAGAATTTAATCTTACTGATAAACAGATCAAACTGGCACAGAGGGGAGCAGACTATTCGGTGCTAAGCATTGAAAAACTGGAAAGATTGCCATTTACTGTCGCTGAAAAGACAGCAACGGAATGGATTATATATGGAACAATCACTCTGCCTGTTACAATTTTCCATTTCAGTATTGCTTAAAACATATACCAGAAGGCATATATGAAAGGTTGGGTAAAGAATACACCAAGACATCTGGGAATTATCATACACACACAGATGTTGGAGTGGGGGGGAAAGAAGTGTTTCTTAGTGGTAAAAATTGTGAAAACGCACTAAGCGGTTCTCTCCTGTGTCAGGGTATTAATTTACATGGGGCCTGCGATGGTTCCTCTAACAACTTATCCTGTCACCTGCAAGGTTCACCAGCTGCGGTGATTGATCCAATTTTTGTACAACTTTCTAATGGAAGTTACCTCATGTTGAACGATCACAGCTGCTGTGGCATGTTTCCAGGTTTACCCTTTCTAGTAACTGTGTCAGCCAGGGTCACTTGCTGTATGCAAGTATCGTTTCCAAAAACCAAGACAGACCGGGAGTCACCATTATGGCATTCACTGAACATTTCTTCTATATGAATTGATACTTTAAGCAGAATGAAAGCCATTCTTTTACAAAAAACGGTGCCACTGACCTTGGCCAAAGAAACGTATGATCTGCAAGTCGCAAGGACTTCTGCAGAGATACATGCCTTTTTAACTATAAATTGCCCTATACATTTCTCAGAAATATTAGGTCGTATCTTAAACATGTCTGATACGAGTGGTATTGTATATATGTATTTAAGACGATTTTTTCGTGACTGTTAGCACCTTTTTAAGCAGTCCTAGGAATATTTCCAAACTTCATGCACTCTGTGTTTGGCGGATTGCTTCACATTTTGGGACTCACTGCAGGAATACTATTTTTGCTCCTATTGCTGCGATATGGCAAGTCAATCCACAAGCGACACTCAGTTCACCATGGAGAACACTCTTCTGGCGATGAAGTGTAGTGAGCGCATCGTCCAAAATTTGGGACTACCTCGTCTCAGAGAATTGAATACCACATGGTTTCTATCATTTGGACCAATTTGGCAAGATTGAATTCTATCTGTTCTATGCTGCCTGCTATGCGGAGAAGAATGCGTGCTAGACACCTTTCTGACATTCCCATCAGTCATGCCAATGGATGTTGATACCTTACTTGGACCAGTAACGGCTCATGCACTGTGGGGAGTAAGTGGAGTTGTATTATGAAGAGGAAGAAGCAGGATCAATAAGGATTGATAACGTGGCTCACGGAGCTACCTTATTGTGCGGCCATCTTTGAGCCAGCAAGCTCTGCCCCGCTTTCCTTAGGGTACTTAAGGACTTACCTGTGGGTGGGTCCTCAGATTCGTCGTGGGAGAAGACTCAACCCTGAAACTGCATAGCTCTCGACCGCCTGCACACTTGAACTTCGTTGGACTGCGACTGGAACCGAGACTGCACCAAGGAAGACTCCTGCTGCTCCTGGTCTTGCTGTTCTTTAATTCTTCCTTGCCTGTGTTTGTGCTTCTGCCAGGTTCTTCAACAGACCTGTGGGCATCAAGGACACACATAAAAATCTCCCTTGGAGTGAAAGAGTCACTCCCTTGCATCTGCACGCACCACATCAAAGCTGACTGGTCTGCTTCTCCTGTCGTCTGACGGATTTCCCAAGGCTCGGCAACACAAGTTGTGGTTCTGCAACTCCCTCGAGGCCTGATCTGTCCCCTCTGCAATTTTGAGCCAGTATCCCTCTTCTGAACCGCTGCGACTGAACTCCTGTGCACCACATCGACTTGCCGCTGCCAAGGCTTGTTGGCTCTGCACTCCATAGGTCTTCGGCTACAAGAAGGTCCATCTCTCCCATACAAGATGAGCATCCTTACCACATCCTCTGCACAGTGGGCCTAATTCTTTGGTGAGCTGCTCGAGGTCCTCTTGCAACTCCTGTGCCTTCGGTCTGTGGGTCCTCTTGAGGGTCTTCAACTGCTTTAGTGACTCCCCTGCTTGCTCAGGTCTGCTCTGACTCTCTCCTCCTGTTGGTGAGTCCCGTAGATCTTGCTGCTGATCCCCACGTTCTTCATCTTCCTCGCTAGTTGCGGCTACCAAGAATTGTTGGTGCTCCCAACGGACACCAACCACCTAGTCACCGACATCCGACATGGGACAGCTCTTGCACGGCTCCTGTTCTTCTGCAGCGACGTCTGGTCCTCACAGCTGCAGTGACAAAACTCCAGTGTTAGTCGGACGACTAGGGGACTCCTTAGTACCTGAGTTCGATTGTACTCCTCAAAGCTCTCCATCAGGACCGTCCTAGAAGTAGCAAGGCAAGTTTCTTCTGCGTTGGTCCACAGGTTGCCCCTCCCCATGGCGACACAGGTGTTCCTAATGTGTGCTAACCGTGCAATTTTTCCCGCACCCTGTAGACTCAGCGCTTCACTCAGCTCCTCCCTATATGCGGTCAGTTCGGGGGTTCTCCACAGGCGATGCCAAAAAAAAAGGTTTCTGAGGGTGGCTTCATCAGAGATTGGTCTAACCCCCAGGTCCATTCTAAAAAGTGTAAGTGGAGAGCTAGGGGGAAGACCCAACAGTTGCCTGGCAAAGGAATTTTCAATCCTAGCTAGAGGGCCCAGGGAACGATGGCCCCAGATTTCGGCACCGTAAAGGGCAGCAGCCCTGGCTTGTGCTTTACATATTTCCACTGCCGGACCTATAATTTTATGGGTAAAGCTCCTGAATGCCCTTGTAAGACCCCCCTGATGTCTGTGCCAGTTTTAAGCTTGCTTTCTGGATTTGCACACCCCAGTCCATTTTTTCTGTGAGCGTGATCCTGAGGTACTCAAAGATGGACACCCTCTCTAGCAAGTTCCCTTCTAGGCAGGGATTGGGCCGGGTACTATTGCTTGCGTTGAATACTATCTACTTGTTTTTTTGTAGGTTGATCTCCAAACCCTGGTTCCTTACAAAAAACAGTAAAGATGTTAAAGGCCCTTTGGATTCCCATAGGTAATTTAGAGAGGAGGAGGGTGTCATCTGCAAACATCATCGCAAGCTTAGGGGCGTCAATATGATTCCCTGCAATCAATGACTCTACCATGCCATTGATGAAGAGGCAGAAAAGTGTTGGCGCCAATACGCAGCCTTGGCGTACACCTCTTTCCACCGTCAGAGGGGAGGTTAGTTTGCCGTTTTTACCAAACTTAATTTGTGCATAATCGCCATCATAGAGACGTTCCAACTGGTGGCAGAGATATGATGGAACACCCATGTTCAGTAGGAGTGCCCATAGTTTTCCCCTCGGAACCAGATCAAATGCAGACCTGAGGTCCACAAAAATTAAATAGAGGCTGCCTCCCTCTATAAAAACAAATTTCCAGAATAACAATTGTAAGCTGAAAATGTGATCGATTGTTGAGATCTTTGCTCTAATCTGTGATTGGCAAGTTGCCGATGATGAATTCAACAATAGGAGATCTCGATTTATGGTACAACTTGCCGATTGAAGATTTTTAGTGTCTTTAGATATTATAGTTCCACCATTCTGAGAATGTTCTTTTATTTAATTTTGTCAATTTTATACTTGCGCCAATGATTGTACTTGTTCTTACTTAGATAATATCTTTGATCAGATTTGATGTTATAACTGTCATGACATTTTGCTGCTTTCATCTCAGCCATAATGTTTCTTATATGTTCTATTATTGTTGTTGATTTTACGGATTTGTTTAATCTGGAATAAACATAATTTGGCTATTCCTCTCATTCCTTCTGTTACTGCCATCCTTAGCGACCTAAGTTTACGAAATGGCAGGGTCATGGAAACGCTTCTCTCTGGCAAATGTAGACATCACTCGCATTTGCTAAGGGATTTCCCAACTTGGTGGGCAGACTCTGTGCAAATGTTGAGCATTGTCAATTGGATAACCGTTATCTGTTTCTTCTTCTGGAGAAGTAAAAGTGATGAATGTAGTGTAATGAGGATTACAACTCTTGTCAGTTCTATAGTTTCAATTTAATTGGTGGTTGTTTTATTGTGGAATTTTAGAAACTTAGAATGGTAAGTTACAGAGTAAAGCAAAAGCAAGCACCAGCGTTGGGAGATAATGTTATATCATGTGAATAGAGACTTGTATGGTCGTATGTTGCCACAAGGATGTTCTCGTAGCACTTTCGGTTCAGGCTTCTCATATTCCTGTTTTCCAAATACTACCCACATCAGTGTCCCCTTCAGATGTTATGTTTACATTTTTTCATCAATTCTCCGACGATTGAATCACACATGGCTATCTTTCAATATTATCTTACAAAAATAAAAGAAATCTCGTTTTGGTTTTTAAACTGTGGGCTTATAAACCAATACAACTTGAATAACAATTACTCTTGTCTAAATAGAAGTGGAATGGCGGAGGAAGGGTGAAGGGCGGGAATCATATTTTAATAGCTATTATCAAACCTGTTTTAAAACCAAAAGTGCATGAACCAACAGGAATATTTCACCAAACACTCTTGCCCCTAATAGCAAAAGCTCAAAATCGTCCAGCTCCAGTCACCCCAGTCAGTGAAACAAATGGGGACCATCCCTAACTCAGTTTCTTGGTATACTTCTGGCCTAGGAGAACTCTGGTCTTCTGCAACTGTATATTTTATTGGAGACAAAAAGTCCTTGGCCACTTCGGTTGCGTAAACATACGCACTGCTACATCCATAACACCTTCACCCTAGCCGGGTGCCGAAGAAATGTGGTCAGGCCCAAGATGATGAGATACTTTTTCACAGCCTGCAGTTCTTGTCTCCTCTGTTGGTCCATGCATGACAGATCTTCTGGTTTTCCCAAATTAGTACTTTTCGCAGCTGCTACGATCAGTTCTTCCCTCTGCCTAGTAATGCCTAAGTCCCCTATAATGGCCACTCTCCATTTCATCGATTCTCCCAGCCTCTGGTGGGAAGTCTAATTGCCCTTTCAAGCTCCAGTTAGATGAGAGGAACCCCCCCCACCAAAACATATGTATTAAAAACTGACAGAAGGTGGAATGCAGCCTTCTATGGTCAGTGGAATCCCCAACACTCTTACCCTGTGGGCTCTTGCTACATTTTCCAATTCCTGTATTTTGGATTCCAGTGTTGTAATGGCAGTGACTGTGCATTTTCTTTTGTTTTTGTTTATTTTTTATTTCAAAAGTTTTTATTCGAGAAAAGATACTCCTAATAAAGCATCACAGTACACTTTACAAAGAACAAGGAGTACAGCTATTGTGTAATAAGGCTTTTGACATGTTAAAAAGCGAAAGACATAGAAGATAATATTGTAATCACATAAATAGTGTCCAAAAATGTGGGTAAATTGTCAATGTCAACATGATACAACATCAACAATCAAGCCTTATTAGAAGCATCAGGAGTTGTATGTACCGTCATGGGTAAAGTATAAATAGGAATTTTCATAAAGATCAAAACTAAGAAAAAAGGAATATAAATAGAGCGGTGAAAGGAGAAAAGGGGATATCTGGTTAAACTGCAAAGTATGTGAATCCAGTAAAGAAGAGTGTATAGGAGTCAGGGAAAATGAGCGAAAAACACCTCAACTCTCTCTCTCTGGAAATGTCAAATGTGGGGTAAATGGTAAACTGTGGAGGTTTATTTCTCTGGAGGGAACTGTCCAGAGTATCCCATGTTTTTTAGAAGAAGATAAAGCGTGAGATTTCTGAAAGCAAGTATTATCAGCACTTCTAATGCATCAAATCCATGAATACCATGGTATGGAAGGGGATATTTGAAGAGCTATACAATTCAGAAAGGGTCAGTTTAGTACTTATAGCTAGTAAAAGGTCAATCGGTTGAATATCGATGTTGGGTAGAGAGTCTAATTGCGGAGAAGCATTTCTCCCTAAGATTGCAGTAGGTCTATCATTGCTAAGTTGTGTTTTGAAATTTTTCTGAATAGTGTTTTGTATTTGATGCCAAAGGAGATGAATATGTTTACTCTTAAAGAACATGTGTGTGATATCTCCTAGAGCCAGGTTATAGTTCCAACAAAGATTCAAGTCCGAGAGTCCCAACCGATGTAGTTTTGTGGGAGTCCAGTACACATTATGTAGATCCATAATCTAATTTGTGAAAGATTTGGATTGATTTTCCCTGAAAAAGGGAACTTCCAGATCTTAGACCATGCAAAGGGGTCGAAGTCTAAACCAGATTCTGATTTAAGAATTGTGTTCCACAGTGTGCCTTGTCTTCCGAGCATTAGATGTCACGAGAAAAAAATATATTGTGGATGCTACTTGGCTAAAATGGTAAAATTTACTAAGAGGTGTGGAAGAGCAGGAGAATTAATGGGATCTAACCTCCTGATTGCTGCTTTTATTTTTTAAATGGTGCAGAAGTCTAAATTGGATAGTTTGTATTTATGTTGCAAGGGGTCATCTTTAGTGTGGAGACCTTTAAGTGGGGAAATACCTTTCAATGCCCACTTGTTCCAGAAGTCTTCTTGTTCATCTATTTTAATCTGTTTGTTGAACCATAGTGAAGCCATGTCAGATTTGTAATAGTTTTTAGAGAAGTTTCCCATCTATAGGAGTATCTACTGTATCATAAATGATAGATAATGAGTGTGGTATACTGAGCTAGTTAATATTATGGATTGTTGAAAGCGCACATACAGTAAGGGCGTTGATATGTCTCTTTCTATTGGCTCTAAAGCAGGTTCGTTAGAATAGGAAACAACAAAGCACCTTGTTGCTAATCTTTGTAATCTAGGCATTTACCCCCACCCTCCATTCTAAGCTTCTTGAAAGATTTTAGGATTCTTGTTTTTCCAAAGAAACTCAACTAGGAGTTTGTCTATGGATTAGAAGAAGTCGAGAGAGAATTTAAAGAGAAGCATGCTGATCCGAAAGTTAATTATAGGTGGCAACATCATTTTCTTTGGTTTTAATCTACCCCACCAAGTTATGCCTTTGGGGGGCCAATGTTCAATTAGTTCTTTAATCTTGGTGATCGTTTTATTTTCATTTAGTGGTAGGATTTCTCTACGGTCTTTCTCAAACCAGATTCCCAGGTACTGTAAAGTAATGCTTTGCCATTTGAGATCTTGAGAACAGTGGATTTACATGGGAAAGACTTTGGGTATTTTCTTTATTTCGTGAGAAGCCAGAAAATTCCATGTAGTCCAAAATCACTTTCAAGAAACAGGGAACAGCTCTGTCAGCTTCTTCTGTGAAAATTAAAACATCATCGGCATCAGCCACAACTTTTTTGTCCCAGTGAAAAAAGGGATTCCTTTATTTCCACTATCCTTCCTAATCAACTTTTATAGTGCTACTTACCCCTGACGAGGCGCTGAAACTCATTTGCGGAGGAGCAGCATGTTACTTTGCCAGATTGCACTGAAGTAATGAGGTGGTCACCTTTCCCAGGACACTGAAGCCTCCCATGAGCTCATGCACACAAAGTGAGGCCCGCATGGTAACAATGCACAGAAGCCATTGAGTTCTGCGGTGCATGTCGTACAAATAAAATTGACCAGGACACCAACATACCACAGCAGCCTGTGCTCCCTGGGTGGGACATCAGGCTGGTGGAATGTGTTTGCTTACCACACTTGACTGGTCCCGCTGCCATGAGTGACAGCGCACAAACATCACCCAATCAAGGATGAACCTCTTTTGTTGCCTACTTATTTTTTTCATCTTGCCACCTTCACAATTGGTTAACCTGGCAAAAGTTTGAAAAACAAAAAGTAATGTTGTGATCCACATGGCTTAGCGGTTTCACACAGGCACTACTAGAGAGACAGAAGCATTCTGTAAAAATACTACAGGTGAAGGGCACTGCAAGTGTGAGTGGGGCATTCTCTAAAAAAATATTACAGGTAAGTGCACTACCAGCGTGGCAGAGGCCTTCAGTAAAAAATACTGCAAGTGAAGTGCACTTCCAGGTTGGCATTCTGTTTAAAATACTGTAGGTAAGGTGACAGAGACCTTCTGTAAAAAAATACTGCAGGCGAAGTGCACTACCAGTGTGGCAGAGGCATTCTGTAAAAAATACTGCAGGTGAAGTGCACTACCAGCGTGGCAGACATATGCTATTAAAAATTCTGCAAGTGAAGTGCACTACCAGCGTGGCAGAGGCATTCTGTTTAATATACTGCAGGTGAAGTGGACTACCAGCGTGGCAGAGGCATTCTGTAAAAAATACTGCAGGTGAAGTGCACTACCAGCGTGGCAGACATATGCTATTAAAAATACTGCAAGTGAAGTGCACTACCAGCGTGACAGAGGCATTCTGTTTAAAGTACTGCAGGTGAAGTGCACTCCCAGCATGGCAGAGGCATGCTATGAAAATACTGCAAGTGAAGTGCACTACCAGCGTGGCAGAGGCCTTCTGTAAAACAATACTGCAGGTCAACTGCACTACCAGCGTGGCAGAGGCATTCTGTTTAAAATACCTCAGGCGACGTGCACTACCAGCGTGGCAGAGGCCTTCTGAAAAAATACTGCAGGTGAAGTGCACTACCAGCGTGGCAGAGGCCTTCTGTAAAAAAATACTATAGGTGAAGTGCACTACCAGTGTGGCACGGGCATTCTGTTTAAAATACTGCAGGTGAAGTGCAATACCCGCGTCGCAGAGGAATTCTGCAAAAAATACGACAGGTGAAGTGCACTACCAGCGAGGCAGAGGCATACTGTAAAAATACTACAGGTGAAGTACACTACCAGCATGGCCGAGGCATTGTGTAAAAAATACTGCAGGTGAGGTGCACTACCAGCGTGGCAGAAGCCTTCTGTAAAAAAAAAAACTGCAGGTGAAGTGCACAACCAGCGTGGCAGAGGATTTCTGCAAAAAATGTGACAGGTGGGGGGCGTGGCTTGGACGCCGTAACAAGATGGTGGTCCCGTTTTAGCTCCGCTCGATCGCGGGGCATTATTTCATTAAAAGCGCCTCTATTTTACACCAAAATGGTCCTTTGTCTCCTGCCCCGCAAGGATGAAGTGGCAGTGAGTGCATAACGCTGCTCAACAATCCTACAGTATTTTCCTGGAGCCGCGGAGGTCATTATCTCCACAACAAATCGCGAACTGCCGCCATTTTGTTTTCGTGGCATTCGCTCTCTGTTTTTCTCTTTGTGGCTGCACTCCTGATGAGGTTTCCAGCTATTATGTAAAGACTTCCTCATAATTCTCACACAAAATATTTGTTTGTGTTCTACTATAAGCCTCATATGTTTTATAAGAAAACAGAATTTTTTTGTGGACTTCAATGCTTATATTCCTGAATTCTCTCAGGTACTACCATTTATAATACCAGACACTCCCTTTTTAGTGCTTTTTGCCATAGTATTTCTGTCATATTCATATTTTGAATGAGATAGCCTGCTAAATACGATGCTGACCACTTAACATAGCTTTTGGTTCCCAGAACTACGCAAAAATATCTATCTCAATGTTTGCTTCAACTTCATGGTATACTGCACAGCCCTTGTCTTTATAAATGTCCTCATAAATGCTGGCTGGGATAATATACTCTTTGAGGTAACATTCTGCTTTTCAGTGGGATATATATATATATATATATATATATATATATATATATATATATATATATATATATATATATATATATATATATATGTATGCTGTTCTCCAGTGTTTTATAAGCTTCCTCCTTCTGGTAATCACATCAAGGATTATCTCTTGCTCCTGCAATTCTTCTAGAGTATGGGCCAACTCCGCCCTGCCCTATTTATGACGCATCAACTTATCCAACAGCCTAAAATGGCCACTGATCATCCTAAAGCAGCCTCAACAGGTGCAAAACCAAAAAGACACAAAAATGACCCACCTTCTCCTATTCTATCCTCACAAAGTCCCGTTCTAGACTCTATTTTAGATGAGGTTCGTGGTCTTCAACCTTTTATGTCAACTACCAATGAAAAATTAAAACAAATAGAGGACCGATGGATTATTATGGAGGGAAAGGTGTTGGAACTCAAGCAACGTGTGGGAGACCTTCAGGATATCTCTGCTAAAATTCCTTTATTAGAGCAAGAAATCCACAAGTTGAAACTCCACACAGAAGATATTGAAAATCAAACTCGAAGGAATAACCTACATCTTTATGGTCTTCCGGAAAATATTGAAGGACCAGACATGGTATCTTTTTCGCAGAAATTCCGTCCAGAACTTTTAGGTCTTCAATTCTATTCAACTCTAAATATACAACATGCACATCATCTGGGTCCCATCCATCCTAATTCCAACAAGTCATGTGGTATCATAATGCTCTTCCTGGAATTCACTGAACTCATGCATGTTTTGAAGGCTGTAAAACGTCAACGTCATCTTACTTGGCCGGGCCACAATATCTTTATCTCCCAAGATGTCTCCAATGCAACAAATGCTCGCCGTAAAGAATTCCTGGCTGCACGTCCACGCATGAAGGAAGCTCACGTTCATTTGACGATCCTGAGAAACTCGTAACATGAAAACTAATGTTTAACTTTTCTCTTCTGTAACAAATTGATAGCTATTGTTCTAAAGACTTATACATTCTGTTATTCTACTATATTGTCTATCTTTTTTACCTTTCTAATACCCCTTCACCCTTAATTTCATTTAATACTCTGGTTTCCTATATTATTCGGTTCTTCTTACTATTTTTCCTCCACTTTTATTCTCTATTCTTCGTTATTTCTCTTTTCTTCTGGAGGCCTTTTCTTACCTATTCACTCCTTCCGCCGTTTCTTGCTTCTGGGGTCACCATGCTCTTCTTTTGCTGATTACTTTTCTCTATTCAGATCTCGATTCGGCTCCTTGATCCGTTTACTCTTTCTGTATATTTATATCTTGCTTCATTTTTCTTACTCTTACCTCTATGTTTGTTTCTTCCCACAGTTTCTTCTCTTTACATCTCTTTTACTTTTATGAGTGTCTTGTTGAAATTATATGATAAATGTTATTTATTTTACTTTAATATTTATCTTGCAGCTTATCATTCCCATTCCCTTATGTTCCTCCCTTCCCACCATCATGTTTAATGTTGCCTCGCGGAATGTGCGTGGATTAGGTCATCCTATCAAGCGTCAAAAGGTACTGTCTCACCTATCCAAACTTAATACCCATGTTGCCTTTTTACAAGAAACTCACTGTAATCATATGGAATCTCTTAAACTTAAACGTCAATGGGTTAATCAAATTGTTTTCTCTCCTGCCATTGATCGCCATGGTGGTGTTGCTATTTTATTTCATAAATCGATTAATGCACAAATTGTATCAACAGAATGTATCGCAAATGGACAATGGGTTATGGTGGATGCTAGAATTGGTAAAATGCAAATTACTTTTTTAATTATTTATGGTCCCGTTAAACCTGACCCACAATTGTGGAACAGTATCAAATTGAAAATCTCCTCCATTTCTATTCCCAATATAATTGTTGGTGGCAATTTTAATAATTGGCTGGATCCCTTCTCTGATAGAAAATCTAAATGTAAATTCAAACCTTACAAAACTCATAAAGCGTTTCAATCTGCCATCACATCTCGTCCTTTTTATGATGTATGGAAAACATGTAATCTTGATAGCGCTGAATTTACCTTCTTTTCCCCTGTTCACCATACTATGTCCAGTATTGACTATATTTTATTTCCTAAGTCATTACTTCCTTGCATCCATATATCCAAAATTGGTTCTATTTTTATTTCCGACCACGGCCCCATTTTTGCCTCTTTTGATCTATCACTTACCACCTGCAAACAAGGTTATTGTTGTTTTAATAATCACCTACTCTCAGGTCCAATGTTTATGTCAGAAGCAACCTCATTTATTAATGAATTTTTTCAATTTAACAAACCTTCAGACACTTCAGTTCATAATAATTGGGAAGACGCGCCAAAGGCAAGCCCATCCGCGCCCGCCCGCGACCTGACAGGACCAGGGGCCACGCCCCCTGCCCCTCACCCCACCCAGGTCAGGACCTACAGCTCGGCTGCCATAAAAAAGATTAGGCCCTCTACCATGGCGCAATGCCCGCTCTCCTTCCTCCCAGTCGAACTTCCCATCCAATGCCCTGGCTGCAAACACTCCTTTGACACCATTGAGACGCCTGCCACGTCCCAGGAATACCAGATGTACCTGTTAAACTGTCGATCCCTTCCTCGGCACAGCACACAAATATGTCTTTTACTAGAAAATTACAACCCAGACGTTATCTTTCTGACCGAGACATGGCTCATGTCTCATTCAGAGCCAGACATAGTCTCAGCCCTACCCCCCGGGTTCCAAATCCACAGACTAGACCGGACCAAGGGAAGAGGCGGAGGCCTGGCTATCATCCTAAAAGATAAGTTTGGTTGCCGCACTACTACTGAAGCTATTCCTGAGTGCGAGAGCCTAGCATTCAGCATAGACTTCACAGCGAACAGCTCCTTCTCTGGCACCCTGATATATCGCCCCCCAGACCCAGGAAAGCTGTTCCACAGATCTCTCCCAGATATCATCGCTAATCGACTTCTAACCTCGGCCAACTATACGGTTCTAGGAGACCTCAACTTACATTTTAACTCCCCTACAGACCTTACTGCCAGGGAACTAACAGAGGACCTAGCAGCCTTACAACTGATCCAGTTGGTGAGATCCCCCACCCATGAAAAGGGGAACTTACTTGACCCAATTTTTAGCAACTGCTCCAAGTTAATGGTCGGACAACCTATCTGCCTCCCATGGTCAGACCACTTTCTTGTCCCACTCACCTGGTCTACCACCAAGCCTCCTCCACTGACCCCCCATCCCATTACCAAGAGAAACTGGAAAAAACTTCTCATAGAGCCATGGACAACTAACCTTGAATGCTCTCGCCCACCTCCCTGCACAAACCCCAACCAAGCAAATAACAACTATGAGGGTTGGATCAGGGAATCACTGGACACGATCCTTCCTCTACGGAAATCCATTCCCAAGAGGTCACACAAATCTGCTCCTTGGTTCTCAGATTCCCTGAGAGACCTAAAACGCCTCTGCAGGAAAAAAGAGAGAGCCTGGCGACTAGACTTTCTCCCAGAAAAAAAAAAAACCAATACAAAGAGGCTATTAAGGCCTACAGAAATGGGGTTAGGGCGGCCCAGGCCTCCTACTTCGCAGACCAAATAATGGCAGCAAAATCAAAACCCAAGGAAATTTTCCACCTGGTCAAAAAATCCATTACCGTCAACACTGCCCCCCCAGCCCCGAAAACGCTAGAACAATGCAATGAACTTGCAGACTTCTTCCATAACAAAGTCACTCAGATCTATTCCGCCTTCCCTACAGCTGCCAACAACTCAATAACACCCAATCAGACCTCTCCGACTAATTCCCCCTCCCCAGGACAGCCAACGCTGGACCACTTCCCCCCACTAAACCTGGAGACATTGCAACAACTGGCACGCCAAGTTAAATCTGGCTCTCCCCTTGACCCTGCCCCACCAGAAATATTGCTCCAAGCAAGCCAAGCCATTCTTCCCGTGGTGCTAGAGCTCCTCAACTCATCCATATCCTCCTGCACAGTACCCAATGGATGGAAGAGAGCTATGGTACGGGCTCTGCTGAAAAAGCCCACCCTCAACCCAGAAGATCACTCCAGCTACCGCCCAATCTCACTACTTCCCTGGGTAAGCAAGGTACTGGAGAAGTACATAAATACCCAACTGACACAGTTTCTGGAAAGCCATGCACTCCTTGACCCATCCCAGACAGGATTCAGACCCAAACACGGTACTGAAACCGCCTTGCTGACAGTCACCGAAGAGTCCCGAAGGATACTAGACCAGGGAGGATCAGTGGCAGTGATCCTCCTTGATCTAAGCGCAGCCTTCGACACGGTCAGCCATGCCACCTTGCTGAACCGTCTGCGCAACATCGGTGTCGGAGGCGATGCTCTAAGATGGCTTGATTCATTCTTGCACAATAGATCCTTCCAGATCTTTGACGGGGACACAATATCAGCCAGAAAACCCCTGAACTGTGGAGTACCGCAGGGCTCTTCACTAAGCCCCGCGCTCTTCAATGTCTATATGCAACCACTGGCTGGACTCGTCGAACCCTCGGGTATAAAAATCGTATCATATGCTGACGATACCCAGCTAGTGGTTTCAATGACTCAGGAAGGCGCCGGTCACACCTCAGGAAGTCTGACGAACTGTCTAGAGGACATTAAAAAGTGGATGACATGCTCCTCTTTGAAACTTAATGGAGACAAAACCGAGCTCATGCTCTTAGGTCCCGCATCACCCACGTCACTTCCCTCCATGTGGCCTGGGTGTCTGGGCACCCCTCCCACTCCCAAAGAAAGTGTAAAAAGCTTAGGAGTATGGCTGGACAAAAACCTCTCCTTCTCCACCCAGGCTACAAAACTATCCGCCATCTGTTTTGGCTTACTCAGAACTCTAAGGAAAGTCCTCCCCCTCCTCCCAATGGAAGCCAAACAAGTGGCAGTTCAGGGCCTGATTCAGTCCCGGCTGGATTCAAACAACGCCCTGTATGTGGGTGCCCCTGAGACGTCCATGCGAAAGCTACAGGTGGTCCAGAACTGCGCAGCCCGCGCCCTGCTACAGATTCCAAGGACACAGTCTGCTAAACCCGCACTGAGCAGCCTACACTGGCTCCCAGTGAGACAGAGAGTGGCTTTCAAGGCACTATGTATTGCCCACCGAGCTTTCTGGAAGTCAGGTCCAGCGATCATTAACAAACTGGTCACTCAATACCACCCTAATAGACCCCTTCGGTCCACGGAGGCCTTTCTGGCCGTAGTCCCAAGAGTACGGAGAGCCAGGACCGGAGGAAGGATGTTTTCCTTAAAGGCCGCTAAAATGTGGAACTCACTCCCACTACAAATCCGGTCCAACCCTAACCTACTCTCATTCCGCAAACAATTGAAAACCTTTCTGTTTGCCAGGCCCACTTAAATCTCAGTCTCCGCCACCCTCAGCTCGGCTATCCATGCTCTAGCGCTTGGACGCCCATTTGGGCAGCAATCGCGCTTTACAAATCACAATACAATACAATACAATTGCTTATTCTGCAAAGAAAAAAAAAACATTTAAAGCCAAATATAAGGAAACTCTTTTAAAAATTAAAACCCTGGAACACAGTTACTTTTCCTCTCATTCCCCCTCCGTTCTACAAGAACTAATTAAAGCCAAATCTACATTAAATAAAATTGCCACTGTTGATGCCTGTAATATCCTTCTTAAGATTAAATCTAAATTTCATGGTGGCCAAAATAAAGCAGGAAAAATGTTAGCAAACGACTTAAAAATTTTGTCTGAACGCAAAAATATTGGTCCTATACACTCGGAAAAAAACAACAAACTTCTTTATTCTGATTCTGACATTATTGATACTTTCCAATCCTACTATGATCTCCTATATACAGAGGATACTAATCCTTCTGAAAAAGATCTTGAAACATTTTTTCAAGATATCCCCAAACATCATTCCTCTCCTGATATTCTTCTACCCCTTGTAAGTGATCTCTCCCTTCAAGAAATAACCAATGCTCTTAACCGCATGCGTGCGGGCCGAATTCCGCTCGCACGCTGAGATTTTTAAAACCGCACTTTACATGACGAGCTGGGCTCGTCATGAGCGTGCGAGGAGGCTACCTCATGACGAGCCCAGCTCGTCATGAGCGTGGAAGGGGTTAAATCTTTAAAAAAGGCCAAAGCTTCTGGCCAGATGGTTTTTCAATTGAGTTATTCCTAGCTTTTGCCTCAATTTTTGCTCCAATATTATTAAATCTATTTAACTCATTTTCATCAGTCAGTCAAAACACTTTATTCGATTACTTAAAATCATAAAAGACAAGGTAAAAGCATTTATAAAAACATTCCATATCATATATATACAATCAGTGCTTTCAATCAATTATAAAGTATACTGTAAGGCCAAGATATACATCATGAGTTTTAAAAAACAGCTAAAACAGCTAAAAGTCAGGCAGGGATACTGAGGGCGGCTAATCTTTTGTTATTGATCCGAGCAGCAGCCACCAAAAAACTAGCACAGTAAATATCGCGAGTGCTACTTAACATCTGCAAATAAAACAAAGCGGGCCTAACTTGTAAAAAACCCGCCTCTCTCAGGATTGGAACTAAAAAAATAATTCCGGATCTCCGAATAATTCTCACAAAACATAACGAAGTGCATTGTGTCTTGTGTGGAAATGTTATCACAGTGGCATGGAAATCGAATTTTCTGGTTTACCCCATGTTGGAAAAACGCCTAGGGTTAGGTGAATTAGGTTAAAACGAAATCTAATCAAAAGCTGGCGATGGAATGGTCTAGTTACAGTTTTTAGATATGGTTCCAGTGAGGGGGTAGTTAATAATACATAATTAGCTTTAACACACGGTTTCTTTAACTCCTGCACCTCCCGTTCCATTTCTAACATATTCAGGAAATTGTTCTTTGTCCAGCTTACATCCTCTCTTTTAATACATTCTGGTGATGTGTAAATCTCGGGGCGCCCTAGCTTGGTGAACATCGCTCTAAAGTGCACCAGCCATGGGACCCTATTTGCCTTATCCAAGGATACAGAATCACTTAGGATCAGGTGGTTCAGAGTGATTTCTTTGTTCAACCAAGTCTTTAACCAACAGATCAGTGGGGCAGCTTTTAACTGATCTGTAATGTAACCTAAACCTAATTCTGTGTGTAAGGAATAGGTTGGGGTCGACTGGGGGACTGCTAGGAGTGATCTTAAAAACTTATTTTCCACCACTTGAATCTTATCCTGAGATGTAGAACTGTAGAAAAGTCAGCCCATATCGCACCCGATGCCCAGGCTGCTGGTGCAGGGCGACTCTTCGTTTCCATCTTGAATAATTACCAAATAAAGAGACGGGCACTGGAAGCAGGAAGACAAGGAAAAAGGTTTATTTCTCATGAGGAGAGCATGTCATTTGGGACACTCGCATAGTGTCTTCGGGAGGTGCTCTAACAAGTTTTTCTGAGGCTTCGTCTTTTATACACAGGTTTATGACACACACACATCCTTCATTACAATCAAGACATTGTAAAGTACGAAGATATTCCAACACGTGGCTACAGTAGGGGCCCTTATCCTCCATACAATAGGAGGGGGCTGTCATGCAGCTGAGTGTGCTGTTGATTCCGTTGGAATGTGTGCTCCTGATCGAATCTCAGGGGGTGGGGTGGTCATGATCAATAGTGGCTCCTTTCAAGAGAGGCGAGTGCATACAGTAGTGGGCAATGAACTGTATCCTCAGGCTAAGGGATGACCAGCGGTCCATGTAGACAATTAGGTTCAGAGGAAGAGGTCATCAAAGGAGGGGTATTCATGGAGGGACAGGAGGGGTTTGGTCAGGCGCGGGGTGCGATTTCTCAGAGACAGAGTCATGCGGGAGGGGAGGGCTCATGACTTGTGCGTGTGAGAGCGGGGGCAGTCAGGGTACATGGGGGAAGCTTGCAGGGTCAGGGAAGGGGCGCTGGTGATCGATCGCAAACTGGGAGACCATGATACCTAAAATGGCTGTCATGTACGTGTGTGCATGGGTCTATGCTAGCGGGATAACACAGTCAATGTTTTAGCGATATCCGTTCTGCTTACAACAAGGGGTACAGTGAACACAAATGAACGCCGCTTATGTGTATATACAATGCCAATTTCAACAGTCGCCGCTTTTAAACATAGCTAGTACATTTGTGTTTACCCCAACTGATGGAGTGTACATATAGTCATGTGTGGCCAATGAAATAACGTTCGTCGAAATGCTAGCAAATTGTGTGTAGCCATATGCAGTCGATACAATTGGCGGAATACGGTACATATGAATTTACATGCGCTGCGTTATTCATAGATCGGCATAACACGTAGTCGAGGGCAATCAGGAAAAACGTTCCGACATATTGTAGACTCAGGTTCCGACTTTCTTTTCAATGACATCAACATATAGTAAAAGTGCTATAAGAGACCTTTGGACTTAAGTGACCAAAAACATTTTTGAAAGCTACAAGAATTGAGGGAGAAAGTTCAGGAAGGGGGTCTTAGTAAAAATGTCTTTTTCAACGACGAGCCACCACTGGTAGACTCTGTTAGTCCGTTTTTCTTTTCGTTGGCGCTTTTGAGCACCGGCGGTGGAGCTACAAGTCCAGCTCGGAATCATCCTTACGCGTTGCAGGGTGCGATCAGTCCTCTGCTGTTAGATCACAGTTCTGTTTCCTAACCCATTTTCTTAGGGGTGCCTCATGCTGGGCACCTGCGTGTCTTTCTTTTTCCGTGGCAAAATCCCAGTCCATAGTCAAAGTTTATATGAAAAAGTTTGTTGTTGAATAATCGAGGGAAGAGAGGGCGGAGTGGGGCCAGATCTTTGAACATACCAAGGGACCAAGGGAGCAAAGGACAACGAGCAGGCGAGCCCAACAGTCGGACTCAAAAGGGGACGGGGGACTTCAGGCACGAGTGGGTCAGCGAGTCGAGGGCTTCAAGGCAGCCCTTCATTCCTCCATCTGCTGAGTTTGAACGTTATGCCTCGTCCAGCGTCTCATTGCTCTGCGGCTCCACCTTTGGTTGCGGTCACACGTGTTCCATGATCTGTGGCCAGGCTGTGCGTCACGTCCAGCTCCTCTCCTCCGGTAATTGGATCTTTGAATGGGTAGAAAACAAGTTTTAGAAAAACTGGCAGGAGAAGACATTTATACCTCTCAATTCCGTCCCCAATCCTATGTAGGTGGGGAATAAGTTCATCGGTCACAGTCAGAAGTTGTCATTTATGGAGTCTGTAGGAGTGCTTTGCTATGGAATTCATAACTTTGTTCGGTGCTCATTCGTGACGTACGTGGAGAGAAATTGGACCTTTATACGCAGTGAATTATATCAAACTCAAAATCGAGTCCTTATGTAGAGACTCGCCCTTCCCTTTAACCCAAGTATCGACACTCTTACATTTCCCTTCGGGGTCGGCTAACTCTTGTAAGTGGGACGTTATCGTCATGAAGAAGGGGGAGGGGGTGGACGTAAAACATGCTCTTCTTGGGGAGTGAACGTTAATCAAAGTCATCAATTTCGCTTTCGAGGGTAGATGACATGAAGCTGGGGTTAATCGGGGGAAGGGGACGTTTTGGACAGGGAGCTGGGGTCGATCGGGAGAAGTGGGGTATTCTGGACATCCACATTTAAGTGCAGGGGGGTGGGACAATCGGGGCATTGGGGATCGTATTTCTAACGAGCTTGAGAAACAGAAGACCATTGACGTTATAGTTCCCTTAGGAAAAGCCAGATTAGGGGACATCCGTCGTCTTACCTGTCCTTTCCTTCATTACCAACTCGGGTTCTATCGTTTTGCAGAAAGGAGAGGTAGTAATATGGCAAGTCACAATTGTTTTGGTTTTGGTCAATTTTGCTGAACACCTTTGCGTTCAAGGAAAATCCAATAATGTTCTGTGCCGGAGAGCACAACGTCATCACACACGAAAAGAGGAAACGGGGCTTTTTGGAAAGAGAAAGAGAGAGAGAGAGAGAGAGAGAGAGAGAGAGAGAGAGAGAGAGAGAGAGACAGAGAGAGAGAGAGAAAGAAAGAGAAAGAGAGAGAGAGAGAGAGAGAGAGAGAGAGAGAGCCCGCACCCTAAATGGTCCATTCGGTACACGTATGACATGGGGAGAGAAAGAGAGAGAGAGAGAGAGAGAGAGAGAGAGACGTGTACAATAATGGACCATTCAGTGCGCGCACAACACAGAACAACAGGGGTTAAGTAGCACGGAGACACAAACAGAGGGATGACGTAGATTCATGCATCACGTACACACAAACTCAGACGGGGGAGACAATACATGTATTATATACAAAAATCCAAGACAAAACATAGAACAGTTATTGGCCAAAAATGATCTTTTTCTGTATGCTGTGCATTCTTAGCATCCTAAGCTCTTTTTACCTTTTTCTTCTCTTTTAACCGTCGGCTGCCCTTACTAGTGGCTTTGATTGTACACACTTACGCCTTTGGCAATTGGTCATGAACTAACCTGGTCGGGCTAATGCTCACGGTGGTTTATTCGAGTCATTTATAGCAAATGCGTTTCCAGGCTGAGACAACGGTTGGTGTCAGTTGGAAAACAAGGGGGCAGCTTGAAGTTACATGTCTAGGAGGGTGCGAAGAAGGATGCAGTAGATTTTAAATGTACCTCACCTCAAAATATTCCTTAAACTTTCCCTATTTAATTAATTGTAGGATGCTTATTCATTAGCGCACGTCATTTTAGTTGTACTATTCGGGGTGCCAAGCGAAGTTATATTTTGTGGTTTTCCCTTCAGGCTGCCCTCCCAGGCGCTAAGTTCAGGGAGAGAAAATAGTCATGGTTTGCTAGTTGCGGTTAGGTACCATAATCAAACCCTTTTTTCCCGTCTCTTCGTCCGCTAGATCACCGTTTTCATACACTGATCGATATTCCGATGTGACCTGCAGAGAGAGGGAAAAAGAAGGGGGGGGGGGGCAGGGGCTATATTGATAGACACATTAGCGTGCATAAACCCAGAAAGGCTTTTACTTACTGCATACTCGGCCTATCTCCACGGGATGCAGTCCCTGCCAACTGGGTGTTTAAGCCCGGGTGGACCGTTAGTGTGACTCTGTTATACAGGTAGCACATAAAGTATAGGCTAGACACCAGGATCTTTAGCGGTGGCTTTTTGGCTGTCCAAAAAGGAAAAACGCACACAACGAAAACTTGGACCCTTCATTTTTGCAATATTTCTTCGTACTATACTTTTTAATCCTTTAAACAGTGGTCATTTATTCGAAAATTACCAATTCACACGTGACAACTATGTTTGCTTTTTCCAAAAATCTTTAATAAGAATGTCGGTGCATAAATATGGGCCTACAACCCCGTGGGCCGGCCACGGAGCAGGCTGGAACTGTAGATGCGGGGATACTTTATTAGTAAAAACGTTAGCGGAGTCAGTGGTCGTTTATTTCATAATAAAAGTGCGAAAAGCGCAATAAAATCATGTCGAGACTTCAGTAGGAGCGAGTGTCATAAGTGTTGGGATTCCAACTTTCAATAATCATGATGTGCAAAACTTAAACAAGAATTCATTGTCCGAATGTTCAATTAATACCCATCTGATGTCAATTTACCGTCTGAACACATAATCAGTACCCATCCAATATCAATTCATTGTCCGAACCTATAACCAGTACCCATCCCATATCAATTCATTTCCCGAACTGACAGTACACATCCTGAATCCATTAATTGTCCGAACATGTAATCAGTACACATCCTATATCAATTCATGTGGTTAAAAAAAGAAAAAACCCTTCATACATATCTCATGACACCAGGGCTGAACAATCGGGGTACAACAAGGAGTTGAAAGTTTCATTTGCATCGGCGCCATTTTGGGTGCAGTCAGGCAGACCAGGCATAGTCTAAATGTCTACTAACTCGTGGTTGGGCCAGAGCTTCTTTTGGCAGTCCAAAAGTTCTGTAAAAGGGTAAAAGAAGGGATCGGTGGTCTGAACCATCAATCAAAAGGGGAGGGAGGCAACAATGTTCCTACCGGGTCATACTGTGCTTTCACCGGAACTGATCCGAACTGTAGTCTGCAGGATTCTAGTCATTCAAACTGAGGCTGGCGCCAGCATGGGAGCGCCAACGTCCCGCGGCTATATTTCCATCGTTCCGTGGGCAATCATGTCAGTCATTCCCTATCGGGGGTATCTGCGGGGGTCGGGGACTCCCGCGGCTCCTCTAGAATCTTCAAGGTTGTGGAGAACTATGGTGGTGGAGTCAACAAGCGACCGGGCCATTCCTTCATGCTGGGCCCGCTCTTGCCAGGTCGATCGCCATTTTGAAAGTTCGGCAGCTACCGGCGATCGCGGGGTCAAATGAGTGGACGGGCTCCACCCTGCCGGGCGAGGCGTTGCAGCATCGCCACAGTGGAAGAACCCTTTTCCGGGCGCCTGGAGCGCTGAGGGTGCAGCTGGGAAGCCTCCACCTGGGGAGGCGGGAGAGGCTTGTTCGCACCGCCTCTTCCTCCCAGTGCACTCCACGGCGTCTCGCTTGACATTTGTTATGGCCGGACCAGGCGATGAGGACGAGGGGGGGGGGGTTTCGGAGGCATGTGCAAGACATCCCCCCCCCCAGGGTTGTCGCAGCCATTATTGAAGAAAGAAGTGGCGCCTGGCATGTTTTCGGGCCGGGCCTCCGGTGGATGGCGGCCGGACGCTCTTCGCCCTGGCCCCAGGAACGGGTCCCTTACTCCATCCTTGGGACAGACCTTGGCGCTTGGCGCCTCTCCTGGGCCTTTCGTGTAGTGGCCTCTCCACTCCCAGGCCCTCCATGGATGCTGGTCCAGACTGGGAGAGAGAGGGGAGGGTCGAGGACATAGACATTCCCCCCCCTTGCAACTCTCCAGGGTTGTCGTAGCAGTCCCCTTGGCCGGGTCCCTTCGGCCTCGGCCTCTCCTCCGGCTACACCCTACGTGATGATCTCCGGCCGACTGTTGGCAGCAGGACCCGCCCTATATGTGTTGCTTCCGGCTGGGCGTAGCCGCAAACCTGTTGCACTTTGGAAGTTTCCAGAATGGGGGCGGATGTCTGCTGACTTGTATCTTTCCCAGTTTGCCGTTATTTGGGTGGCGCAGGCGGTGGGACAGACACGTTTGGGGCAGTGAGGGGCGATGAAGCCTCGTTGCCTTGTGGCCGTTGCAATGTCACGCTTGGTTTCTCTTACTGTTTTCAGGTTTCCTATTGCGGGCTTACTTCTAACGTTTCTTGTTTCTAGGACAATAATAGGTTTTATCATTAAGTATTGTTATCGTTTCCTCGTTCGTTATTTAATAAAAAGTTCATCGGTGGCCTACTGATTTTCGTTTTCCTATTCCTTTCTTTCCAGGTTGTTTCATGCTAAAGTTTCTGTTAACAGGATACAGTGATCACTTCGTTATTATTGCATATGTCCTTTTCACTAGGGGTGCTCTCTGGTCGGGCCAGGTGACCTATCTCTAGTAAATGGTCCGGGTGAGACTGGTGCATCAATCAGTGGGGAGTAGATAGGCATGACATATTACAATGGGGGACAAAGGTCCGCATTACCTACCCTTCACTACTTGCAAAGACTAGACAGAGTATGGCGACTCTGTGCTTGTTTGTAAATAGAGAATACCTCCAAAAAGAACCAATTCCAAACAGTCAATGTTCGGGCAAACAATCAATCAATGAGGAATGAAATAGGTACGACGTGTTAAAGGTTTGCGTTACCTACCCTTCACTATCTGCAAAGGGAGAGAGAATATTCCTATTCTTCCCCGTTTGCAGACAGAGAAGATCCTTAAGAGAACCAACTTCGAACAATTCAATGCTCGATTCAATCAATCAATCAATGGGGAGAAAAATAGGTATGACGGATTACAATGGGGACAAAAGTCTGCATTACCTATCCTTCACTATCTGCAAAGACTAAACAGAGTATGGCAACTCTGTGCTTGTTTGCAAATAGAGAATCTCTCAGAACAATCAATAAGTAATACTAGTATTTTCAAACAATCAATCAATCAATTTCGCAATTTGTCGTGTGTCACGACCTTACCCGGACCGGACCATGTGGACAGTTCTTCGCCTTCCTTTTTCCAGCGCCTGATCGTTCTCTTTCTCCATGTTTTTACCGCAGCATTCCTGTGGGATTCCAGTCAGGACAATAGGTCACTTGAGAGAGGTCCGTTCGGAATCGGTGAAGTTCATTCAATCGGCAGCCGGACGAGGGCCCTCTCAAGGCAGGTATACTCCAATCATTTAGATGTTCACCCCATCGTCTGGACCTCTCTTACCGGACCTTATGTCGCTGATGGGCCCCGCGTTGGGACGCCAATTGTAGAAAAGTCAGCCCATATCGCACCCGATGCCCAGGCTGCTGGTGCAGGGCGACTCTTCGTTTCCATCTTGAATAATTACCAAATAAAGAGACGGGCACTGGAAGCAGGAAGACAAGGAAAAAGGTTTATTTCTCATGAGGAGAGCATGTCATTTGGGACACTCGCATAGTGTCTTCGGGAGGTGCTCTAACAAGTTTTTCTGAGGCTTCGTCTTTTATACACAGGTTTATGACACACACACATCCTTCATTACAATCAAGACATTGTAGAGTACGAAGATATTCCAACACGTGGCTACAGTAGGGGCCCTTATCCTCCATACAATAGGAGGGGGCTGTCATGCAGCTGAGTGTGCTGTTGATTCCGTTGGAATGTGTGCTCCTGATCGAATCTCAGGGGGTGGGGTGGTCATGATCAATAGTGGCTCCTTTCAAGAGAGGCGAGTGCATACAGTTGTGGGCAATGAACTGTATCCTCAGGCTAAGGGATGACCAGCGGTCCATGTAGACAATTAGGTTCAGAGGAAGAGGTCATCAAAGGAGGGGTATTCATGGAGGGACAGGAGGGGTTTGGTCAGGCGCGGGGTGCGATTTCTCAGAGACAGAGTCATGCGGGAGGGGAGGGCTCATGACTTGTGCGTGTGAGAGCGGGGGCAGTCAGGGTACATGGGGGAAGCTTGCAGGGTCAGGGAAGGGGCGCTGGTGATCGATCGCAAACTGGGAGACCATGATACCTAAAATGGCTGTCGTGTACGTGTGTGCATGGGTCTATGCTAGCGGGATAACACAGTCAATGTTTTAGCGATATCCGTTCTGCTTACAACAAGGGGTACAGTGAACACAAATGAACGCCGCTTATGTGTATATACAATGCCAATTTCAACAGAACCCCATAGAGATGCACCGTAAGTAGCTATGGCCAAACATTTGGATTTATACATTTTTAGTAATGCCTCAATTAGTCTTGCCCCCAGCCGCTTAGCAAAACCATGAGTGCTGAGGTAGACCTAGCTAAGTATTGCTTTAAGCTTCTGTTGTGGTCCAAAGGTTCCCTTTTCATCAAAGAGGACCCGAGATATGTAAAAACCGGGACCTTGGTCACCTCGGCGCCATTACAAAAAAAGGATTTTAGCTTCGGGTTCCTACTGCGGACCCCTGCCACCATGACATGCGACTTCTTAATATTAACTTTCAGATCCAAGGACTTCATGAAGTCCCCAAAGTGGTTCAGCAACTACTGGAGCCCAAGGCCAGTGCGTGCCAATAGAACTGCATCATCCGCGTATAGGAGAACCGGGATAACAGACTCTCCTATACGCTGGACATCCAAGGTGGCTACTCCCAGGGACTTCTCTATGGCATTAATGTATATAGTAAAAAGGAGGGGGGCCAGGATACATCCTTGCCTGACGCCCCTATTTGAACTAAAGTGGCTAGTGCATCTTCCCTCCCGAGTAACCCTGACTGACGCTAAAAGATCCTGGTGTAAAACAGCTAAAAGGTTAACCAGTGGTGGGTCGATACCTAATTCTCGCAGGATTGACCAAGGTTTTGACCGATTTACCAGGTCAAACGCTGAGGAGAGATCCATAAAACCCATATACAAAAACCCTTCTTTGGCCACTGTGTATTTGCTTATAAGGAGCTGTAAATTCAGACATTGGTCCAAAGTGCTCCTATGCTCTCGAAATCCATATTGGAGGTTAGAGAGGACCCCCCTGCTATCTAACCAATCCCTAAGTTTATGCAAAATGACTCTACCCAATATCTTTACTGCGGAGGCATTAAAGACATTAGTCAGAATTTTAGCCCAAACTTTTGGGAAACATCTATATAGGTCTGCTGGTACCCCATTCGGGCCTGGGGCTTTATTTTTTGCCATTTCTTCGATTGCTTTTTCAACATCAATCGCATCGAAGATTAAGGGATACATACCCTGGATAGGGATGTTATCTGCTTCCAGCGAGACAAGACCCTCATTATCATAAATCTCCCTCAAGTATGAGAGCCATCGTTCATCGGGAATGACACAATCCATGTTTGAGTCTCTTGTTCTGAGAAAAATGGATGGTTTATAGTCGCCCAGAACTTACTACTATCACGTAGAACTTCAATTGAAAGAAGATTGTTCCAAGCCTCCTCTTTAATTTCCTGCTTACGTTTGGCAATAGCCAGTTTATATAGCTTCCTATGATTAGCAACGAGAGCCCTATCTCTAGGTCTTATCTGCAGCACTTGGAGTAGGGCGCCATGGGCTTTGGAACAGCTACTGTCAAACCATCTTTGTGCCTTCTTAGGTCTGTCTTTATTTTCAGCCTCTAGATCCTTAGCAATCTGACTACATACAGCAACGTAGGCACCAATAATCTCCGCACTGGGAGCAAAACTGTCTAAACAAATTGCCAAGTTTACAACAGCCTTAGTGGAGAGTTCCTCAAAAAAACTTCAGGGACCATCCTGGACCATTTGATCCTTCTCCCCTGATCTTTTGTGGACAAGTTGCCAATCTCCCCCATCCCACTAACCTTAAAGCCGCTCACTTCACCTAAGTCCACCTCTAAGATGACCGGGTTATGGTTACTAAACGCAGAAGGTACCACTTGATAGGTTGTGACCCTAGGTAAAACAGCAGACGATGTAAAAATACAATCAATGACTGTACTTGACCCTTTTCCTGTGAACGTAGGGACCCTCTCCACCCCCCACCAAGACCTGACTCAAATAAATTCATATTGGCTAGGAGGTCCTCTAGGGCCTCTCCCTGTCTACTGTGTTCAAAATGTGGCACCACAGACCTAGGAGGCCCTAGGAGATCATGTAAGTGACAGTCCCATCTGCAATGGTGAATATTAAAATCTCCCATGAGAATGACATTGAAAACAGTGTTATGATTTATTTTATAGTCTGTGAAGGAATCAAATTAAATACTAATGGACTATACTCACCAATAGCCCATATACCAATATCAGTAATAATAATTCAGTCGGCAATGGAGAAGGTTCAATCGTTTATTCAAAAAATACAAGCCCTGACAGGGGAGCCTCAGTCTACACGACCCTCGGAGGTGCGCAGAGGAGACTGACTACATGCAAAAGATACAAAGCATATATACGTTTTCATACATCCCACAATGCCACCTTACAAGGAAAGATACAACTTGTCAGTGAGCCAAGAGGAATACCCATATATGGCACAATTGATTGCAAATAGCCTAGGCCTTAGCTATTCCGGGGGCAGGTCAATAAGGTGCCTCCCTGTCTATCTGTAGCCCGGGGAGTACAGGAACGGGCTCTGCTAGAATGTGCGCATCCCACAAGAAGGACAGGTGTGACCTTGGGTTTCCCTGAGCTTCAGACTAACGAGTGCAGTGGATGGCCAAGTCAGCCATCACGGATTCATGCGGAAAGCGTAATCACGTGGTTTCAGGGAAACAGTACTCGCACACAGAGAAACGAAACAAAATGGCTCTGAACATGTCAATAGGTGCAAGCGAGCTATAAGTGAATTATTGGTTATTGTATGAATACAATAAACTCTAAACATATAATCACATGGTTATAAGGTTATATTGTATATATTAGGCCAATAACATGTGTTTATCGAATTTAGATCCCATCAGACGGCCCTTTTGGCCTACTATAGCCAATATAACTATTTTCATTCTACGAAAACTCCCTCATCGATCTGCATAAGATCTGAAACCTCCTTCTGAATCATTTGCTTCTCGACTTTGGGCTGACGAGAATAGTTTAAAGCAGACTTTATTCTTGTAGCACAGAAAGAGCAGCAAGCCGGGCCACACTGGAGACATAGGCAACAAGTAAATATTACTCCAAAGGCTCCAGCGAGCACCATAAATATTTTCCAACCCCAAGTGGCTAAGAGACCCCAAAACCAACTACTGAGGGACCAGGTAACGTTGTCCACATGTGCTTCGCTGGCTAATCGATGTAGTTTCTGTATTGCAAGATGAATGGTAGGGGCTGAATCAGGAATAAACGCACAGCAAGAGCTGCCGATCACGCGACAGTCTCCGCCCCTATCTACGAGGATGACGTCAAGAACCATCCGGTTCTGAAGTGAAACAAGCCTCGTCGCCTGAAGCTCCACAGTAATATTCGTGAGGATCCCAGTTGTGGTCTGAACCACGTTTTCCACTATTCTAGACAAACTTTGTATACTGCGGCTGTTAAATATAGGTCCCCAAAAGGGGGTGAGACCTTTGGCAAAATCCTCAAATTGCTGCAGGGAGGTATCTGTCTGATCGGTACCATCAGTATCAAAACTCCTAATATTTCGGTTAGTCACTACCCCCCTCCGAACCAATTGATGGGTTCTGTGATAATCAGGTGGGGCAATATAAACTGGGGGGGTAGCGAAACGAGAGATAGCAACGTCCCGCCCATCCCCTTGGGAGCCAAGTATACGCGTTCTCACCACACACGAAATATACATCTGGAGGGGTAATCATAGGTGGGGTACTATATACCTGAAGAGTGTAAGTGTAATTACATCTACTTTTCCCTACCTTAACATGGCCTCGGCCTTGTATGCAAAAGGGGGAGGTGGTATTAATAATGGGGATCGGCAAAGCTTTGTCATTCGTGACATTTCGTTATTTAAAATGCTGAAAATACATAGTGTAATTGAAAAGTTCAAAATCCTGCATTTCTTCCTGTAACCAAGTCATATTCTTATAATCTGTATATACATTCATGCAAGCGTTTGGATCCAGGGATCCCTCTCCTCCATTTCCTTCTGCATCAAATCCTTGATGTTGTTCTATGTACTTCAAAATGGCATCATAATCTCTTTCAGTATATATCTTTGGTTCAGCTATATAATGAGAATACATCAATGATAATAATTGGAACCAGGCTTCACAGCTAGCTAAATAAGACAGTGGTAAGGAGATGAATAATTCATGCTGATGCATTACTGAGGGAAGTAACCCACATACCCAACAATTAGTTTTGTTCGTGGTACTGTGTGTTTGATGCAACATTTCAATAAAAGCATTTTTCACATAAGTTTCTCTATGTCTCGCCTTATGAGGGGGCAAAGAATAAAAGAGGTGTTCCTCCGGGGCAACAGTAGTGCCTAACAGTTGTTGTACAGGGTGCTGAAATTCTAAATATACAAATACACACATTAAGATTACTGTGATTATAGCAATAAAAGCAACGAATGCCACCTTCACTCTGGTGGGCCATCCGGAAAACAAATGCATGTTATCCACATATCGCCGAGGAGCAAGCGGCCTCTCATCTTCCATTACAAATCGGGCAAAAGGAAACATGCTCTCTATCAGTCCCAATCTAACTTGGTCCCTCTCGATAAGTCCAAAAACTATCTTTGTATCCACAAAGCACGCACGCCACCAGAGGGGTTCTTCTTCCCACCGAGGGATCTTCTTCCCTGTGTCCGTTTAGAGTCTCAAAGGTAGACTCTTATCATTCATCAAAGGGAAACAACTTTCCCTCTCCTGTGGAGCGACCGCAGCCCTCAACTCAGTCTTTCTTTCTGAACAGAGCTACTTAGCACAGTGTTCCAAGCTCTCAACGTGTTCAGTCCAGTGTCTCGCTCAGTACCCTAGCAAATCTATCTGACGTTCTTTAACTCAAGTCTTTCCCTAACTCCTACCATGAGGATCTAGGGTACCACGCTGTTTTCTGGGCCGCAGGTCGTATTTACAGCAACCAGGCTGCTCCTGGTCAGAAAACAATTCTGCTGCAAGAGCATCAGATGCATTCGAACCCGGTGTTGCACCCGAAACAACAACTTCCGCTGGTCGAGCCGCCGCCCTTTCACCTGGGGGCAACACTTCACTCGGCTGCCCCTCTTCTTGGGCTTCTGAAAAGGGCACAAAGCTTTGCAGCGATTCACCTTCTTGGCTCGGGATTCCTTCGCGGTTTTGCAAATCAAAGGGCAAAGGTAGCGGCAGGCGTTTCAGGTGACTTATATGTATCCAGTGCTTGCGTCCATGCACTTTCACCGCCGACCTCGTTGCAAGGATTATTTGATAAGAGTCAGACCATTTCGGTTCCAAACTCGATTTCCGTTGATAATTCTTCACCAGGACCCACTGGCCCGGTTCCAACCGATGTTCAGGACCCTCTGGTAGCGGCTGCAATGTCTCGGATACCTGTTGATGGATAGAACGCAGATCTTTAGTCAAGGCATACAAATAGTCTGTCATCAAAGGATAATCAATATCTCTAAAGGATCTCGGTCTAGGAACCCCCCACACATTAGCAGGACAGCCAAAAATGACTTCATAAGGTGACAATCCAGTCCTCGTGTGTGGGATTGTTCTCAGGGACAATAACGCTAAAGGGAGTGCATCAGGCCACTTTAATCCGGTACTGGCACAGATTTTGGCCATCTTTAATTTCAACGTGCCATTATATTTCTCAACAAGACAAGCTGACTGGGGGTGCCTGGCTGCATGACATTTTTGCTTAATCTGCAAACCATCACAAACACTTTGAACCAAAAAGGAGTTAAAATGTGTTCCGTTATCAGACCAGATAATCCGGGGCAAACAATAGCGTGGGTGTTGGACCTGGCCCTTTTTGGCAGGTTCACCCCAAAACTTTTTGCTTTTTCCTAGCCTGTTTCTGGAACCTGGTGTTGGTAATTTTTAGGCCTTTGCGCACTTTTTCACTGTGGTACAGTGTAAAGTGCGTGAGCTCTCTGTGTATGTGTGGTGAGTGACCTGCCCTCCCATAGGAATGAATGGGGAATATGTATGCCCATGGTAGTTCCTGATGTGTGGGGAGTGCAGGGTCGAGTTTGGTATGTACGAACTCGTGAGATTGAATGCTGCGCAATGGTATATGCGGCATGATTGTGTCTAGTGTAGAAATGCCACTTCTAGAAGTTGGCATATTTGTGTAATTTGTGTCTGGCGTGTGATTGGCTGAGGCTGGCTGGTGAGCCTGGCTCCAAGAGTCTGGGAGGGTCTGCCCCGGTGGTGAATGGAGTGTTTAGCATGCTGATGTGAGGGGAGGAGTGAGCCTGGGCCTGCTTGTGGATTGACCGTCTGGTTTGAGGGTCCTGAGTGAGGCTGGGTTTTTCCCACACAATGCTGGCTCCACCCCCTGGGGTGCGTCTGATGTCCCTAGCCTGGTCAGTGAAAGGAATTCCCTATAACCAGTTCTAGCTGGTTCTCAAACTGCCTGCACCCTTTAGACAAAGGATTTTGTGTATAAAAAGGGTGCTGTGACACTCTAAAAATGTTCTTGTTTTTGGACTTGAATCCTGCCAGGGGCGTGCTGCTGCTTGGGCTCAGGGGAAGGCTTGCCTCCCTGAGCCCTGCCCAGCCCCTGGACACCTGATGGACTTTCCTGGATGCTGGAGGACTCTTCTTTCCAGGGAGCTGTTTTGCTCCACTTTTACTCCTCCAGGACTGCTGGGACCCTTTTTGCTTGCTAGTAGTGGCTGCCCAGGACCTTGTCCTTGAATCCCACCGCTGCCACCAATGTTAGAACTGGCTATTTCTGGTAGGCTAAGGTTGATTCTGACAGTGGCCCATGTGGCCCTGTCCTGGTGTAAATAATCCCTTGTGAATATTGCCCGTGCCAGTTGGCACAATATACATGTGTGATTTCTATCTGATGTGATTTTGACAATACAGAAGTTATTTTTATATAACCTTGTGTGGAGTTCCTTTTGTGGTGTGCCTAGGATGTTGTTGCTGTTGTGTGCTGGCGCAAATGCTTTACACATTGCCTCCGAGTTTAGCCTTACTGCTCGTGCCAAGCTACCAAGGGGGTGAGCAGGGGTTATCTTGGCGTGTGACTCCCTTGCCCTGACTAGAATGGTAGTTTCTGCCTGGCTTTGGCGTCAGCCTTAACCTACCAGAAATAGCCAGTTCTAACATTGGTGGTCAGCGGTATGGATTAGGACTTGTGTTTGTGCAGTACCACAGCGACAGCTGGCTACATTACAAAACTCTGCATTTTTCAGATAGTCACATGTTTGGGATTATTGTTTGTAATTTTGTTTTTCCTCAAGAGTGTCATTTTCAAATGGTGTTCCTGCGCTTTTATGTTTAGTGGCAGATGAGAGAAAATGACAGGGCGGGACGCCAGTAGAGGGAGAGGTTCCCATAGATTAGGAATCCCTTGCTGGGTCCAGTGCCCAATCCCTGTTCCTGTCCCTGTGTGGGTAGATGGAAGAGAGGGAGTGTGGAGGAGAAAGGGCTAGCTCGGGAGGGTGGTTATCCCCTGAGTGTAGTGTGTGTGTCTGGATTCCCCAGTATGGTAGGATCCAGTGGTGGCAGCTAAAATATGTCCAGTGCGTGAAGTCCCATTCCCAGTTCCCAGAGTATGGTGCCTGGTGCTCAGTAAGAGGGGTACAGGTTGAGAGTCAGGGGCAGTGAGGAACTGTCTCACCAGTCTGGAGGGGGAGTGTATGGATGAGTGGTGTGTTGAACTAGAGGAGTTGGTGTGAGTTTTTTATTTAAGGAGCTTGCACAGGAGGTGTACCTTTGGTGGTGTGCAGGAGGTCCTGCAGAGGCACTGGACAAGAAGGTGGATGTCTGGCCGTGTGCTAGATATCTTGCAGAGGCATTAGGAAGTGATTCTAAAAGTAGTGGCTTGTGTATCTGATGATCCTGTGTAGGGGAAGAGGTTCATGTGTAGCCCAGCTAGGTCCCAGTAGGATGGTAGGGGTGTAGGGGCTCACGTCCGGTCTCAGTGGAGGCGGAATGAGTGTGGGACGGTGTGTCCCACGTTGGCCCGAAACCCTATCTCAGGGCCTGTAGGGTTCCCTAAGGGAGCGCCAGGTCAGAGGCCTAGGCTGTACATACAGGTCATTTGAGGAGGATCTTCCTGTGTCTAGAGGATGGGGAGTGTCTGTAACCAGAACTCCGGCGGTCCTGGTGTTGGGTAGTACCGCTCCTAAGTGGAGGGTGCAGAACTCTGGAAGGGGGTGCAGAGGAACGGTGTACTTCTGACCCCGGTTCAACCTGAGGGTTTAGATCCTAGGTTGGGAGATTAGGAAGCTTCCAGGTCAAGAGGAAGCTCTACCAAAGTGGATCAGCTGAAGAGACTGAGGAGGCTGCCCCTGCTGTGTGTTCTGGGGCCCACCTGCAGTTTGTTGTTTCCACTAAGGTAACGGAAAGGGGGCTTTGCTGTGTGCTGTGTCCCCCCACCTGCTTGAAGAGGGACTGTGCTGTGTGCTTTGTACCTCAGAAGTGGAATAGTTTCTAGGTGGTAGACCAGTGATGGAGTGAGGTCCTGATCTGGTAGGAGAATTGTGTTCTGGTGGGTGCTTCCCTGTGAGGGTGCGGAAACCCAGAAGTAGAGGTAGGGTGGGGCATTCTTGCCCATGACCTCTGGTCAGCCTGAGGGTGTGGTCCCTAGGTTGAAGGATCAGTGGTAGTTGTAGCTACACTGAGAGGGAGAGTGGAGAATGGCTATTGTGTGCCAGGGGTTACTGCCCCCCACTCTGTGAAGTGGCCAGAGAGCTCTTGTTGAGAGAAATACATGTGGGTTCAGAGTGGCGAAAAACCGGAGGGTGTCCCTGCCGTGCGGGCCTGTGTCCGTGTTTTGTCGCCCAAAGCAGGGAAGCCCATCAGTGGAGTGATTGGTCTACCCTGCGTTTTGGCTGGAAGTGGGTTGTGTTGGACCTGGCCCTTTTTGGCAGGTTCACCCCGAAACTTTTTGCTTTTTCCTAGCCTGTTGCTGGAACCTGGTGTTGGTGATTTTAGGCCTTTGCGCACTTTTTCACTGTGGTACAGTGTAAAGTGCGTGAGCTCTCTGTGTATGTGTGGTGAGTGATCTGCCCTCCCATAGGAATGAATGGGAAATATGTATGCCCATGGTAGTTCCTGATGTGTGGGGAGTGCAGGGTCGAGTTTGGTATGTACAAACTCGTTAGATTGAATGCTGCGCAATGGTATATGCGGCATGATTGTGTCTAGTGTAGAAATGCTTTTGTATAAAACCCCTCACTCACCAACCTAGTGGTGACATGCTTCATCATCGGGGTCCACCCTGGTGACCTAGCGTCACCAGGATGTGCTTCGACACCTGTAATACAGTGGAGCGGGTTGTGACTGTAGGTGCAAAAAAAGGTGTTAAAAATTGTCCTGGTTTAACTCAAAACAGAAATTTTATTTTAAAGTAACTGGACAATGTTAAAAAGCAGTGGCGAGATACTGGTAGGGAAGTTACGGCCAGTGTATCTCTATATGTGTATTTGTGGGTTGGTCAACATGTTTCTACCATATGGGTTAATACCAGGTATTCCTCAGGACCAAAAACAGGGAGACGGACGGTATGGGCCCCCTAAAAGGCGCACCCTATCCTGAACCCCTGTGTACCTAAAGGCAAATGGCCAATGGTATTAATGCTCAGTCAAAAGCGGACGAACATGGGTAAAAAAGAGAGACCTGTGGAGAAGAGAGAGTAAACAGTTATCAGGCGTGATCATACTTACTAGCCTGTTACGTCGTGATGTGTCTCTGTGCTTTCATACTTCATGCCAATGTGATTTGAAGACCTTCATATGATCAATAACGTGATGATCAAAAGTCCGTGGGGGGCTTATCATTGTGCCAGGACACATATATTTATCAATAGGTGCGTGCATTGTCGCATGCATTACTCTTATCGCACTCGTAATTTGTCTTGTGAATACAGCAATCGGCGCGATATTTCATTCGATATGCCCAGTTATGGTGGTCTGGAAAATCGGTGGTGCAAACTTTGCCCTTATATATAAATAACATACAAGACTAACACACATGTAACACGGAGAGGTACATAGGAGCTGCATGACGTGGGAGAAGGGCTTACTTAGTTTGAGGCTCTCAAGTGCTTCGGCGGGCAGGGGGTAGGCTCATCACGCAGTGAAAACATATTCTGTAATGTTTGAATATCTATTAGTGAGAGACGGATCTGTTAGTCACCGAGCGGCGTGGGGAATGCCCATCTCGGTAACGTGGTGCTTCGCGATAAAATGCCAGACTAGGTGTCAGGGTTTCTGTAGGGAGAAAGAGTCATCTACTTACAGTTTGCTGGTGAGGTAAAAGGCCATTAACCTACTTCTACCGTCCTCTGCTCGGCTAGTGATGCCGTGCGGGACGGGCTCGGTAATGAAAAGTTAGCCACTTCCGGGATGGGTGTGGTTGCGTTGTGGTGGCGTCACGGCCAAGGGAGGGGCTACGAACGCCGACTGGCGTCGTGATGCGTTAGGAGGCGTGGGGTTGCTATGGGAATACACCCGAGTTCTGCAAAAGTGCAGATATGAATCGGCAAGGAACGATGTTCAGTTGTTAAGTCCTGCAAATGTGCAAATAAGACTAGGCAAAGATGGGGCGCCTCAACTATGCCCTTGGACAGTAATCCGAGTGAAGCACCGATACCTGGATCACTACTAAGGTTGGCAGTGATCGAGTGGGGGTAATATACACCAAGCTGGGGGGCTGTTGTTCATAGTGGACCACTGAAAGATTACAGGAATAGTGCCACGAAGAAGTGGGTCATTACGTGGGCATTCAAATTGAGGGGAGGGGGTGACTCAGTAATTCATAGGGCAAGGTATAGGAATATTATTTTAATACTGATGCCCATGGAATATTATCATTACGACCTGTTTTATGGGTGGAAAGTCTATAAATCCACCGTTGTTCCTTTTCAAAAAGGCGAGCTTGTGCATTAGGACCTGGTTGGATTTGTTCAATCACGGTCCACTTCATGTCGTTCGGGGTGTGATGTTCTGTCAGGAAGTGGTCCGTGAGTCTGGTGGTGTTTTTCTTGCATCTGATCGTGCTACGATGTTCAGATATGCGTTGCTTCACTTTGCGTGTGGTCATTCCTATATAGGGTTTGCCACAGGTGCATTTGATCAGATATACGACGTTGTTACTGTTGCAGTTGGTGTGTGACCTTTGTTCCCAGATTTTTCCGTCTTCAAGATTGAGAGTCTTGGTATTGTCGGTGAGGTGACAGACACTGCTGTCTCCACATCTTGAGTGTCCTGTGACGGGTGGAAGACCCCATATTTCTGTAATACTGGGATTGGTGGTGATCATTGTCGTCTTGGGTCTAGTGTTGACCAAACTGTCTTTAAGACTGCGTGCTTTTTTGTAGGAAAAAAGTGGTTTGCCCCATTTATGGTTACCCGAGCTGAGTATGGATCAATGCTTTTTAATACTCTTGCTCACCTGGTTTGATACTGCATTGTACGTAGTGACACATGTGAGTGGGATAGTTTCTTTGTTTTTGGTGGTTTCTTCAAGCAGGGCTTGTCGGGGTTGGTTCCTTGCTCAGTCGTAGACTGAGAAGGAATTGCAGCAAACTGGCTGACTACAAAAACCAGGCGGCAGACTTCACAGAGAAACTAACTAATCGAGGCTACCCGCAAAAAATCACCAACAAATGCCAGAAAAGAGCAAGGAACCAACCCCGACAAGCCCTGCTTGAAGAAACCACCAAAACAAAGAAACTATCCCACTCACATGTGTCACTACGTACAATGCAGTATCAAACCAGGTGAGCAAGAGTATTAAAAAACATTGATCCATACTCAGCTCGGGTAACCATAAATGGGACAAACCACTTTTTTCCTACAAAAAAGCACGCAGTCTTAAAGACAGTTTGGTCAACACTAGACCCAAGACGACAATGATCACCACCAATCCCAGTATTACAGAAATATGGGGTCTTCCACCCGTCACAGGACACTCAAGATGTGGAGACTGCAGTGTCTGTCACCTCACCGACAATACCAAGGCTCTCAATCTTGAAGACGGAAAAATCTGGGAACAAAGGTCACACACCAACTGCAACAGTAACAACGTCGTATATCTGATAAAATGCACCTGTGGCAAACCCTATATAGGAATGACCACACGCAAAGTGAAGCAACGCATATCTGAACATCGTAGCACGATCAGATGCAAGAAAAACACCACCAGACTCACGGACCACTTCCTGACAGGACATCACACCCCGAACGACATGAAGTGGACCGTGATTGAACAAATCCAACCAGGTCCTAATGCACAAACTCGCCTTTTTGAAAAGGAACAATGGTGGATTTATAGACTTTCCACCCATAAAACAGGTCTTAATGATAATATTCCATGGGCATCAGTATTAAAATAATATTCCTATACCTTGCCCTATGAATTACTGAGTCGCCCCCTCCCCTCAATTTGAATGCCCACGTAATGACCCACTTCTTCGTGGCACTATTCCTGTAATCTTTCAGTGGTCCACTATGAACAACAGCCCCCCAGCTGGGTGTATATTACCCCCACTCGATCACTGCCAACCTTAGTAGTGATCCAGGTATCGGTGCTTCACTCGGATTACTGTCCAAGGGCATAGTTGAGGCGCCCCATCTTTGCCTAGTCTTATTTGCACATTTGCAGGACTTAACAACTGAACATCTTTCTTTGCCGATTCATATCTGCACTTTTGCAGAACTCGGCTGTATTCCCATAGCAACCCCACGCCTCCTAACGCATCACGACGCCAGTCGGCGTTCGTAGCCCCTCCCTTGGCCGTGACGCCATCACAACGCAACCACACCCATCCCGGAAGCGGCTAACTTTTCATTACCGAGCCCGTCCCGCACGGCATCACTAGCCGAGCAGAGGACGGTAGAAGTAGGTTAATGGCCTTTTACCTCACCAGCAAACTGTAAGTAGATGACTCTTTCTCCCTACAGAAACCCTGACACCTAGTCTGGCATTTTATCGCGAAGCACCACGTTACCGAGATGGGCATTCCCCACGCCGCTCGGTGACTAACAGATCCGTCTCTCACTAATACATATTCAAACATTACAGAATATGTTTTCACTGCGTGATGAGCCTACCCCCTGCCCGCCGAAGCACTTGAGAGCCACAAACTAAGTAAGCCCTTCTCCCACGTCATGCAGCTCCTATGTACCTCTCCGTGTTACATGTGTGTTAGTCTTGTATGTTATTTATATATAAGGGCAAAGTTTGCACCACCGATTTTCCAGACCACCATAACTGGGCATATCGAATGAAATATTGCGCCGATTGCTGTATTCACAAGACAAATTACGAGTGCGATAAGAGTAATGCATGCGACAATGCACGCACCTATTGATAAGTATATGTGTCCTGGCACAATGATAAGCCCCCCACGGACATTTGATCATCACGTTATTGATCATATGAAGGTCTTCAATTCACATTGGCATGAAGTATGAAAGCACAGAGACACATCACGACGTAACAGGCTAGTAAGCATGATCACGCCTGATAACTGTTTACTTTCTCTTCTCCACAGGTCTCTCTTTTTTACCCATGCTCGTCCATTTTTGACTGAGCATTAATACCATTGGCCATTTGCCTTTAGGTACACAGGGGTTCAGTATAGGGTGCGCCTTTTAGGGGGCCCATACCGTCCGTCTCCCTGTTTTTGGTCCTGAGGAATACCGGGTATTAACCCATATGGTAGAAACATGTTGACCAACCCACAAATACACATATAGAGATACACTGGCCGTAACTTCCCTACCAGTATCTCGCCACTGCTTTTTAACATTGTCCAGTTACTTTAAAATAAAACTTCTGTTTTGAGTTAAACCAGGACAATTTTTAACACCTTTTTTGCACCTACAGTCACAACTCGCTCCACTGTATTACAGGTGTCGAAGCACATCCTGGTGACGCTAGGTCACCAGGGTGGACCCCGATGATGAAGCATGTCACCACTAGGTTGGTGAGTGAGGGGTTTTATACAAAAGGATGAACTCTTTCCTTTTTGCCAACAAACCCACCTTGCAGAAAACCTTCAATTTCTCCTTTGGTGGTACTCCTCTTTTTGTTTGACTCAGTCCTTGACCAGGGGAATAGGAGTATTCTCCGTTCACTTTATGTGAACACCATCCCTTGCTCTCTCCTTTGTTCTTCAAAATAGTGTAGAAATGCCACTTCTAGAAGTTGGCATATTTGTGTAATTTGTGTCTGGCGTGTGATTGGCTGAGGCTGGCTGGTGAGCCTGGCTCCAAGAGTCTGGGAGGGTCTGCCCGGTGGTGAATGGAGTGTTTAGCATGCTGATGTGAGGGGAGGATTGAGCCTGGGCCTGCTTGTGGATTGACCGTCTGGTTTGAGGGTCCTGAGTGAGGCTGGGTTTTCCCCACACAATGCTGGCTCCACCCCCTGGGGTGCGTCTGATGTCCCCAGCCTGGTCAGTGAAAGGAATTCCCTATAACCAGTTCTAGCTGGTTCTCACACTGCCTGCACCCTTTAGACAAAGGATTTTGTGTATAAAAAGGGTGCTGTGACACTCTAAAAATGTTCTTGTTTTTGGACTTGAATCCTGCCAGGGGCGTGCTGGTGCTTGGGCTCAGGGGAAGGCTTGCCTCCCTGAGCCCTGCCCATCCCCTGGACACGTGATGGACTTTCCTGGATGCTGGAGGACTCTTCTTTGCAGGGAGCTGTTTTGCTCCACTTTTACTCCTCCAGGACTGCTGGGACCCTTTTTGCTTGCTAGTAGTGGCTGCCCAGGACCTTGTCCTTGAATCCTGAGCTGCCTGTGACCCTTCTTGATGCAGGGGTTACCTCTGAGGACTTGTGGGGCTGTCCGTGCCCCCAGCGCGATGTGAGCGCTTTATTGGGACTCTGCAGCGTGGAGCTGCTCCCTGTCCTGCTCTTTGTGCCTTGCAGGTGCCTACCCTGCTTGGCGCCCGATTCGTGCTATGTTTTTAATTTACGGGTGCCACCCCGTTTATTTAGGTATTTAAGGGTGCCACCCCACTGCTATGTTTTATTTGCCTGTCGAGGGTGCCCACCCCTCGTTTTTCAGCTGGTTAAATCACCGCCGCGGCCCTCCGTGAAAACCGGAAGTCAGGCAGGCCCGCCGGGACGGAGGCGGGGCCTGCACCTACCCAGGAAGTGACGCGGCCGAAAGGGAAGTCCCGGAGATCCTCGCCGGCTCTCTCTGGAAAGTCCCGGTCCTGAGGTGGGGGACCGGGTGAAGACCGGCGCAGGCAGACAGCGGGGCTCCCATGTGAGCTGGGAGAGCCCCGCGAGGAGAGGTGATGGCGGCGGAGGTGGCCCGAGGCACATTGTCGGTGCCTGGCCCCCGCCGCGGATTAAACCAAGACCGGAGACTGCCTCCAGGCCTACAGACAAGCCGGTGAGTGGGGCAGCTGTTTCCCGTGTGGTGGAGGGGGCGTCGGGACACACTGTCGGTGCCCGCCCCTCCAGAGCAGCACCAGAGGAGTGTCTCCGACGTCCCGCACTCACTGAGTGCGGGACAGTTTTTTTGCTTTGTTTGCAGAGCGGCCCCGGTTGCCAGGGGGGCCGCTCCAACCAGTGGGGCATTTCTTTATTGAGAGCCTAAGAGGCTCACGGGGCAGTCATTGCTTGGAGCCCCGAGGCCCCAGTGGGCCGTTTGCGATCACGAGTCCCCAGAGCATAGTTTTGCTTGGAGTCCCCGGAGAGGGACTCCCCCCATACAGGCGGCATTTTTGTTGCGAGCCCCGAGAGGCTCTTGGGTGCCACAGTTGTTTTCAGAGTCCCCAGTTGGGGACTCCAACGTACGGGGCATATTCGTACTAGAGCCCAGAGAGGCTCATCGCCCATATTTGTTTTAGAGCCCTGAGAGAGGCTCAGGTGGCCCATTTGTTGATGAGCCCCGAGAGGCTCATGGGGGCATATTTGTTCAAGAGCCTGTGTGGCTCCTACCTTTTGGCGCAGTTCTGTTCAAGGACTAATGAGAGCCCATGCCCTAGTTTTATTGATGTCCCAGCTGCCCAGCAATTAGTGGGCAGCTGCACCGTTTAGGCCCCTGACTTTTGGACACAGGGCGTCCTAGCCCCAACAAGGCCAGTTGGCCTAGGGACTGCCACAAGTGGTGGCTTATAAGTTTTTGCGCAATTGTGTGGTTTTTCCTTGCACCTCTGAATGTTTTAGGCATCATGTGTTTTTGCACTATTGAGATGTGTTCTGGCACCTCTGAATGTTTTTATGCATCATGTGTCTTCCTTGATTTTACACTTCTGAATGTGTTGGTTTATGCATCATGTGTTTTCTTTCCTTACACCTCTGAATGTTTTAGGCATCATGTGTTTTTCCTTCCCTGCACCTCTGAATGGGTTTTGATGCATCATGTGTAATGTGTTCTTGCTTATATCCCTAAATGTAGTTTATTCTTAGGTGGTTGTTCTTTCCAGTACAGGTGGTCCTAGTGAGGTCCTGGTCCCCTGCGTGACATTCTCCTAAGGTGGTTAGGGTTGCGTAGGTGGTACTTACCTGTTACCAGTAGTTACTGGTTGTGATTTATAACTGTTATTGTGTGCTATACTTATTCTAAGTCCTAGAAGTGCTATTTCTACTAAGTGCTGATTCTGACAGTGGCTCATGTGGCCCTGTCCTGGTGTAAATAATCCCTTGTGAATATTGCCCGTGCCAGTTGGCACAATGTACATGTGTGATTTCTATCTGATGTGATTTTGACAATACAGAAGTTATTTTTATTTAACCTTGTGTGGAGTTCCTTTTGTGGTGTGCCTAGGATGTTGTTGCTGTTGTGTGCTGGCGCAAATTCTTTACACATTGCCACCGAGTTTAGCCTTACTGCTCGTGCCAAGCTACCAAGGGGGTAAGCAGGGGTTATCTTGGCGTGTGACTCCCTTGAAATGAAATGAAAAATTACACTTCTATAGCGCATAACTACCCGGAGGCCTCGCAGCGCTTAACCCTTGCCCTGACTAGAATGGTAGTTTCTGCCTGGCTTTGGCGTCAGCCTTAACCTACCAGAAATAGCCAGTTCTAACAGTGGGAAATATTCCTTAACCAGGGCTTTGGCAGTTGCAACTGCAGTGGCTTCCTTGGTGGGGTAGGCTTTGACCCATTTACTGAAAGCACAAACCATCACCAATACATATTTCAAATTGTTCACTCGTTCCATTTGTATATAATCAATTTGTATAACTTCAAAGGGCAGGGATGGTGGTGCAAAATTTCCACTCAGGACAGATTCTCTGCCTCCAGGGTTGTAACGTAAACACACAGGACAATATTTAACTACATGTACCGCAGTTTTAGGAATATTTGGATTATTCCAGACTGGGTCCAATACGCACAAATACCCTTTGCTACTATATGGGCTGTACCATGAGCCATGGTCACCACAGCATACACCAATGCATTAGGGAGTAACCATCGTTGTTTCTCAGTTCGATCTATCCAACATTCATTTTTATCTAATCTCCCTACTTCCTGTTCCCATCTCTGTGTCTCGTCTATTGTAGCTTCTTTTTGCAATTCTTTTACACTTTCAATGGTATTATCGAACACAGATGTTTCCGCCATCCACCGAGCTGAAGCACTAGGAAACATGGGAGTCATTGCAGTTTGTGCTGTTTCTTTAGCTATTGAGTCAGCAAAAGCATTTCCTTTCCCAGTAGAATCAATGACTTTCTTGTGAGCACTGCATTTAATGATAGCTACTTTTTCTGGTAGTGTCAAAGCAAACAACAATCGATCAATTAAAGGACCATGTTGAATTTTCTGGCCATGGGTGGTAAAGAAACCCCTCTCCCTCCACAATTTCCCGAAGCTATGGGCGACGCAAAAGGCGTACTGGCTGTCGGTGAAAATATTTACCCTTAATCCTTCACTCAGTTCACATGCTCGTAACAAGGCTATTAGTTCAGCTGCTTGAGCTGAGTGGTGGGAAATCCTAGCAGTTTCTACCACCGTCTTCAACGTTGTAATAGCATATGCAGCTGTTGCAGTACCATCTGGCAACTTAAAACAAGAACCATCTACGTATAACTCTCCTTCGGGTTCCGCTAAAGGAGTGTCAGTAAGATCTACACGCCCTTTCGTTTCTTCTTCAGTTCTAAATATACAATCATGGTTATCCTCCTTTTTCTCATTGGACGGGAGAGGCAGTAATGTTGCTGGATTCAATGTAGCACATCTTTTAATCGTAATATGTGGGGCAAACAATGTAAACTCGTATCCTGTCAAACGGGCACTCGTAAGGTGCTGGGTCTTGGTTCTATTTAACAGAATATCCACAGCATGCGGTACCACGACTGTGAGATCTGTGTTCAAGACTATACCCTCCGATTGTCGGATAGCCACCGCTACTGCCGCAGTGGCCCTCAGACAACTCGGTAGGGCTCGTGCAACGATATCCAGAACTGATGAAAAGAATGCACAGGGTCTCTGTTTTCCACCGAAACCCTGGGTTAATACTGAAAGCGAACAACTGTCCACCTCGTGCACATAAAGTGAAAAAGGCTTCCGGTAATCCGGGTACCCAAGACAGGTGCAGAACATAGAGCAGATTTCAAAGAGTCAAAGGCTTCCTGACACTCATCCGTCCAGGGTAGGGGCTCATGCACATCTTTGGTCGTCAGATACAACAAGGGCTTAGAGAGGAGGGAATAGTTAGGAATCCACTGGCGACAGTAAGAGGTTATGCCAAGAAAAGCACGAACATCACGTTGGGTACGAGGTACAGACATATTATTAATTACAGATATTCTCTCTGGAGTCAATCTTCTCCCCGCTTTCGACAGCAAGTGGCCAAGGTAGGTCACTTCCTGTCGACAATATTGAAATTTAGAGAGGGAGACTTTATTTCCTTTGCCAGCCAAATGATTCAACAATATCACTGTTGCCTTTTTACAGCCTTCCTCTGTATCGGAGGCCACCAGAATGTCATCCACATACTGGATGATTGAATTTCCTGCTGGCAAATTTAATTCATCAAGGACTGCCTTCAAAGCCTGACTATATATGCTAGGGCTTTCTGTATAGCCTTGGGGTGCACGCGTAAATCTAAAGCTTCGGCCACCTAATGAGAATTCGAAGATATGTCTGCTAACAGGATGAATCGGAATGCTGAAGAAAGCATTCTTCAGGTCAATCACTGAAAAATACTTTGCTGTGGGAGGAATCATTGTAAGAATCGCCGTAATATCTGGTACCACTGGATACTGTGGGACCACTATTTTGTTGACCTCTCGAAGGTCAATTACAAAACGATATGCAGTCCTATAATCTGGGGCACCATCAATCGGTGTCTTTTTCAGAATCGGCAAAATTGGGCTGTTACAAACATTGGCTGCTGTTTCTTCCACCACCCCTCTTTCAACGAGGTCACGAATAATGTGCATCAAGGCCTGTTCACCTTCTGGTGAAATCTTATACTGTGGAATGCGAGGCAGCTGGGCATTTGGTTTCAAGGTTATTGACACAGGGGCTATTCTTAACAAACCAACATCAGTGTCCCCTGTAGCCCACAGTGTCCGGGGAATGCGTGCCTGTAATTTCTTCAAAATATCTAAACCCAAAAGGTTTTCACCACAATTAGAGGTCAAGAGAAAAGGCGTATGCATAGAAATGGGGCCTATGGTAAAGGGCAGAGGTTTCGAAACGGGGCTTACCACCGGTATTCCAGAGAATCCTACTGATACATTGTTTTGGTCAGACAGAGCAGCCCCTGGGACCAGTGTGTGGGCGACTGAACTATTCATCGCTCCAGCATCCACTAAAAACGTTCCCGACGTACCCAACAATTCCCCTTCTACATAAGGTCCTTCTTGGTCAACTGGTACTGTAATATGGCCCCCGCTCTGTCCATGGCTGTCTCATGCATAATCCTGTCCATCATACCTATCATCCTGATAAGTCTCATTGTAGTACTGTCTATTCTGGGGGTCATCAAAATAATTCTTCCACGAACCCTCATACTGCGAGTCCTCTCGTCGCATACTATTTCGGTCTATGTTCCCTCGACCCCTTCCTCGTCCTCTACTGGATCCATTCCTGGCCTGCAACAGAGGGCAATCCGCCCTCCAATGTCCTTCCTGCTTACAATAGGAACATTGATTTATCCCAATATTCAGAGGACCTCCTCTACCTCTACCCGCCATTGTACCTCTCTGAAACGAGCCTCGCACCCCTCGCCCAGAATTTTGTCCTCTACTTACTTGCTGCAGTAGTACTCTAGTTTTTAGATCCTTAGTCTTTTTCTCTGACTTCTCATTGCTCTCGTTTTCACGATGCTCATAATATTGAGCCATGCTGAGGATGACGGATGGAGCAGCCGTAGTCCATGTACTCTCAGCCGATTGGAGGCGGGACATAACTTCCGGGAGCAAGTTTGTAACAAATCTATTCACAAATAATGGCACTCCTCCCTCCGTAGAAAGGTCCTGTCCGCTGAAATCTATAAAAACCTTTTCAAACCTAGTAAAGAAATCCGACACACTTTCATCCTTTTTCTGTTTACACGCTGTTAGTTTATCCCAGTCTACCTTTCTAGGAGGGAGAAGAGTCTGCATATATGTAACAATTTTACCCGGTACTGCTAATACTTCATCTCTGGGTTTCTCACCGGGCTTCCGTTCCTTATCCCAATTCTTTAATTGATCCCACGTTCCTCCCAACTCTGGAACATGGTCTGTATCATGTATCTGTCTTCAAATATCCACTGGGATCAAGAGACCAAAAAATAGCTCAATATCAGCTATAGTCATGATGGCGGAATTGGCAGCTTCGGTCAATTCCTTATAATAAGCTGTAGGATTCTTACGGGGGTCAGGGAGCTGGGCTTTTAACGTAAGGACCTCACTTCGTTTCCAAGGGGTGTAGACCCATTGTTCCTGAAGTCTAGCGTCCACTCACGCCCTTGCGACATTGCCCCCATTATCTCTTATTTCAGGTACTTCCGGGAGAAAGAGAGGATGCACCTCTCTCATGGGGTGCTGCGTTCCCCACTCGGCACTCGTTCGGTGCATCCGTTCCTGATAATGCAAAAGCGTTGTCACATTCTGATATACTTCCTCAGTTTGGAGATGAAATTTATGAGCGTGATCCCTAATATCACGCAGTATTTGAGGAGGAAATCCTTCCTCAAAGCACTGTTCCCATAATGAAAACAATCGGATCGCCATGCTCTCTAGAGCCAGCTGCTGTGCAACTGGTTCGAAATCCTTTATGGTGCTCCAAATATCTTCCAAAGTATAAATAGGATTCCGCATCAACTGGGATGCCTGAACTATAAAGGCTCTCCTCTCCTCCAGCCCCAACAGCGACCGAGTGTAAGCTCGTTGATCACTCGAGTCAGACAATGGTCGCTTGGGCGTGGCACCCGGACCAATAGTATTTCGGAGATCTAAAGTAGTCTGAGTCGGAGGGGAGAGAAACACAGGGTGCAAGGGAGATGGGACAGCCGCATCCGGCTGAAGTGATATTAAGGGTGAGGTAGTTCGTCGAAGAGAAGGAGGGGAAAGCGGAACCTCCTGTCCCGATCCGCTAATGGGGGCCTTAGCAACCGCCCCTATCTGTGTTTTGACGGTTGATGCAGCTGCCCCCTTGTCAGCTCGTATCAAGGGTACGGTGAATACAAGCCCTGTGGGGCATAAGGGGGAGGTGGTCGGGCTTCCAGCAAATCTTCTAACTCATCTCCTGTCTCGGGTCTAGCCACATAACTTTTATCGGTCTCTAATCGAAACTGTCTATCCATCCGTTCAATATTTTCTCGCACCTTTCCCTTATCATATGCCACTGCCTTCTGAGTGATTGTCTGACCCAATTTCACCCTCCCCAGCTTCTCTTCTCTAATTCGTCGTCTTTTTGCTTCCTTCAACCACAAGTTCAAGGAATCAAACATCAGCTGACGGCTTTTCTTCATAAATAATTTATTCTGTATATAATTAATCTTTTTCTCATCAAAGGACCCCGTAAGAGGCCATTGTAAATCCGAATTATCTTTGGTATACTTGTTCCAAAGAGTATTAAATAAAATTGGCTGCAGACCATGTTTAACATACATATCGAAACTGGGACTGCCCTCGGGAGGGGCCAGCTGTCTTTCTTCAAGCCGTGTACCTCGCCGACAGCAGCACCCAAAACATATTTTGCTAAAACAAGGCATTATGATAATACTTTTCTTCACAAAATTTCAAAATACACGCACACTTGGACGCGTCCTTTGCATCATTCACTCATACACTTTTCATTCAATTATCACAATAAAGTTCTGTAAAATAGTGTAAGGCAAATACTTCTCAGAACCTATTCTATGCAAATGACGTCTTCAAATACGAACAGAGCCCGTCGACTCCTGTTCGGGGAATCGATTCAAAAGAATTCCCGACCAACAAAATCTCACCAAAGGGAACAGTCATCAGACTGTTCTGAGAGCACCTGATAGGCGAACCACAAACCCTCTCACAGGCCATCCCATGGTCCTGTTCTGGTTGGGCCGGGCATCTGGGCACGTAGCTCCAGAACCCTAGCTTACCCAGTTGCTCCCAGGGCTTTCTCAGAGAGGATTCGGCCGAGCGAGTAATGCCGTACTCCGCTAAGGCATCAGGTGTAGTCTCAAATGTTCACCAAACAAGTCCGTGAGGTACCTACCCGTGCAGCCCCTTCGCCGCAACGGTACATCTTCAGATTCCCTCGTGGTCCGGCTTCCCCGGCCACATTCAAACAAAAACAGTTAACTGTCGTCTAAAAAGAAACACTTCCTTTGAGTGATCCTTATCCAATCCAATCACAAATGTCACTCACCTGGTGCACTCAGGTCGATTGTGAGTTCTCCACTGCCGACACCTAAACAGACCGACACAGTCTGTTCTTCTCTCGGGTTAAGCCCGTAGGACTCCGGCGTAGGGTCTTCAGTAGCTGGGAGGGATACTGGACTCGAGAGTGGAGCGGCTTGTTTTCTTACCACAAACGGGTGTTTCAAATCAGGATCCTCTTTCTGTCTACCCACTCGGCCAGAACTCCTCCTTGTCCCGTCACCCCTGTTTACAGGAAGGGACGACCCTATCGCGGAGTCCCGGCGGAGTCGCCAACTGAAGGAATCAAATTAAATACTAATGGACTATACTCACCAAGAGCCCATATACCAATATCAGTAATAATAATTCAGTCGGCAATGGAGAAGGTTCAATCGTTTATTCATCAAATACAAGCCCTGACAGGGGAGCCTCAGTCTACACGACCCTCGGAGGTGCGCAGAGGAGACTGACTACATGCAAAAGATACAAAGCATATATACGTTTTCATACATCCCACAATGCCACCTTACAAGGAAAGATACAACTTGTCAGTGAGCCAAGAGGAATACCCATATATGGCACAATTGATTGCAAATAGCCTAGGCCTTAGCTATTCCGGGGGCAGGTCAGTAAGGTGCCTCCCTGTCTATCTGTAGCCCGGGGAGTACAGGAACGGGCTCTGCTAGAATGTGCGCATCCCACAAGAAGGGCAGGTGTGACCTTGGGTTTCCCTGAGCTCCAGACTAACGAGTGCAGTGGATGGCCAAGTCAGCCATCACGGATTCATGCGGAAAGCGTTATCATGTGGTTTCAGGGAAACAGTACTCGCACACGGAGAAACGAAACTAAATGGCTCCGAACATGTCAATAGGTGCAAGCGAGCTATAAGTGAATTATTGGTTATTGTATGAATACAATAAACTCTAAACATATAATCACATGGTTATAAGGTTATATTGTATATATTAGGCCAATAACATGTGTTTATCGAATTTAGATCCCATCATCTGACAAAAAATTATCAAGAGCGCCCAAATGTTGATTAGTGTGCTCGCCATCTTTAGCATTATAAAAGTTAATTAATAAAAAATTAGACGAGTTTGGGGTGATCCACTCCAGAATCAAGATATTACTGGAATCTAACTCCAGCCTTTTAAAAACACCTTTCAAGTTTAATGTGATAAGGAGGATTAAACCTCCTTTAGGTCTACCGGCTGTCCTTGGTGAAGCTGAAACGACGAAACTTGAATAACCATCCATGCAAAGTTTTTTTGATACATCCCATATCTCCTGAAGGGCAATAATGTCGTATTGTTTCACAAAATCCACCCAAATATCATCATTTCTTTTAAGCCTAATGCCTGCCACATTCCAGCTTAAAATCTTACATGATGGTACCCGGTTAGCCTCCACAACTCGCTCCCCATGACACTGTTCAACATCGTATAGTCAATCGTTATCTTCCATGTGTGTCAGGGGTGAAAAACGATTAGTTAGACCTATGTCCGTATTTAACTGTATTGGGGAATAACGAGTTGGTTTTGAAACTAGTTTAACTCTTGTGGTAAATAAATAAATAATACCTCTATTTTTGACTGGATATAACAATAACAAATAGCTCAATAAATAAGAGTCAAGATTCGAGGTAGTAGGAGTTTGCAGGTTTAATACAGCATAAAGGACAGGAACAGGACAACCTGCACGTGCAAGATCTGGGATGGCTAGCAACTTTTAATAACAGTGCACAAGCATATATACTAAAACAATTGCATTACAGTACATGCAGTAGGTGTAGCAGTGGGTGGGGTTCGTAGCAGTTCGCGAAAGATAAGGGTGAAAGTAGGTGTAACAGGAGGCGTGTACATAGACATGTGATGTAAACGTAACAGAATATGTCATAAATGGGGCGGAAACATGGAGGGGGCTACCTGAGGAGCCGGGACCTCTAACCTAGTGGTGCGCGCAAACTGGCAATGACGTGTGACTAGGGAGAAGCTGGGGGCTATGACTTCTGCGCTAGGAGCAGAGACTGAAGTCTGGAGAGTCAGAGCGACATGTACCTAAACACTATCTAGTATCTGATGTTTAGAGAACATGTTGATAGAATCCAAAAGTTATCAGGGTAAAGGCTAACAGACACTAAGACTGGTGCATGCATTATTCTACATGTAGTGTGTGTTGAGGAATATTAAATGACCATTAATACAGTATTTCTCTTACATGGAGACGTAAAGGCTAGACGATGACTGAAACTATTGATGCGATTCAGTAGCTTAGGAATGTAGGGAAGGAGAGCTGGACTGATAACTAGAATCATAACATACTCTTGGCAGACTGGCAGGCAGAGCCAGGCCGAGCCGGGCACTGTGAGGCAGGAAGTAAGTGAAGGGTCAGGGATACAGGTGGGGGCTGTATCGCTCCTCAGCGAGGGTTCAGAAGACAGGAGCTGAATCTGAGTCCGGGCCCTTTTGAGGCCTAGAAACGGGGACTTTTCAATGAAATAACGTGCACACTGAGAAACGTGGCAACGTAGCTTTACATAGGCTCAATACTCGTAGCTTTCACGAGAACTGGAAACTGGCATACTAGAGATGGACACAACTATAATTGCGTCTTTAATCGATCATGGGGGGATACATATGCATATTAATCATGCACATACAACATAGGATGGGGGACACGTAGGGACACAGAACATGGCAAAATTTACTTTTCCACATTCCCTCCTTGTCACTACGTTTCCATCAGGAAACATCAATATTCATGATACCGTCTATCATTTCATACAGTATCATTTGCTCGTCTCGAATTTTCTTGGAACGAGATCTAGGACGGGACTTGGGACTAGGAATACAAGAGGTAGCACAAATGCCGCAAATCGCAGGGCCACATTGTATACAGAGGCAGCAACTGAATATGATCGCTACTGCAATACCTAGAAATGACAATACTTTCCATCCCCAGGCAGAAATTATACTCCAGAACCAACCGGACCATGTCCAGGTGCCTGGATTCTGGTGTAACTGATGGGCAATTTTATGGAGTCTGGTTATAGCTGAATAAACAGACGGCGCGTTATTAGGAATGAAAATGCAGCAACTAGATCCGATGACTCTACATGCTCCTCCTCTATCGGCCAGTATGACGTCAAGAACGAGACGATTTTGGAGCACGACAAATCTCATAGCAGATTGCTCTTCGGTTAAGTTACCTAGAGCAGAGGCAGTCTCATTCACTACTGCTTCAAGGGTTCTGGTTAATCTACGGATTAACTTACTATTCTGGATAGGTCCTATAAAGAAGAAGAAACCTTTATTGAAATCTGTATACTGTTCTAGAGCAGTTTCAGTTTGATCGACAATTGGGGACTCGATCTCCCTTCTATGTCTAATGTGTACTAGATGTGTGTTTCTATGATAATCAGATGGGGCTAGAAAAACTGGTGGCAGTAGGAAGGCAATGTAACAGGTTCCATCCCAATCGAGGGGCAGACGAACATATGCGGTCTGACCACAAACAAAATAAGTATGACGTGAAGCTTTGAAAATAGATTTCCCACTGTCACTATACTTGACGATAGTAGTACAATCACTATGTCCTACATGTACGGAACCATTATTTCTGACACATAATTCGCCTTTGACTGGTAATACTGAAATAGCAGGTAAGTCTGGAGTAGGATCAGACTGAACATTCAGGACCATGAAATTCGAAGAATAATTACCCAAATTATAAACTTCATTTTCTAGATCTAACCCTGTTCTGTGGGGAAGACCTTGCTTGTCTGGAAAACATGTACTGTTCAGAAAGGACATATCAGTTGAGGATGACGTCAACGTGGACCATGCTCCACATGAACCGTTATGTGAAAATGGATAAGGAAACAGTGGCAGAACTCCCTTCGGTGTCTGGAAAGGGGGGAGTCGACCACACACCCAACAATTAGTGGCATTGCTGGTCTGGTGTGAGTAGTGTAACATACGGATGAATGAATTGTTGCGCATAGCAAGACGATAAGATAGTTCATGAGGAGGCAGATCACTAAACGTGTGCTCTACTGTAGCATTAGAAGACTTATTTACATGAGAAATTGGAAAACATAAATGAAATGCATAACTCGTGCAGGTAACCATCAGGCTTAAAAACAATATAAAACTTAGAAAAACGATACATCGGATTGAGTTTTGACTAACTCTCTCGCTATGGGGGTCTATTTCATACATGTCAGAGACCTGTCTAACCGTTTCACCTAGGGGAGGACTTAGACAATTAAACTGGCTGACTTATTTTACTAGACCGTAACTTCTTTTTATACTCCTGCTGCGGAGTTTCCTCTAACAGGGGAGGCTTGGTATCAATGTCTTTTGCGGGACAGTCCTTGAGAATAGTATTTTGGCAGTCTTTAGGTAAAATGCAATCCTTGGCAAAAGTTTTAGGTTTTAGTCCATGAAATTTCTTGACGTGAGACAGATGGACCCACCCCTTACGGCCCTCCAACTTCACGGCCGTACGGGTGGTCAGAAGGACTTGCTTCGGTTCCTTCCAGCGAGGCTCCAGCGGACTTGAACGATCAAAATTGCGGACGAGAACCAAGCTTCCTGGAACGATTTCATGCGGTTTCACCTCGGTATTGTCTGGAAATGCGGCGGCAACCTGTGAACGACAAGAGTGGAGGGCAGACATCAAGGAAGCTAGGTAATCTGTCAGCATATTACTGGAAACATCTGTAATACTTCGGGGTCTGGGTGTACCCCACATATTTGGGGGGCGGCCGAATACGACCTCATACGGGGACAGACCTGATCTGGAATGTGCGACCATGCGCATATAAAACAGAGCGACTGGCAGGGCAACTAACCAGTCTACACCTTTTTCTTGACAGATTTTGGCAATGCGGATTTTCAAGGTTTGATTATGTCTCTCTACGAGACCGGCTGCTTCTGGATGGCGTACACAATGGAACTTCCACTGGTACCCTAACAACAGGGAAACGTGCTTCATCAGTTCAGATGAGAATGGCTGGCCGTTATCAGAATATACGACCCTAGGGAGTCCATAGCGGGGGAAGAATTCACGAACCAACTGCTTGGCAGTGGTCGCGGCTGTGTAATCTGGGACTGGATATGCTTCTGTCCACCTGGACAAGGCACATACAACTACAAGGACATACTTGAAACCTCGACATCGCTCCATCTGAATATAATCCATCTGGAGGACTTCAAAAGGGTGGTCAGGGGGTTGGAATCCACCTTGTTCCACCGGGACACTTTTACCTGGATTGAACTGGCAACATATCATACAGGTACGGACTTTATGCTTGGCTGCAGTTCGTAAATGCTTGTTAAACCAAATGTTCTGGATACTGTCTAACATGGCTTTTTCTCCTAAGTGTGCTGGACTATGTGCGGTATTGATAATGACTTGAACCATTGAGTCGGGGGGAAACCATATGGCTTTTCCCTTCGTCAACCATCCCTGATCTGTCTGGACCCCTCCTTGTTCGGACCATTTCTTGATTTCATCGGGAGTAGCATGTAACTGGATATCTATGACATCTTGAGTGGGGTCCTTGACTGTCATACAAGTAGTCTGTTCTAGAGTGGATGCCGATGTCTTGTTAACTGGTATGTCTGGTGTCTGTGCTGTAAGCTTGGCTGTTCGATCCGCTAGATCATTACCTTGAGAAATAATGTCAGTGACTTTCGTATGTGCTTTGCACTTCATGATAGCGATAGATGTCGGTAAATGTATTGCATCTAACAGAGCTTGAATAAGGAGACCATGCTGAATCTTGGTTCCATGAGAAGTCATAAAACCTCTCTCCTGCCAGAGCACTCCAAAGTCGTGTACGACTCCGAATGCGTAACGTGAATCTGTATAAATATTAACTTTCAGGTTCTTGGCGTGTATGCAGGCTTGAGTCAGGGCAACTAGCTCTGCTGCTTGAGCAGACAGGGTGTCAATACGGTGTGTTTCAATAACTTTAGTGTCAGTGGTCACTGCATACGCGGCTACTAGTTCTCCTGTACTTGTTCTCATACATGAACCATCCACATAAAGTGTCAGGTCGGGATCTGGTAATGGAATATCTGTCAGATCTTGTCTTGGCTTAGTCATAGTGTTAACAACTTCCACACAGTCATGTGTGGCAGGATTTGAAGTAACTGACGGTAACAGTGTAGCAGGATTTAAAACGTTGCAGCGTCTGATTTCTATGTGTGGCTGGAACAGTGTCAGTTCATAACCTGTCAAACGTGCAATTGTCAAGTGCTGGGTCTGTGTTCAGTTTAAAAGAACTTCCACGGAGTGTGGAACTTGTACTGTCAGGGAGTGTCCTAATACTATGGAATCACTTTGTCTGATAGCTAGTGCTGTGGCTGCAACTGACTTGAGGCACGCAGGCAGAGCCTGGGCTACTGGATCTAGGGTGCTCGAAAAATAAGCACAGGGCTTGTATTGTCCGGCTTGATCTTGTGTAAGAACAGATAATGCTGTACCATCACGTTCTGTGACAAAAAGTGTAAAAGGCTTACTGTAGTTCGGTGTAGCTAGAACAGGAGCTTGGCATAAAGCTTTCTTTAACTCATTGAAACTAAGTGTATGTTCGGATGTCCAAGGGAGGACAGTCGATACGGCTGCCTCCTGTGTCGTTAACTGTATCAGTGGCTTGGCTAGAAATGCATACTGAGGAATCCATTGTCGGCAATAAGAAGTGAGGCCGATAAAAGCACGTACCTCCTTCTGTGTCTTGGGCTGTGGAAGACTCGCTATTAACTGGATACGGTCAGGTGTCAACTGCCTACCCTACTTGGACAGCAAGTGGCCTAAGTAGATCACTTGCTGGACACAGAATTGAAGCTTCGAAGGGGACACCTTGTGCCCCATCTCGGCTAGGAAATACAAAACTGTAAGTGACGCTCGCTCGCAAGCACGTTCAGAACGGGCTGTGATCAGTAGATCATCGACATACTGGAGCAGGGCAGTGTCAGTTGGCATGTGAATGTTGTCTAGTTGTCTCTTAAGTGCTTGACTGTAGATGCTAGGACTTTCTGTAAAACCTTGAGGAGCTCGTGTGAATTTATAGCTCCTTCCTTTTAAACAAAAACCGAAAAGGTACTGGCTGTCTGGATGAATAGGGACACTGAAAAATGCGTTTTTGAGGTCTATGACTGTGAAAAATATTTCCTCAGAATCAATGGCTGTCAATAGAGATGAGATATCTGGGACTACTGGATACTGGGGGATGATACATTTATTAAGTTCTCGAAGATCAATCACTAATCGATATACTGGAGGTGCATTTGGATCAGTACGTTTCATGACTGGAATGATAGGAGAATTACATACATTGGAGTCAGTTTCTACAACTACTCCTTGAGCAATGAGCTCGTCAATAATTTTGGATAAGGCTGCTACAGCCTCAGGTGGCAATCTATACTGTCTGATTCGTGGTAACACTACACCTTGCTTGAGAGTCACACGATGGGGTGTGATTTGCATGAAGCCAACATCAGTTGGACCTTGTGCCCATAGATGCTGCGGAACTTTAGACAATCTCGGATCAAAATCTCGTAATACATAGTGACCCTTGAAGTCACGTAAAAACAAACGTATTCCCTCTGGGGAACAGCAAATAACTGCACCTAATTCTTTCAGTGTCTTAATGCCTAACAAATTTTCTGGACATGACTTAGTAAGTAACAGATCAGTTGTTCGGGACAATGGACCTACTTCTAGAGTAACTGGTTTTGATATCTCGTTTACAATAGGCTTTCCTGAAAATCCAAGGGAAACATTTCTAGAGCCTGAGAGCGGAGCCCCTGGAACCTCGTCGTGACTAATGGTAGTCCTACTTGCCCCTGTATCAATCAGAAACTTTCTGTCTTTCTCTAATACTTGACTATGAACATAGGGACCTTCTTGATCTACAGGAATCTCGATGAGAGGCAAGCCTACCTCCCTCTCTAGGCTGTTTCATGAATACGCTTGATACTCTGGATACTCTGACTGAGCATACTGGTACATCTGCTGTGTAACATGCTGTGTTGCAGCGATAGGCTGCGGTGCTGGAACTGTCTGTTGTGCATTCTGTGGCTGAGAAGTCTGTGAAACTTGTTCTTGTCTAGGCGGACGTGGTCTTTCTTTAGTTTTACCAGTGGCTATATTGTGTTTCAGAACTGCACACTCGTTTATAAAATGACCTGGCTGTTTACAATAATTGCATGTCCCTTTAACGGGAGCTGCAGGATGACTGGCTTGATTCGGACCCCTCTTCTGACTGTCTTGAGGAACAGATTGTGCAACTAGTACTTTCATTTTCGTGTCTTTCATACGTCTTCTCTCGTGTTCTTGCTCTTCTCTGATTCTATTCTGGTGATACTGGAGCATCTGTAACATCTGGGACGGGGTACTAGCTTGCCAGGTACTTTCGACTTTCAAAACTCGATTTTTAACTTGTGGATTTGAATTCTCGACTAGTTTAGTAACAAAAAGATGAGGGTATGACTCGCTACTCGTCTTCAAACCACTGTTTATTATGAAACATTTCTCAAATCTGGAATAAAAATCACTAGTGTCTTCGTCTTGTTTCTGTTTACAGGCTGAGATTGCATCCCAGTCTTCCTTTTTAGTGGCTAATAATCTAGGCAAAACTTGTATCAATAATTCTGGTAATTCTTTACATTTGTCTCCAAGACCGGTACCTGGTACACGTATCTTATCTTCAGCTTCTAGAGCTGTCCAATCGATCTTTTTCTCTCCCACCTCCCAATCTTTTTCCTTGAGTTTTTCGTATACCCCTGCGGGCAACAGGACTTTTAACATTTTAATAATATCTGGATACGTGTATTCTCCCATACGGAGCATGTCTTTTAATTCTCGGTGGAACCCTGCTGGATCTTTGTCGTGACAGGGAATTTATTTCTTCATTTCTAAGAGTTCCATCTTGGTAACTGGGGTGTAAACAAATACTCGTTGCATTTCACCATCTGGTGTCCTAACTGGGTGTACTTCTCGTAACGGATGCTGTCTGTCTATGTAAAACGGTTTACTTTCTGGAGGTGAGACATGAACAAAATGCGGGTTCAAAAACGTTCTGTATTTGTGGCGCTGTTCTAGAATGACACTAATTAAATCGGTACCTAAACCTTTCCATCTATACTGGAGTAACTCGTTCAGGACATCATGTAACGGACCTGGATCAGAATGTTGACCCTCATACAGCGTAATGAGGTGCTGGATCATATACATACCCACCAGTCGCTGCTCGGCTGGGGGCAGTTTCAGAAACATTTGTGCCACTACTTCGTCTGGAAAAGTGGTAGAATCAGTAATCCATCGGACTGCTGATCGGGCTAGTTCTTGTTCATGCATAGTACTTAATTCACTATAACCGATTCGTGATTTCAGAATTTGATCGGTAGCTTGAAATACTTGTTCTAGAGAACCTTGTTCTGGTGCTGGAAGATGAACAGTTTTCTTGTGTTCTAGGCGTAAATGTCGGTCTAGAATTCTAGATTTACCTACATACGCTATTCTGGCGGTATTCTCGTCGTCTACCTCTTCAGTAGAAGAGTCATTTTCTTTCTCGCTTACTTGTGCTTCTTTGCGTTGTTCGTGTAACCTTATTATTTCTTTACGTATTTTCTTGTACATACTCTCTATACTATTGAGTGTCTTGTGCTTACCCTCGGCTATATTATCACTCCACTTTGTCAGAATTTTCATTTCGGTCGGATCTTTAGTCGGGGAATCTTGTTCCCTAATTAAACAATTGATCAGAAACTTTAATAGCATAAACTGGATCTCAGATTTCCTGAGAGACATGACTTCAGCAATACTTTCTGGATCTTGTCCTGTACGAATGAAATGATACATTCTGTCTAGATCTTCTTTCATATTCGGTAGGGTGACCAAATATTTGGACACCTGCCTTATACGTACGGAATATATAACCATACTATCCTCGCCTGGGACTGGATCATAACAGCATTCAGTAAGAAGTCGCCTGATTTCTGCAATAGTCTTATATTTGGGCGTGCGCTGTAACGCACGTTCATGTAACTCGACTGCTCCTAAACGTCTACTTGGCGGCGGGGTACCAGGAGGACCTCCTCCCGCGGCCCCTATACTGGAATCGTCGACTGATACTCTTCGTGCTGGCAGAGTGACTGAAGTAGCGGGAATTTGTACTACGGGCTGGACCGGGGGTACCGTAACAGGTGTTGCAACAGGTGCCCCGGTGGCTGGAAGACCATGAATTACATTATTTACAGGAGCTGGCAGAACAGGATTTGCATATTCTGGGACTGTGTCGTCCAAATAGGACGAGAGAAAAATATCAGCTGCGGTCTGTTTGTGACGTAGCTTGGTCGGAACTAAGGGTGGCGGAAAATTACTGGATGCCTCCGGGGTTGCTTTTGGCAAGCCCTCAGCAAGAAGAGGATACATACCCTTAATGAGGGCATTTCTCTGTCTGTCTGACTGTTCGGTTTTAACTCGTTCACCTATCTCGATTAGTTCCCTTTCTTGGGCTCTTTCTAAGGATTCTCTACTTAATTCTGACTTTCTGATTTCTTTTTCGGTTCTTTTATAAGATTCTTTGCGCCATAACTCGATGGCATCTTTCTGTGACTGTCTGGCTTTCTTTTTCCATAATACTTCTTCTACTCGCATGATGCACTCGGCATCCCATGTACCCGATACGGGCCATCTGTACTTTTCTTCTAACTGTTTGGTGTACTCCACCCATAAATCTAGATATAATATGGCACTTATGCCATGCTTTTGATACATAAAATGACCTGGACTGTCCCTAGGCGGGACAGGAACTGCTTCTTCTAACAGACCTTTTCTAGTTTTTAACTGACGTAACTTGGAAAACAAAGGCATGACTGGGCTGGAGCCTAGACACAATACAATACACAATGAACACAATAATTACACCACTTTCATACCACGACATTGAAATACATGATTGACATTTAAAATAACAGTTCTGACAAAATACTACCTGGAATACTGAGAACAGAAATACATGAATTTCTCGAGAACAGAACAGACTAGAACAGAAACTAGATGCACTGCTAAAACAGTACGGAACTTACCGGTCTCATAAAGAGACACGTCAGGACCCGCATCCACCTGAGTGGACACTTCGTGTTGGATCTGTGTACCCAAACCCACGGACCAGAGACAATGCAATTGACCCTGTCTAGATACTACCCCAGCAACGGTACTCACCGGGCAGCAAGAACGGAAGGCCTCGGACTGGACTGGACTGCTACGACGCCGGACGGACGAACTTCGGACTTCTGTTACGGGTGGGCCTCCGGATACCTCGGACCTTGGACTCTCGGCTTGGGCTCTGGTCGGGACTCGCCGCGTTCCTCCACCGGCTCATCTGGATGCTGGACCACAACCTCCGTCTCCTCCGTGGGCCTGAGGGATACTTGAAGCAGAAATATCTGCCACTGCGCAGGATGGTTCCGTCACGACTGCAGAGGATCAGGGGGCTTGCGTGGCTTCTCCGGCGCGTGGGGAAAGGGCAAGTCCCTATTCGGGCGCCATTATGTGGTAAATAAATAAATAATACCTCTATTTTTGACTGGATATAACAATAACAAATAGCTCAATAAATAAGAGTCAAGATTCGAGGTAGTAGGAGTTTGCAGGTTTAATACAGCATAAAGGACAGGAACAGGACAACCTGCACGTGCAAGATCTGGGATGGCTAGCAACTTTTAATAACAGTGCACAAGCATATATACTAAAACAATTGCATTACAGTACATGCAGTAGGTGTAGCAGTGGGTGGGGTTCGTAGCAGTTCGCGAAAGATAAGGGTGAAAGTAGGTGTAACAGGAGGCGTGTACATAGACATGTGATGTAAACGTAACAGAATATGTCATAAATGGGGCGGAAACATGGAGGGGGCTACCTGAGGAGCCGGGACCTCTAACCTAGTGGTGCGCGCAAACTGGCAATGACGTGTGACTAGGGAGAAGCTGGGGGCTATGACTTCTGCGCTAGGAGCAGAGACTGAAGTCTGGAGAGTCAGAGCGACATGTACCTAAACACTATCTAGTATCTGATGTTTAGAGAACATGTTGATAGAATCCAAAAGTTATCAGGGTAAAGGCTAACAGACACTAAGACTGGTGCATGCATTATTCTACATGTAGTGTGTGTTGAGGAATATTAAATGACCATTAATACAGTATTTCTCTTACATGGAGACGTAAAGGCTAGACGATGACTGAAACTATTGATGCGATTCAGTAGCTTAGGAATGTAGGGAAGGAGAGCTGGACTGATAACTAGAATCATAACATACTCTTGGCAGACTGGCAGGCAGAGCCAGGCCGAGCCGGGCACTGTGAGGCAGGAAGTAAGTGAAGGGTCAGGGATACAGGTGGGGGCTGTATCGCTCCTCAGCGAGGGTTCAGAAGACAGGAGCTGAATCTGAGTCCGGGCCCTTTTGAGGCCTAGAAACGGGGACTTTTCAATGAAATAACGTGCACACTGAGAAACGTGGCAACGTAGCTTTACATAGGCTCAATACTCGTAGCTTTCACGAGAACTGGAAACTGGCATACTAGAGATGGACACAACTATAATTGCGTCTTTAATCGATCATGGGGGATACATATGCATATTAATCATGCACATACAACATAGGATGGGGGACACGTAGGGACACAGAACATGGCAAAATTTACTTTTCCACACTCTCTCCACCCTCTGAGGGGACCCCATACTGTATTACCCTGCGTGGTATCACGCAAGCTTTTTGGGGCCAACTTGGACCTTTTGTAAATGGGCAGTGGAAAATATCTAGTGGGGGCTTTTGGGTATACCATAGCTGGAGGGTAAAAATAGCCCAGGGGTACTGGTCTAATGCCAGAGTTATCCAACTCTGAGGCATTCCAAAATAATTTATCAGCCATATTCCGACTGTTAAAATTAACAACCACACAGTCCCCCTGATACACTTAGGGCGGCGTCCAATCCAGCTAACCCTTCTGGCCATAATATTAGATGTCGATATCTCTAAGCCTCCACTGCTATGTTGTGCACACCAATGTCTAGTTTGCTTTAGGAGGTCTTGGGTAGATTCACTCACACCATCCCTTAACGGGGGAACCCCTGTAAACACAGCCACCAACGGTGCGGCATCTGAGGGGAGATCCAGAGTAATACCAAGAAAATTCTCCTGCCTATAGCTGGGGGAAGAGGGCCTAGGGAGTGTTTTTACCCCTGGATTGGTGGTCCCTAGCACTTCATTATTAGTAGGGGGTATGCTTCCTTTGGCCAGTTGGGGATTTTTTCTGTTAGCTCCCAGGTTCCTGTTCCGTGAGTTATTACTCAGGGGTTCTAGCATTGGAAGTAAAGTGCATTCACCCAAAAATCCCTCCTCCACCACAGGATTAACGAGTTGGGTTACCTGGGGCTGTCTGGCCAAAACTTGTTGGCCTCTGTACTCTTTGATAAACAAGTCAATTTGTTCACATTTTTTAACAAGCCCGCTACACAGGTATTAAGAGTACCTACAATGTCCTTGGCGATACCCACCAAGGCTGGCTCCAGCCGTGAAGTAAACATCTCCTCCACCAGTTCCGCCAGGTTATCAGTGGCATTAAAATCCGTGCGTTGTGCAACAACAGTATGTTTTTGCAGCTTTGAGGGCTTCTTGATCAATCTGCGCTTCCCCAAAGTACGTTGTGCCGGGACACCAGATGAATCCCCCCGCTCCACAAACCTCACCCGCGGCTTCTGCAGGGTCAGATTGAGACTCAGCCACCATTAATGGCTTTGTGATCACAATTATTGGCTCTAAAGGTATGTTAGATATAGGCACAGGCAAGGGGACAGGCTCTTCAGGCACTGTAGTGGGGAGGACCAACCCCAGTTCCTTCTCCGCATTAGCAATTTCTTTAGATAAAACCCCCACAGCAGAAGTCAGATATGAGATAATCAATTCCGACTTCCTCGGGACCCTAGCCTTTTTGCCCTCCTGCTCTCCATTGCTCTGCTGTTTTCGCTTACACACTTGGAGAGATCAGAGGGGTGGCCCGGCCCGACCTCCTTCGGCCTCCGACGGCCACAGACGGCCACAGACGGCCCGTCCTTTGCCCGGGCTTGCCCGGCGACCACCCGCGCGCGTCCCGTGTGGCGGTAAGTGCTAGTTGATTAAATACCCCCCGGTGAGAGGGGGAGGGGCAGGCAGTCCGGTCGTGGCCCCGCGGCAAGCTGGGAGCTGTAGGCGCTGTTGTTTTGCCCCCGCGTTGGCTCCTCAAGCCCCACACCAGCGATGCATCTCCCGCGAAGCGGGAGGCGCGAGAAGTCTTTGAAGTCTCCGGTGAGAGGGGGAGGGGCAGGTAGTCCGGTTGTGGCCCAGTGGCAAGCTGGGAGCTGTAGGTGCTGTTGTTTTGCCCCCGCGCTGGCTTTCCAAGCCCCACACCAGCGATGCGTCTCCCACGAAGCGGGAGGCGCGAGAAGTCTTTGAAGTCCTTGGCGAGAGGGGGAGGGGCAGGCAGTCCGGTCGTGGCCCCACGGTAAGCTGGGAGCTGTAGGCGCTGTTGTTTTGCCCCCCTGCGCCTCTCCAAGCCCCAGACCAGCGATGCGTCTCCCACTCATTTTTGTCAAACTCTAAAGCTTGTAGCTCTTTTTTAGAAGCCTTTATTATTCTCATTCCAAAACCAGCCAAGGATTCCTCCTTTTGTAAAACTTTTTGACCCATTTCCCTTGTTAATTATGATTGTAAAGTTTTTGCAATAATTTTAGCTTCACAATTATAAAACCTCATTCCACTTATTAAACCAGACCAGTCTGGCTTTGTTAAAGGCAGACTTGCCTCTGACAATGCTAGAATGTTCTCAAACATTCTAGCTCTTGGTATGAAGTACCGTTCTCCGCTAGCTGCCTTATCACTTGATGCTGAGAAGGCCTTCGACCGAATAAATTGGCACTTTATGCTTTATACCCTTAAATGGTTTGGCTTTGGTCCAAGATTTATTTCCTATATTAAATTATTATATACTGATACACGTGCCTGTGTTTTTGTTAATGTTTTTTTCTCCCCTTATTTTCACTTGCAACGAGGTACCCGACAGGGTTGTCCACTCTCCCCATTGCTGTTTCTCATTTGTTTGGAACCCTTTCTTGAACGTATTAGAAACAATCCTAATATTACTGGTATCACTCTTAGGGGCCCATTAGGATGGCAGGCGGACATCGTATAGAGTGACCACCCGCCATAAGGACGGGGGTCCGGTGCCTGCAATTAAGATGCGCCCACCACAGTGGCGGCGCATCCAGCATTCCTGACATTGTGGCGGGCGGTGCACTCAGCACCGCCCGCCACAATACCAGGAAGGCATGCTGTGCAATTCCATGCACAACATGGCAGGCACCGCGCGGTGCCTGCCATGTTGTGCATGGAACTTCTGGGGGGTACCATAGGTACCTCCCACCCCCACCAATGTGAAAAACTGCCTGCCTTTCCGTGGCAGCATTGCCGCCAGGGAAAGGCACATCCCTGCCCTCATAGTAATATGGATGGCGGTGTCTACCAGACACCGTCACCATATAAAGTGCTTTTCCGCCCGGTAGGCAATCGGGTGGATTGCCTACTGGCGGAACCCCCCCCCGCCAAGGTAATGTGGCGGGGGAAATTATAGGCGGCAGGTGGTTTTTGGCGGGCGGATCGCCACCGCCATACGGGCGGTGGCGATCTGCCCGTTATCATAATGGGCCCTTATGTCTCCCGATTTTGACCAATGTTTGTCTAAAACTATCTTATTTGTCCTCTTTATTGCAGTTGCTTTTAAAGTTATATTAACAAATTGGAAAGACAACTCTAAAATATCTTACATGCTTTGATGGAATCTAATATGTGATGAACATAGAATTGCATCAGTCTCCCATTGTTCAATTCTCCAAAAGATTAAGCTAGATTTACTATGGTTACCTTTTACAACATTCCTGTCCTCACACTCTTCTTTCTCATAATGTTCATTCTTCTTCTTTTTTAGGTCTTCCCCTATCTAATTCTCTCTTCTCCACTCCTTTCCTCTTCTTTCATTCCTCTCCTTTATCTTTTCTTTTCTTTCTCCCTCTTTATCACAAAATTACACAGACTTTATAACTTTTTTATCTTCTGGAACACACTTTCTATTAAGATATTATAATGTTTTACTATTCTTCTTCTTCCCTTCATGCAATTATAATCTTTTCTTATAATAGTTGTAAATGTGAATACGCTGTTTTATTCATTCTAAATGGACTTTACCATTATGTGCTAATTCCTGTTTTGCTTTTTCGTCCTGGTTATGTCATGTTTTACCTGATGTGCTCATTCTTTCAATAAACAATATTTAACAACAAAAAAATGTGACAGGTGAAGTGCACTGCCAGCGTGCAGAGGAATACTGTAAAAATACTATAGATGAAGTGCACTGTCAGCGTAGCAGAGGTATTCTGTAAAAATACTGCAGGTAAAGTGCACTTCCAGCAGGTCTGAGGCATTCTGTAAAAAGTACTGCATGTGAAGTGCACTACCGACGTGGCAGAGGCATGCTATATAAAATTCTACAGGTAAAGTGCACTACCAGCAGGGATGATGCATTCTGTAAAGAATACTACAGGTAAGTGCACCACTAGCGTGGCATGGGCCTTTTGTAACAAATACTGCAAGTGAAGTGCACTGTCAGTGTGGCAGAGGTATTCTCTAAAAAATACTGCAGGTGAAGTACATACCAGCATGGCATATGCATTCTGTTTAAAATACTATAGATGAAGTGCACTACCAGCTGTGGCAGAGGCATTCTGTAAAAAGACTATAGGTGAAGTGCACTACCAGCGTGGCAGAGGCCTTCTGTAAAAAATACTGGAGTTGAAATGTACTACCAGCGTGGCAGAGGCATTCTGTAAAAATATTATAGGTTAAGTGCACTCCAGCAGGGCAGAGGCCTTCTGAAAAAAAATACTGCGGTGAAGTGCAGTACCAGCATGGCCGAGGTATGCTATAAAAACTACTGCAAGTGAAGTGCACTACCAGAATGTCAGAGGCCTTCTGTAAAAATATACTGCAGGTAAACTGCACTACCAACATGGCAGAGGCATTCTGTTTAAAATACTGCAGGTGAAGTGCACAACCAGCGTGGCAGAGGATTTCTGTAACAAAATATGACAGGTGAAGTGTACTACCAGCGTGGCACAGGCATTCTGTAAAAATACAATAGGTGAAGTGAAATGCGATTGTGGCAGAGGTATTCTGTAAAAATACTGCAGATGAAGTGCACTACCAGCAGGGGTGAGGCATTCTGTAAAAATACTGCATGTGAAGTGCACTACCGGCATGGCAGAGACAGGCTATATAAAATACTACAGGTGAAGTGCACTACCAGCAGGGTTGAGGCATTCTGTAAAAAATACTGCAGGTGAAGTGCACTACCAGCTTGGCAGATGCATTCTGTTTAAAATAATATAGGTGAAGTGCACTACCAGCGTGGCAAAGGCCTTCTGTAAAAAATACTGCAGGCAAAGTTCACTACCAGCGTGGCAGAGGCCTTCTGTAAAAAATACTACAGGTGAAGTGCACTGCCAGCGTGGCAGAGGCATGCTATTAAAAATACAGCAAGTGAAGTGCACTACCAGCGTGGCAGAGGCCTTCTGTAAAAATATACTGCAGGTAAACTGCACTACCAGCATGGCAGAGGCATTCTGTTTAAAATACTGCAGGTGAAGTGCACAACCAGCCTGGCAGAGGATTTCTGTAACAAAATATGACAGGTGAAGTGTACTACCAGCGTGGCAGAGGCATTCTGTAAAAATACTATAGGTTAAGTGCACTCCAGCAGGGCAGAGGCCTTCTGAAAAAAATACTGCGGTGAGGTGCAGTACCAGCATGGCAGAGGCATTCTGTTTAAAAAACTATAGGTGGCGTGCACTACCAGCGTGGCAGAGGTATGCTATAAAAAATACTGCAAGTGAAGTGCACTACCAGCGTGGCAGAGGCCTTCTGTAAAAATATACTGCAGGTAAACTGTACTATCAGCATGGCAGAGGCATTCTGTTTAAAATACTGCCGGTGAAGTGCACAACCAGCCTGGCAGAGGATTTCTGTAACAAAATATGACAGGTGAAGTGTACTACCAGCGTGGCACAGGCATTCTGTAAAAATACAATAGGTTAAGTGCACTGCCAGCGTGACAGAGGTATTCTGTAAAAATACTGCAGATGAAGTGCACTACTAGCAGGGGTGAGGCATTCTGTAAAAATACTGCATGTGAAGTGCACTACCGGCATGGCAGAGGCATGCTATATAAAATACTACAGGTGTAGTGCACTACCAGCAGGGCTGAGGCATTCTGTAACAAATACTGCCGGTGAAGTGCACTACTAGCGTGGCAGATACATTCTGTTTAAAATACTAAAGGTGAAGTGCACTACCAACGTGGCAGAGGCATTCTGCAAAAAATACGACAGGTGAAGTGCACTACCATTGTGGCAGAGGAATTCTTAAAAAAATACGACAGGTGACGCGCAGTGTCAGCGTGGCAGAGGCCTTCTGTAAAAAATACTGCAGGTGAAATGTACTACCATCGTGGCAGAGGCATTTTGTAAAAATACTATAGTTGAAGCGCACTCCAGCAGGGCAGACCTTCTGAAAATAATGTTGCAGGTGAGGTGCAGTACCAGCGTGGCAGAGGTATGCTATAAAAAATTCTGCAAGTGAAGTGCACCACCTGCGTGGCAGAGGCCTTCTGTAAAAAATACTACAGGTGAAGTGCACTGCCAGCTTGGCAGAAGAATTCTGCAAAAAATACGACAGGTGAAGCGCACTACCAGCATGGCAGAGGCCTTCTGTAAAAAATACTACAAGCGAAGTGCACTACCAGCGTGGCAAAGGCCTTCTGTAAAATATACTGCAGGTGAAGTGCACTACCAGTGTGGCAGAGGTAAGCTATTAAAAATACTGCAAGTGTAGTGCACTACCAACATGGCAGAGGCATTCTGCAAAAAATACGACCGGTGAAGTGCACTACCAGCCTGGCAGAGGAATTCTGCAAAAAATACGACAGGTGAAGTGCACTACCAGCGTGGCAGAGGACTTCTGTAAAAAATACTGCAGGCAAAGAGCACTACCAGCAGGGCTGAGGCATTCTGTTTACAATACTGCAGGTGAAGTGCACAACCAGCGTGGCAGAGGATTTCTGCAAAAATACATGAAAGGTGAAATTGACTACCAGCGTAGCAGAGGACTTCTGTAAAAAATACTGCAGGCAAAGAGCACTACCAGCAGGGCTGAGGCATTCTGTTTACAATACTGCAGGTGAAATGTACTACCAGCGTGGCAGAGGCATTCTGTAAAAACTACTATACATGAAGTGTACTGCCAGCGTGGCAGAGGTATTCCATAAAAATACTGCAGGTGAAGTGCACTACCAGCAGGGCTGAGGCATTCTGTAAAAATACTGCATGTGAAGTGCACTACCGGTGTGGCAGAGGCATGCTATATAAAATACTACAGGTGAATTGCACTACCAGCAGGGCTGAGGCATTCTGTAAAAAATACTACGGAAAGTGCACTACTAGCATGGCAGAGGCCTTTTGGAAAATATACTGCAGGTGAAGTTCACTACCAGTGTGGCAGAGGAATTCTGCAAAAAACTACGACAGGTGACGCGTACTGCCAGCGTGGCTGAGGCCTTCTGTAAAAAATACTGCAGGTGAAATGTACTACCATCGTGGCATAGGCATTTTGTAAAAATACTATAGTTGAAGTGCACTCCAGCAGGGCAGACCTTCTGAAAATAATATTGCAGGTGAGGTGCAGTACCAGCGTGGCAGAGGCATTCTGTTTAAAATACTATAGGTGGAGTGCACTACCAGCGTGGCAGAGGTATGCTATAAAAAATACTGCAAGTGAAGTGCACCACCTGCGTGGCAGAGGCCTTCTGTAAAAAATACTACAGGTGAAGTGCACTTCCAGCGTGGCAGAAGAATTCCGCAAAAAATACGACAGGTGAAGCGCACTACCAGCATAGCAGAGGCCTTCTGTAAAAAATACTACAGGCGAAGTGCACTACCAGCGTGGCAGAGGCCTTCTGTAAAAAATACTGCAGGTGAAGTGCACTACCAGTGTGGCAGAGGTAAGCTATTAAAAATACTGCAAGTGTAGTGCACTACCAGCGTGGCAGAGGCATTGTGCAAAAAATACGCCCGGTGAAGTGCACTACCAGCCTGGCAGAGGAATTCTGCAAAAAATACGACAGGTGAAGTGCACTACCAGCGTGGCAGAGGACTTCTGTAAAAAATACTGCAGGCAAAGAGCACTACCAGCAGGGCTGAGGCATTCAGTTTACAATACTGCAGGTGAAGTGCACAACCAGCGTGGCAGAGGATTTCTGCAAAAATATATGAAAGGTGAAATGCACTACCAGTGTAGCAGAGGACTTCTGTAAAAAATACTGCAGGCAAAGAGCACTACCAGCAGGGCTGAGACATTCTGTTTACAATACTGCAGGTGAAATGTTCTACCAGCGTGGCAGAGGCATTCTGTAAAAACTACTATGCGTGAAGTGCAGTGCCAGCGTGGCAGAGGTATTCCATAAAAATACTGCAGGTGAAGTGCATTACCAGCAGGGCTGAGGCATTCTGTAAAAATACTGCATGTGAAGTGCAGTACCGATGTGGCAGTGGCATGCTATATAAAATACTACAGGTGAAGTGCACTACCAGCAGGGCTGAGGCATTCTGTAAAAAATACTACGGGTAAGTGCACTACTAGCGTGGCAGAGGCCTTTTAGAAAAAATACTGCAGGTGAAGTTCACTACCAGTGTGGCAGAGGAATTCTGCAAAAAACTACGACAGGTGACGCGTACTGCCAGCGTGGCTGAGGCCCTCTGTAAAAAATACTGCAGGTGAAATGTACTACCAGCGTGGCAGAGGCCTTCTGTAAATATTACTACATGTGAAGTGCACTGCCAGCGTGGCAGAGGCATGCTATTAAAAATACTGCAAGTGAAGTGCACTACCAGCGTGGCAGAGGCATTCTGCAAAAAATACGACAGGTGAAGTGCACTACCGGAGTGGCTGAGGATTTTCTGCAAAAAAAACGATCAATGAATCGCACTACCAGCGTGGCAGAGGCCTTCTGTAAAAAATACTGCAGGCGAAGAGCACTACCAGCAGGGCTGAGGCATTCTGTAAAAAGTACTGCATGTTAAGTGCACTACCGAAGTGGCAGAGGCATGATATATACAATTCTATAGGTGAGGTGCACTACCAGCAGGGCTGAGGCATTCTGTAAAAAATACTGCAGGTAAGTGCACAACTAGCGTGGCAGAGACCTTTTGTAAAAAATACTGCAAGTGAAGTGCACTGCCAGCGTGGCAGAGGCATTCTCTAAAAAATACTGCAGGTGAAGTGTATACCAGGGTGGCATATGCATTCTGTTTAAGATACTATAGGTGAAGTGCACTACCAGCTGTGGCAGAGGCATTCTGTAAAAATACTACAGGTGAAGTGCACTACCAGTGTGGCAGAGGCCTTCTGTAAAAAATACTGGAGGTGAAATGTACTACCAGCGTGGCAGAGGCATTCTGTAAAAATACTATTGGCTAAGTGCACTCCAGCAGGGCAGAGGCCTTCTGAAAAAAATACTGCGGTGAGGTGCAGTGACAGCATGGCAGAGGCATTCTGTTTAAAAAACTATAGGTGGCGTGCACTACCAGCGTGGCAGAGGTATGCTATAAAAAACTACTGCAAGTGAAGTGCACTACCAGCGTGGCAGAGGGCTTCTGTAAAAATATACTGCTGGTAAACTGCACTACCAGCATGGCAGAGGCATTCTGTTTAAAATACTGCAGGTGAAGTGCACAACCAGCATGGCAGAGGATTTCTGTAAAAATACAATAGGTTAAGTGCACTGCCAGCGTGGCAGAGGCATTCTGTAAAAAATATTGCAGGTGAGGTGCAGTACCAGCGTGGCAGAGGCATTCTTTTTAAAATACTATAGGTGGAGTGCACTACCAGCGTGGCAGAGATATGCTATATAAAATACTGCAAGTGAAGTGCACTACCATCGTGGCAGAGGCATTCTTTTTAAAATACTATAGGTGAAGTGCACTGCCAGCGTGGCAGAGGAATTCTGCAAAAAATACGACAGGTGAAGCGCACTACCAGCATGGCAGAGGCCTTCTGCAAAAAATACGACAGGTGAAGTGTACTACCAGCGCGGCAGAGGCCTTCTGTATAAAATACAACAGGCGAAGTGCACTGCCAGCGTGGCAGAGGCCCTCTGTAAAAACTACTGCAGGTGAAGTGCACTACCAGCGTGGCAAAGGTATTCTATTAAAAAAACTGCAACTGTAGTGCACTACCAGCATGGCAGAGGCATTCTGCAAAAAATACTGCAGGTGAAGTGCACTACCAGCGTGGCAGAGGAATTCTGCAAAAAAATACGACAGGTGAAGTGCACTACCAGCGTGGCAAAGGCCTTCTGTAAAAAATATTGCTGGCAAAGAGCACTACCAGCAGGGCTGAAGGATTCTGTTTAAAATACTGCAGGTGAAGTGCACAACCAGCGTGGCAGAGGATTTCTGCAAAAATATATGACAGGTGAAGTGTACTACCAGCGTGGCAGAGGCATTCTGTAAAAATACTATACGTGAAGTGCACTGCCAGCGTGGCAGAGGTATTCCATAAAAATACTGCATGTGAAGTGCACTACCGGTGTGGCAGAGGCATGCTATATAAAATACTACAGGTGAAGTGGACTACCAGGAGGGCTGAGGCATTCTGTAAAAAAATACTACGGGTAAGTGCACTACTAGCGTGGCAGAGGCCTTTTAAAAAAATACTGGAGGTGAAGTGCACTACCAGCGTGGCAGATGCATTCTGTTTAAAATACTATAGGGGAAGTGCACTACCAGCGTGGTGAAGGCCTTCTGTAAAAAATACTGCAGGGAAAGTGGACTACCAGCGTGGCAGAGGCCTTCTGTAAATAATACTACATGTGAAGTGCACTGCCAGCCTGGCAGAGGCATGCTATTAAAAATACTGCAAGTGAAGTGCACTACCAGCATGGCAGAGGCATTCTGCAATAAAAACGACAGGTGAAGTGCACTATCAGAGTGGCAGAGGCCTTCTGTAAAAAATACTGCAGTCGAAGAGCACTACCAGCAGGGCTGAGGCATTCTGTAAAAAGTACTGCCTGTTAAGTGCACTACCGAAGTGGCAGAGGCATGATATATACAATTCTACTGGTGAGGTGCACTACCAGCAGGGCTGAGTCATTCTGTAAAAAATACTGCAGGTAAGTGCACAACTAGCGAGGCAGAGACCTTTTGTAAAAAATACTGCAAGTGAAGTGCACTGCCAGCGTGGCAGAGGCATTCTCTAAAAAATACTGCAGGCGAAGTGCATACCAGGGTGGCATATGCATTCTGTTTAAGATACTATAGGTGAAGTGCACTACCAGCTGTGGCAGAGGCATTCTGTAAAAATACTACAGGTGAAGTGCACTACCAGTGTGGCAGAGGCCTTCTGTAAAAAATACTGGAGGTGAAATGTACTACCAGCATGGCAGAGGCATTCTGTAAAAATACTATAGGTTAAGTGCACTCCAGCAGGGCAGAGGCCTTCTGAAAAAAATACTGCGGTGAGGTGCAGTACCAGCGTGGCAGAGGCATTCTGTTTAAAATACTACAGGTGAAGTACACTGCCAGCGTGGCAGAGGAATTCTGCAAACAATACGACTGGTGAAGCGCACACCAGCATGGCAGAAGAATTCTGCAAAAAATACGACAGTGAAGTGCACTACCAGCGTGGCAGAGGAATTCTGTAAAAAAATACTGCAGGCAAAGAGCACTACCAGCAGGGCTGAGGCATTCTGTTTACAATACTGCAGGTGAAGTGCACAACCAGCGTGGCAGAGGATTTCTGCAAAAATATATGAAAGGTGAAGTGTACTACCAGCGTGGCAGAGGCATTCTGTAAAAATACTATACGCGAAGTGCACTGCCAGCATGGCAGAGGTATTCCCTAAAAATACTGCAGGTGAAGTGCACTGCAAGCAGGGCTGAGGCATTCTGTAAAAATACTGCATGTGAAGTGCACTACCGGTGTGGCAGAGGCATGATATCTAAAATACTACAGGTGAAGTGCACTACCAGCAGGGCTGAGGCATTCTGTAAAAAATACTACGGGTAAGTGCACTACTAGCGTGGCAGAGGCTTTTTTGAAAAAACTACTGCAGGTGAAGTGCACTACCAGCGTGGCAGATGCATTCTGTTTAAAATACTATAGGTGAATTGCACTGCCAGCGTGGCAAAGGCCTTCTGTAAAAAATAATGCAGGCAAAGTGCACTACCAGCGTGGCAGAGGCCTTTTGTAAAAAATACTACAGGTGAAGTACACTGCCAGCGTGGCAGAGGCATGCTATTAAAAATACTGCAAGTGAAGTGCACTACCAGCGTGGCAGAGGCATTCTGCAAAAAATACGACAGGTGAAGTGCACTACCGGAGTGGCAGAGGAATTCTGCAAAAAAAACGACAAGTGAAGCACACTACCAGTGTGGCAGAGGCCTTCTGTAAAAAATACTGCAGGCGAAGTGCACTACCAGCGTGGCAGATGCCTTCTGTAAAAAATACTGCAGGCGAAGTGCACTGCCGACGTGGCAGAGGCATGCTATATAAAATTCTAGAGGTGAGGTGCACTACCAGCAGGGCTGAGGCATTCTGTAAAAAATACTGCAGGTAAGTGCACAACTAGCGTGACAGAGGCCTTTTGTTTAAAATACTGCAAGTGAAGTGCACTGCCAGCATGGCAGAGGCATTGTCTAAAAAATACTGCAGGTAAAGTGCATACCAGAGTGGCATATGCATTCTGTTTAAAATACTATAGGTGAAGTGCACTACCAGCTGTGGCAGAGGCATTCTGTAAAAATACTACAGACGAAGTGCACTACCAGCGTGGCAGAGGCCTTCTGTAAAAGATTCTGGAGGTGAAATGTACTACCAGCGTGGCAGAGGCATTCTGTAAAAATACTATAGGTTAAGTGCTCTCCAGCAGGGCAGAGGCCTTCTGAAAAAAATACTGTGGTGAGGTGCAGTACCAGCATGGCAGAGGAATTCTGTTTAAAAAACTATAGGTGGTGTGCACTACCAGCGTGGCAGAGGTATGCTATAAAAAATACTGCAAGTGAAGTGCACTACCAGCGTGGCAGAACACTACTGTAAAAATATACTACTGGTAAACTGCACTACCAGCATGGCAGAGGCATTCTGTTAAACATACTGCAGGTGAAGTGCACAACCAGCGTGGTAGAGGATTTCTGTAACAAAATATGACAGGTGAAGTGTACCACAAGCGTGGCACAGGCATTCTGTAAAAATACAATAGGTGAAGTGCACTGCCAGCAGGAGTTAGACATTCTGTAAAAATACTGCATGTGAAGTGCACTACCGGCGTGGCAAAGGAATGCTATATAAAATACTACAGGTGAAGTTCACTACCAGCAGGGCTGAGGTATTCTGTAAAAAATACTGCAAGTGAAGTGCACTACCAGTGTGGCAGAGGCCTTCTGTAAAAAATACTGCAGGCTACGTGCACTACCAGCGTGGCAAAGGCCTTCTGTAAAAAATACTACAGGTGAAGTGCACTGCCAGCGTGGCAGAGGCATGCTATTAAAAATACTGCAAGTTAAGTGCACTACCAGCGTGGCAGAGGCATTCTGCAAAAAATACGGCAGGTGAAGTGCACTACCAGTGTGGCAGAGGAATTCTGCAAAAAATATGACAGGTGACGCGCACTGCCAGCGTGGCAGAGGCCTTCTGTAAAAAATACTGCAGGTGAAATGTACTACCATCGTGGCAGAGGCATTCTGTAAAAATACTATACTATAGTTGAAGTGCACTCCAGCAGGGCAGACCTTCTGAAACAAATATTGCAGGTGAGGTGCAGTACTAGCGTGGCAGAGGCATTCTGTTTAAAATACTATAGGTGGAGTGCACTACCAGCGTGGCAGAGGTATGCTATAAAAAATACTGCAAGTGAAGTGCACTACCAGCGTGGCAGAGGCCTTCTATAAAAAATAATACAGGTGAAGTGCACTGCCAGCGTGGCAGAGGAATTCTGCAAAAAATAAGACAGGTGAAGCGCACTACCAGCATGGCAGAGGCCTTCTGCAAAAAATACGACAAGTGAAGTGTACTACCAGCGTGGCAGAAGAATTCTGCAAAAAATACAACAGGTGAAGCGTACTACCAGCGTGGCAGAGGCCTTCTGTAAAAAATACTACAGGCGAAGTGCACTACCAGTGTGGCAGAGGTATGCTATTAAAAATACTACAATTGTAGTGCACTATCAGTGTGGCAGAGGCATTCTGCAAAAAATACGACAGGTGAAGCGCACTACCAGCGTGGTAGAGGAATTCTGCAAAAAATACGACAGGTGAAGTGCACTACGAGCGTGGCAGAGGCATTCTGTAAAAAATACTGCAGGCGAAGAGCACTACCAGCAGGGCTGAGGCATTTTGTAACAAGTTACAAAGGGCCTCTGCCATGCTAGTTGTGCACTTACCTGTCGGATTTTTTACAGAATGCCTCAGCCCTGTTGGCAGTGCTCTACGCCGGCAGTATTTTTTACAAAAGGCCTCTGCCACGCTAGTTGTGCACTTCACATGCAGTACTTGTTGGGCACTGCTGGGAGTCCTGTGAACCCACCCCCATACTGTTGGGCACTGCTGGGAGTCCTGTGCACCCACCCCCATACTGTTGGGTACTGCTGGGAGTCCTGTGCACCCACCCCTCATATGTCTGGGCACTGCTGGGAGTCCTCTGCACCCACCCCTGTACTGTTGGGCACTGCTGGGAGTCCTGTGCACCCACCCCTCATATGTCTGGGCACTGCTGGTAGTCCTGTGCACCTATCCCATACTGTTGGGCACTGCTGGGAGTCCTGTGCACCCACCCCTCATATGTCTGGGCACTGCTAACAGTCCTATGCACCCACCCCAATACTGTTGGGCACTGCTGGGAGTCCTGTGCACCCACCCCTCAAATGTCTGGGCACTGCTGGGAGTCATATTCACCCACCCCTCATATGTCTGGGCACTGCTGGGAGTCCTGTGCATCCACCCCTCATATGTGTAGGCTCTGCTGGGAGTCATATCCACCCACCCCCATACTGTTGGGAATTGCTGGGAGTCCTGTGCACTCACCCCCATACTGTTGGGCACCGCTGGGAGTACTGTGCACGCACCCCTCATATGCCTGGGCACTGCTGGGAGTCATATCTACCCACCCCTCATATGTCTGGGCACTGCTGGGAGTCCTGTGCACCCACCCCCATACTGTTGGGCACTGCTGGGAGTCCTGTGCACCCACCCCTCATATGTCTGGGCACTGCTGGGAGTCCTGTGCACCCACCCCCACACTGGTGGGCACTGCTGGGTGTCCTGTGTATCCATTCCCATACTGTTGGGCACTGCCTTGAGTCCTGTTCACCCAGCCCTCATATGTCTGCGCACTGCTGGGAGTCATATCCACCCACCCCTCATATGTCTGGGCACTGCTTGGAGTCCTGTGCACCCACCCCCACACTGGTGGGCACTGCTGGGTGTCCTGTGCATCCATTCCCATACTGTTGGGCACTGCCTTGAGTCCTGTTCACCCACCCCTCATATGTCTGCGCACTGCTGGGAGTCATATCCACCCACCCCACATATGTCTGGGCACTGCTTGGAGTCCTGTGCACCCACCCCCATACTGTTGGGCACTGCTGGGAGTCCTGTGCACCCACCCCTCATATGGCTAGGCACTGCTGGGAGTTCTGTGCACCCACCCCTATACTGTTGGGCACTGCTGGGAGTCCTGGGCACCCATCTCTCATATGTCTGGGCACTGCTGGGAGTCATATCCACCCACCCCTCACATGTCTGGGCACTGCTGGTAGTCCTGTGCATCCACCCCATACTGTTGGGCACTGCTGGGAGTCCTGTGCACCCACCCCTCATATGTCTGGGCACTGCTGGGAGTCCTGTGGACCCACCCCCATACTGTTGGGCACTGCTGGGAGTCCTGCGCACCCACCCCTCATATGTCTGGGCACTGCTGGGAGTCCTGTGCACCCACCCCCATACTGTTGGGTACTGCTGGGAGTCCTGTGCACCCACCCCTCATATGTCTGGGCACTGCTGGGTGTCCTGTGTACCCACCCCCATACTGTTGGGTACTGCTGGGAGTCCTGTGCACCCATCCCTCATATGTATGGGCACTGCTGGGAGTCATATCCACCCACCCCTCATATGTCTGGGCACTGCTGGGAGTCCTGTGCACTGAATCGGAATCGGTCCCCTTATGTGTATAGATGAATTTGTAATTTATAATATTTTTAATTATTTATTACTTGTTAACATAATTATTAAAACTGATTATTAAGGGGCCAATTCCGATTCGGTAAAATGCCTTACAAATAGCCGTACGGAGTATATTTTTCATACGAATCGTACCCTTAAACGTTCCTGTACGTATGATGAAGTACGATTCGGACCCAAAGCAGATCTCCGTACGATTCGTACTAAACACCGTACGGCAAAAAAATAAGTGCGAATTGTATCCGGAACACGCATTACGCAACGTCCGTACGTAATCAAGCAGCAGTTTCCGGCCCAGCAAGTACGATTCGTCTCTGCGACACTCCGTACGACTATTTTTCTACGGGAGCTTCAAACATCCCTAAAAGCAGAGTCCAACCTGAACCGCATCCCCGGTACGCGACATACACGCCATGAACCCCATCGCCCGTGTCATCCCAGTCCTGTACGCCTACGACCTGGTGCACAGACACGGATGACGGCGCATACGGTGAGAAAAGCGTACCGTAACAACTGAAGTGTACTTGTACAGTGCGTCTTACACGCTCGTGTATAGCACCATTGCAATAGTAATACGAGGCACACACACGCCATGTATGTAGGGGTACGGTGCGTTTCACGCGCTCGCGTATGGCAACATCACTATAGTGATATGATGCACACATACGCCCGTAATGTAGGGGTACGGTGCGCTCGCTTATGGCACCATTACAGTAGTGATACGATGCGCACACATGCCCGTAATGTAGGGGTACGGTGCGCTCGTGTATGGCACCATTACAGTAGTGATACGTTGCGCACACAAGCCAGGAATGTAGGGGTATGGTGCGCTCGCGTATGGCACCATTATAATAGTGATACGATGCGCATACCCGCCAGGAATGTAGGGGTACGGTGCGCTCTCGTATGGCACCATTACAATAGTGATACGATGTGCACACACTCCAGGAATGTAGGGGTACGGGCGTTTCACTCGCTCGCGTATGGCACCATTGCAATAGTGATACGAGGCACACAGACGCCCGCAATATAGGGGTACGGTGCGCCTGCGTATGGCACCATTACAGTAGTGATACAATGCGCAGACACGCTAGGAATGTAGGGGTACGGTGAGCTCGCATATGGCACCATCACAATAGTGATACGAGGCACACACACGCCATCATCCCCATCGTCCGTGTCACCCCAGTCCTGTACGCCTAGGACCTGGTGCGAGAACAACAACCAAGGGCTAAAGGGGGGTGAGGGGTGGGAAACATCACCCATACCAAAGTCCCACCCCATAATCTGTATGCCATACATCACCACCAATGTCCGGTTACCTGGGGGGCGTTTCCAGCAACCCCTGCGCATCGCACAAACAGAAGGGTACGTGTCAATCTGGCCCTGCATATTACCTTCACATTGGTATGTGCAGGTCTGGGCCATCAGTGTCCAGCTCCAAGGGGGGTGGGTATACATCACTCCCAGCAGTGGCTAGTCATATGGGGGTGGGTGCAGAGGACTCCCAGCAGTGGCCAGCCATATGAGGGGTGGATGTATATGACTCCCAGCAGTGGCCAACACAATAGAGATGGGTGTATATGACTCCCAGCAGTGGCCAACAGTATGGGGGTGGCTGCAGAGGACTCCCAGCAGTGGCCAGCCATATGAGGGGTGGGTGGATATGACTCCCAGCAGTGGCCAACACAAAAGGGGTGGGTGTATAGGACTCCCAGCAGTGGCCAACAGTATGGGGGTGGGTGCAGAGGACTCCCAGCAGTGGCCAGCCATATGAGGGGTGGGTGGACATGACTCCCAGCAGTGGCCAACACAATAGGGGTGGGTGTATATGACTCCCAGCAGTGGCCAACACTATAGGGGTGGGTGTATATGACTCCCAGCAGTGGCCAACAGTATGGGGGTAGGTGCAGAGGACTCCCGGCAGTGGCCAGCCGTATGAGGGGTTGGCGGATATGACTCCCATCAGTGGCCATCACAATAGGGGTGGGTGTATATGACTCCCAACAGTGGCCAACAGTATGGGGGTGGGTGCAGAGGACTCCCTGCAGTGGCCAGCCATATGAGGGGTGGGTGGATATGACTACCAGCAGTGGCCAACAGTATGGGGGTGGGCGCAGAGGACTCCCAGCAGTGGCCAGCCATATGAGGGGTGGGTGGATATGACTCCCAGCAGTGGCCAACACAATAGGCATTGGTGTGACTCCCAGCAGTGGCCAGCACTATAGGGGTGGGTGTATATGACTCCCAGCAGTGGCAAGCCATATGAGGGGGGTGGGTATGACTCCCAGCAGTGGCCAACACAATAAGGGTGGGTGTATATGACTCCCAGCAGTGGCCAGCCACATAAGGGGTGGGTGGATATGACTCCCAGCAGTGGCCAACACTACAGGGGTGGGTGTATATGACTCCCAGCAGTGGCCAGCCATATGAGGGGTGGGTGGATATGACTCCCAGCAGTGGCCAACACTATAGGGGTGGGTGTATATGACTCCCAGCAGTGGCCAACAGTATGGGGGTGGGTTGATATGACTCCCAGCAGTGGCCAGCCATATGAGGTGTGGGTGGATATGACTCCCAGCAGTGGCCAGCACTATGGGGGTGGGTGTATATGACTCCCAGCAGTGGCTAGCCATATGAGGGTTGGGTGGATATGACTACCAGCAGTGGACAACAGTGTGGGGGTGTGTGCAGAGGACTCCCAGCAGTGGCCAGCCATATGAGGGGTGGGTGGATATGACTCCCAGCAGTGGCCAACACAATAGGGGGGAGTGCATATGACTCCCAGCAGTGGCCAACACTATAGGGGTGGGTGTATATGACTCCCAGCAGTGGCCAACAGTATGGGGGTGGGTGCAGAGGACTCCCAGCATGGCCAGCCATATGAGGGGTGGGTGGATATGACTACAAGCAGTGGCCAACAGTATGGGGGTGGGTGCAGAGGACTCCCAGAAGAGGCCAGCCGTATGAGGGGTGGGTGGATATGACTCCCAGCAGTGCTCAGATATAGGGGGGTACATCATCATCAGCATACCAAAACTACATGGGGGTATGTGCACATCCTTAACTTGTGACTATAATGATAGTGCCATAGCAACACATCACTTACAGCAGTGTCCCACTCCGTGTAGGATGGATTACTTTCACACACTGCGTGACACACCACATGTGGGTGTGATGTCAAATTCCACATGCATACCCACCCATGGCGGATGCAGGCTAAATACACACCCTACCATCATGACACAATAGTCTAAAGTGATGTAACTGCCTACCAAACAAAGAGAGCGAAAGGGAACACACACTGTCATGCACATCCCAGGACTGATATGAATGTCCAGGTGGTGTTCAGACCACCAAGATGTAGTCTCTCATGAAAGGAAAAAGGGTTGAATCCCCTTAGATACAATGCACAAACTTGAGAGTCCTGTGCCCAAATACCCTGGATAACAATTCCCATCATAGGGGTAAGTTGTGATTACACACATGCATAGTGGTGAAAAGGGTGAATGTGTCCCTGAAGGCATTTGTACATACTCAAAACACAAGTACAGCGAGTAGCAAGTATGCCACAGACGAATGAGCAGTAGACATCTGTGAGCAGGCATGGCCATTGTTGAAGGGAACGGTCACCAAAAAAGGAAATGTGCACACATGTCAGCACAACAATTGTGCAACTGTTTGCAGTGAATATGTCATGTGCCACAGAGGAAGGAACACTCCTTGGGACAATGTCTCAAGCCAAACTGAACACACACATCCAATGATTAATTGTAGAGACATTGTGATGGCACACAGATACCATGGTCCACCTCATGACCATCAGCAAAAACAATCTTTCAGAACCCCAAAACATTACCAGGACACCAACTCCAGGACCCTCATCACCAACATCAAGTACCTGAAATGCAATAGTGGTAAACGTAAAATAAAAGGTTTTATTCAGCTGGAAAAAATAAGATGTTCAAAAAGGAGTCCGTGCTCAAATTGTTGTAGTTCTATCTAGGACCCTAATTCGATATTCCTGATTTATGCCCTTATGTGGTTATAATAAATAATATCCTTATAAAGGCATACGATTCATATCCATATTTAGTCACAGCCCATGCTGTCCAAATTAAGCAAGGCTACTTTCCCAGGCTCCTAGAAAGTACAACGAGTTCTGTAAACAAACCAAACCTCCAGCAACCTGGGAATTCCCCATTGCTTTTGTTTTGATGTCGTCCTAGAACTCCTGTGAGCACTCTAAGAACGTCCAGTTCTTAGTGACATCTTTATTGACGTCTTATGTCCAACCTTACGTCAAACCCGGCACCTTTCAGGTATAAATATACCAACGTTGCCTTAAGCAAACGCACGGTGGTTTTGGAGCAGAGCGGCTATCTACTTGCCCGAGAGCCCAACTGATGCGAGAGCCCACGGACGCCGCCCCTCCCCTTTGACGCACTGAGAGAGACGCTGTCTTTTCTCCTGCCGAGAAATCCAACTCCGGTGTTTCCAGATACCCTCACGGGTTACTGGGATATTGAGTCCTGAGAGAGAGATACCAGACCTCCTGCTTTCTATTACCTAGGTACGGAGCTGACTAAACCCTTAAAGAGAATTCTTGATTCAGATTCCTTGGCAAAACCAACTTAACTTAAACTGCTACTTACTTATTCCTTCCCACGTATTAGGCTTAGGTCAGGTACACCGGGGTAGGCGTATTTAGAAGCACCAGTTGAGTACGTTAGTCAATGTATATTTGTATGTATATATTTTATCTATTTTAAAGTATCATATGGCTAAGAAACCATATCAATGCTTTTACAGTATTATTTTATAATACTCCTCTTACTCTACGCAGTTTACTTTATACTAAGTATTGCAATTGTGGCAATTCATTTCTCTTGCATGAGAAAGAAGACTTTTCAATAAATAACACCTTTTATTGAAAACGCCTGTCTCTCTTTTCTCTGCACTCTGGTGAAACTAAGTATGCACGATTGACTGAGTAAAATAGCTGTCTATTGTTTTCACACGACTCTAGAGATACACTCTTATTCTGAGGGAGCAAAGTTGTCATGTTATATGGTTGTCAGAAGCTAATCCCTTCTTGTCTATCCAGGGAAGTTAAACTCCTCCTTGTTTATTCGATAAAGTTTCTAGTGACCTCTGAGCTAGCTGGCAAACCTTAAGTCTAATATAATCAGTAGAGACCTAGTCGACCTCAGTCCTACGTCTACACTGCTGTTTATATTATTCCAATGCGCAGAGCCTATTGGGAATATAGGATCTACACTACATGGCGCCCAACGTTTGGTAAGGCGATAATCTAACGCAAGACAGTAGAGTAACTCAGTCGTGCTTTTTCACACAGAACCCTTTTTTCCCGTAAATACTCCAAAAGACATCTGGAGTGGGTAAAAGGTTAAAAATCCACCGGAACTTAGTAGGAAGAGATTCCTGTGTATAGTTTTTGGTTTAGTCAACGTTGAAGAATACAGTGTTCCAAAATATTGTGCACCTAATCTTTGTTTCCTTGAAACCTGATCTGCAACAAAAACCTTTCTGTTAGTAAAAATGACGGAAAGTGAAGACAAAAGGGAGACAGTTAGAATAGCAGCTCAACTCCTAGCGGATGACACAAGTCTCCGAGAAAACGACCCGAATGTTATAATCATTCCGGTAAATGTAAGAAAAACTATAACTATCAAACTTATAGAAAATGGACTGACATCAAGAGGTGGTACAGTCATATTCGTGGTTGAGGCCCATGAATATCGGCAGACAGAGGTATTCTATTCTTGGATAAACTTTCCAGCAGCAAACGCTGTAACACACGAATTCCACTATTACAAAATAGAGGAACCTCCGGATGTATACACTCCTTTCGAGGAGATTGAAATCCCACTAAATTACCAAGAGCACCTGCTCTGGTTTAAAGGCGCCCTAAAACACAAAAATCACATCACCAGGCTCGGTCCACTAGGTAGACCAGGAGCAACGTGGCCGGTGCTAGCCAGCTACACACCACATACCGACATTGAAAAAATGTCAAGTGAAGAACTTTTAGATAAAATAAAAGAATTAACAAAGGCATATAGAGAATTAGTTCAATTGGCAATGGAGGACATAACATACCTCCAGAAATTGAAAGAAACAGATATAGCAGAACAACCATTTGAACTTGCCAGAATCATAGAAAAATCCTATGAAGAACTAGGTAGAGATAGTTTGGGTGGGAAACCAGTAAAACCCCAGCTAACTGAAAATCCTGAAAAAATCTTTATTAAAAATAATCTAAATACTCCAAAAAAGAGTTGGGATGGGAATAAACAATCCACTCCCAAAGAAAAAGGTTTCCAGTCCAGAGGAAGGTCTCCTCAACGAAGAGAAAGATCTCCTGACCGAGGAAACAAGTCTCCCCAGAGGGAGCCCTCTGAGAAAAGATACAACCTTAGAAATAGGGATAATTTGAAAAAACCTGATAGATATCAAGATATTGATACACGTCCCTCTCGATCTTTTCAGACTTCCTCGCAGAAATCGGAAAGAAGAGAACGGTCGGAACACAGGGAAGAGCACGTCAAGTCCAAAGACAAGGAACCTGCTCATCAAAGTAAAAAATTACAATTTCCCAGAAAGAAGGTAGCCAGTATTAAAATAATTAAACATGCCGAGGATACTGAGGACACAACTGAAAAACGGAGAGTGGGCCCAGACAATGCCAGACAGCGCAGCAGAAGTGACCATAGCTCGCAAGATCTTGATGAATCTTCTGGAGACAGTGGACACTAATGAATACATTCAGGGGGAAACTGCAGATACCAGAGTTAGCAAACCTCATAAAATATAACAGATAACATTGCGCTTAGAGGGGGACAAGACCAGGAAAGTAAGGGGTCTCTTTTGGGATAATCTTTCGAAAGGCTATGACATCCTTTTAGCTGAGAAAGACTGGCCACCAGAGTTTGTCAGGGAGTGCCCTCATGGCGAACAAATGATTCTGCCTGCCTTCTCAAATCATATTCCAATTCATAGAAAATATACATATGCAAGAAAATGGGCAGTAGCCCAAGCTCCTGCATTATATAAAAATCATGTAGGATGGGATGAGGACTCTCCTCCTCAAAAAATCCAGTTAAAATGTCAACCTACTGCACAAAGGCAGTACCCAATTAAACTACAGACACCTTAACTCATGTTGCAAAACATTTGCAGTACAAAACTCACACAGTGCAGCACTAATGAATAACATTGTGCGCAAAAAATACAAAACGACATTAGACATCTCTAATGGATTCTTTTGTCAAAACATTGCACCTGAGAGCAGGTATTTGACCGCGTTCTCAATAATGGGGTCACAGTAAATTTCTGTCAACTCCCACAGGGATTCAAGAATAGCCCAGGATTATTCTCAGCGAGAGTAACAGAGTTACTACAAATATATGATGATGAAGCATAATCTTATGTCGATGACATCTACCTAACAGACGATGACCTGGATACTCGCTTGAAAAGAGTGAACACCATAATACTTGGGTTCGCAGCTGAGGGTTACAAATTCAACTTTAAAAAGTCACGAATTGCCCATCTAACTGTCCTGTTTTTAGGATATGAATTATCAAGTGAAGGCAAAAGCCTAGCAGACAACTTCTTAGAAAAGTGCGCTGTACTCCAAGCACCTAAAACGCTGAAGAACTTATAATCAATTCTAGGTTTCCTGAATTTTGGAAGAACATACATTCTAAATTATGCGGAGAGGGTTAAACACTCTCTATGAACTAATAAAACCTGATTTCAAACCAATCAATTGGACTCAGAAAGACACAGAAATTTTGAGATCATTGCAAACAGACATGTTAGCTAAAACAAAATTACAAACTCGCGAAAACATACGCAACCTTGTAATCCGAGTCATCCCAGGAAGATGCGGATTCACGTACCTAACCTCTAATGAGGGAGAAACGGTACCAATAGCATACAATTCACACGTGTACACACAAGCTGAAAAGACATTCAGTCTTACAGAAAATATTGTAAATGCGGTTCAAACTGCTGTAGCAAAAGAAAGAGCCCAAGCACAAGGCAAAAGGATAACTGTTTAACAGCAGAATCAGCCTTTGAGGCATTAACAAGTCCACGCAATTTGACTAATGTGGCATTAGATCCAAAATGGATAAAATGGGAAAATTCTCTTGCTGCAGAAGACGTGAAGTACTATTTTGACCCGAATATGAAAAAACTGAAAAATCTAACATATGAAAAAGAATATCCTCTGCCAATCGAAATTCTGCTTCTCGAACAATACACATGTGTAATCTACATGGACAGATTTGCACAACACTACGATGTAGAGAAAAAATCCTACAATGCAGCGTGTGCGATTGTTAAAGGTCGCTGGCGCTTGGGTAAATTCAGACTGTTAATTACTAAAACTGAATCACTCAGAAACTGTTCAACTCAGCGAGCTGAAATAAGATCTTTAAAGATGGCGCTTGAAAATGGCGATCGCGAATTACCCGCACTAATAGTGTGCGATTCGCATTACTGCATCAAATCTTATAATAATGACTTGCAGAACTGGGTTCAAAACGATTACAAAGATGACACAGGTGCCACAATAAAGCATAAGAAGCTTTGGGAACAGGTAGTTCTTTTGCAGAAAGAACTACAAAAGACTCACGTGAACCATACACTGAGTCTTCAACGTGATGGCGTTCAAGTTGCAGAGAATTCATTGCCTGACACAGCCACAGCGGAAGCAGCTCAACCGGCTTCCGTAGCCACTAAAAAGCGTTCAGAAAAATACATAGACGGGGGAAACCATGCTAGCGGTAAAAACGTCTGTAAAAGGCGACTGTGCAGCACTACCCGTGAACTATTAACTCAATTATACATACCTAATTGATGCAAACTCCGTTCCTTTTGCTCGAATCCCTGGAGTGGGGGATAGAGTAATTCCAAACAAGAACAGGAGAATCTTCTTGATTCAAAAAGCACATATGGGATTAGGTCTAAGGCACCAGGAGATCCTGACATCTCTGAAAGAATTATAATCAGAATACTGGTGGCCGGGGATGAGCCTGCATAACTACAAATTTGCAATAGGCTGTCCAAACTGCAACAGAGATCGCAGTGGCGAACCGACCGGAGTATTGCCAGGACCCTTCTTTTAGAAAGCATAAGGCTATCTATACGCAGAAATCCAATAGGAGAAATGCGTCCCATTAAAGTTAAAAGACCAGATTCACTTAAAATGCAGACACCAGCACTCGGCTGACGCCAGAACTGTTATAAAAGATTTGCGAGTCCTTATTGGCACATACGCAATTGGCATGCTACATTCTGACCAAGGTCCTGCTTTTAGCTCTCGAGCTTATAAGGAGGCCATGGCCAGCATGGGCATTGCATTGCGGTACTCTTGTCCCTTCCATCCTGAGGGAGATGCGGTAGTATAGTGGAAAGAAAAAACCGGGACATAAAGCAATCTATAACGGCGAGGGTATTAGGTTCGGGTGATGGGTGGGTCCAACATTTAACAAGTGTCCAACGTAGTCTTAATAATCTGCCAAGAAATTCTCTGAAAGGTTTCAGTCCGTACGAACTATTGTTTGGGACTAGAATGCATATTCAGGACCTTGATAGTCAGACTTCAGTGGTAGAAGAAAAATGCTTTGATATCAAAGATCGTTTGGCTATTTTACAGGACTTAAATGAAACAAGAAAAGGCCTGAGCAAAGTAAAGTTAAAACAGCAGCCAACAGCCACTGAAGATAAACCACCTGTCCCAGCAAGGCCTGTCTGGATTCCAAAGATTGGGGATCTGGTCAGAGAGAAGATCGCGGTGAAGAAGGAATTTGGGCCTTCTTACAGAAAAGCAGTACCTGTCTTAGCTGTCAGCGGAACAAGATCAGTTGTACTACCGCCCCTTGCTGGTAAAAAGGAGAACCGAGTTGTATCCATCGACCTGGTAAAACCACAATCATGTGGCCAATAATAAGTAGTAGGCCCAGTGGACTCCCAAGAAATAGCAGAGTACCAAAATTTGCTAAAATACAAGAGGTTCAAACTGAGAGACTAATCACATTCGATAAACCTGCAGTGAATAAAAAAGGACTATGCAATAATGCCATGGAACTTGTGCCTCTTGAAACCCAAATTGCAACAGTTCGTCAAGAAACACCAGTCTACCACGATGTAGCCTCAGACTATGCTAAAGAAACGAAGAAAAATCCAAAAGCAAATGAGAATCCGGAAGCAATTCCAACAATTGACAAAACTGCATCTGGCTACTTCATCAATTTTGATAACTTTTCTGAAGATCCAAGCGAACCAGAAGAAACGCCAGCAATAAAAACCTTTAAAGACAAAGTAACTGAACTCCTTCATCAACTCAAAGAAACCTACCTGATTTCTCCATGGATTGAATTTTGGATTGTGTTAGGTGTACTTTTCCTCCTGCTTTGGCTCATCATGATTCTTTGTTTGGGAAAAATCATTGAAGGAAAATACAGTACAATGGACACAGCAAGTCAGAACATCAACTTGGTCCTAAAGCCACACAAGTCATCTCACATCGAGAAAAGAAAACTATCATCAGTGAATGTCACAGCCAAACCAATACCCGGTGGGGTAGCATGGGACAAAACGGATTATGAAATCTATGGCCCGGTTGAGCTCTTGAAATATCTACATCAGTTCAAGGTTTCATTAAGTGACTTTATAAAACAGAGTACATTCTCTGATGATTGGGACTTTGAAAGTATTAATGATATGATGTCAGATTTAGTAATGTCAGCAAAATTTACAGAACATGATTACTTACAGGGTTCATCAAATTATGAAGAAATGTATTGTTATAATCACTTTGCACATCACTATTTGCATAAATCTGCTCAACCTAGAAATGTTTTTAATTATAATCAATGGGAACATTGTGCAACTCCACCTAAAAGCAGCTCGAAAACATTTTACGAGAAATTCCCATACTTCTCAGGGTTTAACACAAGTGATGCAGAAACGTTTTATTTTAAAATGTTAAATAAGACAGGAGTGAAAACAATGTTGACAAATACTAAATTGATTTATTCTGAAACATTTTATGAAAAAAATGAATACATTCGGTTTTGATTTCTGGAAGAACAACATTGAAACAAAAACCATTTGGGGTACAAAAGATTGGCAGGTACAAGGCCTAGAAGCATTATTTAGAGCCTGCATGATCCCAGAACAAATAATATTCTTGAATGACACCATTCAACAGACAACCTGTCTTGGCCTAGCCAAAATTAAAGACTTAAACAAACCGTCTATTCCAAAGCCCATACCTGATGATAATAGCACTACAGACATGGAAATAGACGTACCTAAAATTTTAAACCAAAACAGAACACATCCTGATTGGAAAAAATGGTTGATCTGGCCCACAGACACAAATAACTGTCAAGATAGATTCCTGAACAAACTACAGGGGTTAAAACTGAACAGGCCAGACCCAAGATACTCCCAGAGACAACATCCAGGGATAGTTACAACATACAGTGTAGGGAAACTCTGCCTTGAGTGGCTACAGAAATCCACACTGGCTGAAATTAAGCAACACTTGACTTTACTTAAAGACGGTGCTGACTTGCGTGATTTCAAAATGGGACCACGCAAACAGCGTCAAAAACGTTTCATAGCGGCCGGTATATACGCTGCGTACAACGAAGCTTGGAAAGTAATGCAAATTGAAACGGCAGAAAAAATACGAGAAATTGATCGTATTAATTTGGAAAAATCACTTTCTGTTGTGGACAATGGGTTAATGACTCTGTCCTCCGAATATATTCACTGGACAGTATTGTATCATCTGCTATTGATATAATAGAGCAGGACTTACTAATGTTACAACACGGTCAGTCCCAATTGCGTTCTATTGTACAGCTTGGCTGGACGTTGCAAAATCTGCGTTCAGGCTATGTACCATGGCGTTTAATCAACACAACGTCCTTATTCTCTATCTTTAATCTTACTGATAAACAAATCAGTTTGGCACAAAAAGGAGCAGACTATACGATTCTGAGCATTGAAAAACTTGAGAGATTACCATTGACAATGTCAGAAAGACCTGTCATTGAATGGATAATACACGGAATAATTACAATTCCGATAACAACTTTCCAATTTAAATACTGCCAAGAGTATATACCAGCGGGCCAGTATGAAAGGTTGGGTAAAGGGTACATCAAGTCAACAGGGAAATTACCTTATACACATGCTACAGTGAAAAGAAAAGGAATGTATTCCTTAGTGGTAACAAATGTAAAAGATCACTGAGCGGTACACTCCTTTGCGAAGTCATTAACTTGCACGGGGCCTGCGATGGGTATTCAAATAACCTTTCATGTCACCTGCACGGCACTCCTACAGCACAGATAGAGCCATTCTTTAGACGGCTTTCTAACGGGAGCTACATTCTAATAGTGGACCACAGCTGTTGTGGCATGGTGCCAGGAAAAGCCTATCTCGTCAGCGTGAGTTCCATGGTCACTTGCTGTATGCAAGCATTGTATCCAAACAGCACTCCAGATACGCAGGCAACAATTTGGCCTTCTTTGAATATCTCTTCTATTCGAATTGATACTTTGAGCAGAATAAAGTCTGTTCTTTTACAGACAACTGTGCCCTTAACGTCATCAAAAGAAACGTATGATCTGCAAGTCGCAAGGACAACGGCAGAGATACATACCCTTTTATCAACAAATTGCCCCATGCATTTCGTAGAAATGCTAAGCCAAATCCTAAATATGTAAGATACCAGTGGTATCCCACATGTATTTAAGACATTTTTTTCGGGACTGTTAACACCCTTCGAAACAGTTCTGGGCATTCTTCCTAATTTTGTCCATTCTGTCTTTGGCGGCCTACCACTTCTTTTGGGACTCGTAGCAGGAATTCTATTTTTTGATCCTTCTGCTCCGATATGGCTAACCAAGTCACAGACATGACTCCAGCAACGATGGAAGAAACGATCCTAGCTATACGCTATCGGGACCGCATAACTAAAGTCCTTGGATTAGCCCGGCTAAGAGATCTGAATATGACCTGGTTTCTTTCATTCAGACCCATCTGGCAGAATTGCATCTTACCTGTGCTTCGATGTATGCTATGCGGAGAAGAATGCGTGTTGGACGTCTGTCTTACACTACCATCAGCAGTACCATTGGATACAGATACTTTGCTAAGTCCTGTAATGGCTCATGCATCGTGTTGTCCCCAGCGGCTACCCATTCTGATGACGGCATTCGTTGAGACTTAACCACTACGATTAGGTGGCAGTGAAGTACGAGGTGAGAGCAGCATCACCCAGGTACGACCTTCTGTGAGCATTGCTGATCCTGACATCGATGATAGCAATCATTCTCACGACTCTACTGTTGCGGCATTTTCAAACTTGGTCGAACTTTCACCTGAAGCCGTAGACCAATTTTTGAGAGTCTGTCTGAAATGATGTTCTCCCCTGAACAGAAAGAATACATTTTTTATGCAACAAACCCACAGCGTTCCCTGAACTCTGAATTCGGCCTTCAGCTTTGATAAACAAAAGCTACTGAAAACATTCGGAACAATTTTTTTCTTCCCCCTGAAAGCGAAATTATTTTTCTTTCCAAATACAAAATATTTACCTTTTCCTGGCACATGTACTCTGCTTAAAGTAGAACTATTCTTAGAGAACAGAGCTTCTATTTTTAGGAACTATAGAGACAATATTTTACCTCAGCCTCAGCATATGTACAGAATTTGTATTATTATGTGATGGAATGGTCTCAACCTTCTTTTCTGTATTAAGAGCCATTTCATGTGTACATTTTCGCAATTCATTCAGCTGAGATATATATGCAATTTTTGTAACTGAATGATACCACTGCTTGAAAAACGTACAGTACCAATACTCAATTTCGTGTATTTACCATATACCATTTCATATGCAAATTTATGTATTTTGGGTTTGGTTGGAAAACACATGCACCATTATATGTTTACTATTGCTTAGTTTTAGGTAATGAGGGACATTAGACCGTGGAGTGGGTGTTGTAGTTCTATCTAGGACCCTAATTCGATATTCCTGATTTATGCCCTTATGTGGTTATAATAAATAATATCCTTATAAAGGCATAAGATTCATATCCTTATTTAGTCATAGCCCATGCTGTCCAAATTAAGCAAGGCTACTTCCCCAGGCTCCTAGAAAGTACAACGAGTTCTGTAAACAAACCAAACCTTCAGCAACCTGGGAATTCCCCATTGCTTTTGTTTTGATTTCGTCCTAGAACTCCTGTGAGCACTCTAAGAACGGCCAGTTCTTAGTGACATCTTTATTGACGTCTTATGTCCAACCTTACGTCAAACCCGGCACCTTTCAGGTATAAATATACCAATGTTGCCTTAAGCAAACGCACAGTGGTTTTGGAGCAGAGCGGCTATCTACTTGCCCGAGTGCCCAGCTGATGCGAGAGCCCACGGACGCCGCCCCTCCCCTTTGACGCACTGAGAGAGACGCTGTCTTTTCTCCTGCCGAGAAATCCAGCTCCGGTGTTTCCAGATACCCTCGCGGGTTACTGGCATATCGAGTCCTGAGAGAGAGATACCAGACCTCCTGCCTTCTATTACCCAGGTACGGAGCTGACTAAACCCTTAAAGAGAATTCTTGATTCAGATTCTTTGGCAAAACCAACTTAACTTAAACTGCTACTTACTTACTCCTTCCCATGTATTAGGCTTAGGTCAGGTACACCGGGGTAGGCGTATTTAGAAGCACCAGTTGAGTACGTTTGTCAATGTATATTTGTATGTATATATTTTATCTATTTTAAAGTATCATATGGCTAAGAAACCATATCAATGCTTTTACAGTATTATTTTATAATACTCCTTTTACTGTACGCACTTTACTTTATACTAAGTATTGCAATTGTGGCAATTCATTTCTCTTGCAAGAGAAAGAAGACTGCTCAATAAATAACACCTTTTATTGAAAACGCCTGTCTCTCTTTTCTCCGCACTCTGGTGAAACTAAGTATGCACGATTTGTGGAAAAGTAAATTTTGTCATGTTCTGTGTCCCTACGTGTCATCCATCATATGTTATGTGTGCATGACCAATATGCATATGTTATTCCCCATGTCTGATTAATGACGCAATTACAGTTGTGTCCACCTCTAGTATGCCAGTTTCCAGGCCTCGTGAATACTACGGATATCAGGCCTATGTAAAATAATGTTGCCACGTTTCTCAGTGTGCACGTTATTTCATTATAAAGTCCCCGTTTCCAGGCCTCAAAAGGGCCTGGACATCAGATTCAGCTCCTGTCTCCTGAAGCCTCGCTGAGGAGCGATCCAGCCCCCACCTGTATCCTCGACCTTTCACTTACTTCCTGCCTCGCAGTGCCCGGTGCAGCTTGGCTCTGCCTCTGAGTCTGCCAAAAGTATGTTATAGTTCCAGCTATCAGTTCAGTCCTCCTTCTCTGCATTCCTAAGCTACTGAACTGCATCAATAGTTTCCGTCATTGTCTAGCCTTCACGTCTCCATGTTAAGAGAAATACTGTATTTAATGGTCATTTAATATTCTTCATCACGCACTACATGTAGAATAATGCATGGTCCAGTCTTAGAGTCAGTTAGCCTTTCCCCTCTTGACTTCTAGTTTATATCAACATGTTCTCTAAACATCAGATACTAGATAGAGTTTAGGTACATGTCGCTCCGACCCTCCAGACTTTAGTCTCTGCTCCTAGCACAGAGTTCATAGCCCCCAGCTTCTCCTCGTAACACGTCATTGCCAGTTTGCGCGCACCATCAGGTTAGAGGTCCCGGCTCCTTAGGTAGCCCCCTCCTATGTTTCCGCCCATTCATGACATATTCTGTTACGTCTGCACCACATGTCTATGTATACGCCCAGTTACACCTACTTTTACTCTTATCTTTCGCGACTGCTACGCGTCACGCCTTCTGCTCCACCCACTGCTACGCCTACTGCAATGTAATGCTATGTGTTTGCGCTATGTATATATGCTCGTGTATTGTTATTAGAAGTTAGCGCGCTCATCCCAGATCCTGGCCCCCGGCAGCTGCCATCCTATTCCCGTGCAGGTTGTCCTGTTCCTGTCCTTATGCTGTATTAAACCTGCAAAAACTCCTACTACCTCGAATCTTGACTCTTATTTATTGAGCTATCTGTTATGATATATGTCTAGTCAAAAATAGGGTATTATTTATTTATTTACCACATAATGGCGCCCGAATAGGTACTTGCCCTTTCCCCACGCGTCGGTGAAGCCACGCCGACCCCCTGACCCTCTGCAGCCGTGACGGAACCATACCGGCCACGTGCAGATATTTCTGCTTCAAGTATCCCTCAGGCCCACGGAGGAGACGGAGGAGGCGGTCCAGCATCCAAACGAGACGGTGGAGGAACGCGGCGAGTCCCGACCAGAGCCCAAGCCAAGAGTCCAAGGTCCGAGGTATCCGGAGGCCCACCCGTAACTGAAGTCCGAAGTTCGTCGTCCGTCGTCGTAGCAGTCCAGTCCAGTCCGAGGCTTTCCGTTCTTGCTGCCCGGTGAGTACCATTGCTGGGGTAGTATCTAGACAGGGTCAATCTAAATTGACTCTGGTCCGTGGGTTGGTGGTACCCAGGCCCACAAACGAAGTGTTCACCTAGGTGGATACGGGTCTTGATGCGTCCCTTTATGGGACCGGTATGTTCCGTACTGTTTCAGCAGTGCATCCAGTAACTCTAGTCTGTTCCGTTCTCGAGAAATTCTTGTGTTTCTGTTCTCAGTATTCCAGGTAATATTTCTGTCCGAACTGTAATGTTATGATGTTGTTCAATGTATTTCCAATGTCGTGGTATGCCTGAATTGTTTTCCCAATTGTTATTGTTCCTCGTCTATTGTATTGTGTTCCGATTCAAGTTTACAATGTCTCTCTTTTCGAGATTACGTCAGTTAAAAACTAGAAAGGGTTTGTTAGAAGAAGCAGTTCCTGTTCCGCCTAGGGACAGTCCAGGTCACTTTATGTATCAGAAACATGGCATAAGCGCCATATTGTATCTAGATTTATGGGTAGATTATACCAAACAGTTAGAAGAAAAGTATAGATGGCCCGTATCGGGTACATGGGATGCCGAATGCATCATGCGAGTAGAAGAAGCATTATGGAAAAAGAAAGCCAGACAGTCACAGAAAGATGCCATCGAGTTATGGCGCAAAGAAGCTCATAAAAGAACCGAAAAAGAAATCAGAAAGTCAGAACTAAGTAGAGAATCCCAAGAACGAGCCCAAGAAAGAGAATTAATCGAGATAGGTGAACGAGTTAGAACTGAGCAATCAGACAGACAGAGGCATGCCCTTAATAAGGGTATGTATCCTCTTCTTGCTGAGGGCTTGCCAAAAGCGACCCCAGAGGCATCCAGTAATTTCCCGCCACCATTAGTTCCGACCAAGCTACGTCACAAACCGACCGCAGCTGATATTTTTATTTCGTCCTATCTGGACGACACAGTCCCCGAATATGCAAATCCTGTTCACGCTCCGCCAGTCCCTGTAAATCAGGTAATTCCTGCTCCTCCAGACACCGGGGTGCCCTTAACAGCCCCCCCGGGTCAGCCCGCCATACAAGTCCAGCCCACGTTACAATTACCGACCCTGTCAGGACGAAAAGCATCAGTTGATGATTCTAGTTTAGGGGCCGCAGGGGGAGGTCTTCCTCAAACCCCGCCGCCATACAAGCGTTTATCAGCACTCGAATTACATGCTCAAGCATCACAGCGTACTCCTAAAAGTAATAAGTCTGTTGCAGAAATCAGGCAAACCCTTGGCGAATGTGTCTATGACCCAGTTCCAGGCGAATTTAATATGGTTTTATATTCCGTACGCATAAGGAGGGTGACCGAGTATCTAGTCACCTTGCCGAATATGAAAGAAGATCTAGACAGAATATATCGTTTCATCCGTACAGGGGATGATCCAGAAAGTATTAGTAATGCCATGTCTCAAAGGAAAGCCGAGATTCAGCGCATGATATTAAAGTTCTTAATTAACTGTCTAATAAGAGAACAAGATTACCCGTCTAAAGATCCAGCCGAAATGAAAATCCTGACAAAGTGGAGTGATAATATAGCCGAAGGAAAGCACAATACCATTAGTGCCATGGAAAGTATGTACAAGAAAATCCGTAGAGAAATAATAAAGATACACGAACAGCGTAAAGCAGCACAAGTAAGCGAGAAAGAAAGTACCTCCGATCCTGAAGAGGAAGACGACGAGAATACTGCCAGAATAGCGTATGTAGGGAAACCTAGATTTCCAGATCGCCATTTACGTCTAGAACCCAAGTCTACTTTCCATCATCCAGCACCAGAACAAGGTTCCCTAGAACAAGTATTTCAAGCTACCGATCACATTCTGAAATCACGAATCGGTTATAGTGAGTTAAGTACTATGCATGAACAGGAATTAGTGCGATCAGCAGTCCGATGGATTACTGATTCTACCACTTTTCCAGACGAAATAGTGGCACAAATGTTTCTGAAATTGCCCCCAGCCGAGCAGCGACTGGTGGGTATGTATATGATTCAGTACCTCATTACTCTGTATGAGGGTCAGCACTCTGATCCAGGTCCGTTACATGATATCCTGAACGAGTTACTCCAGTATAAATGGAGAGGTCTAGGTACCGATTTAATTAGTGTCATTCTAGAACAGCGTCACAAATATAGAACATTCTTGAACCCGCATTTTGTTCATGTCTCACCCCCAGAAAGTAAATCATTCTACATAGACAGACAGAATCCGTTACGAGAAGTCCACCCAGTTAAAGGAACGGGTGGCGAAATGCAGCGAGTGTTTGTATACACTCCAATCACAAAGATGGAACTCCTTGAAATGAAGAAATTAATTCCCTGTCATGACAAAGATCCAGCAGGGTTCCATCGAGAATTAAAAGACATGCTCCGTATGGGAGAATACACTTACCCAGATATCATTAAAATGTTAAAGGTTCTGCTACCCGCAGGGGTGTATGAAAAGCTAAAGGAAAAAGAATGGGAGGTGGGAGAGAAAAAGATAGATTGGGCAGTCCTAGAAGCAGAAGATAAGATACGTGTACCAGGTACCGGTCTAGGAGAGAAATGTAAAGAATTACCAGAATTATTAATTCAAGTTTTACCCAGATTATTAACAACGAGAAAAGAAGACTGGGATGCAATCTCAGCCTGTAAACAGAAACAAGATGAAGATATTAGTGATTTTTATTCTAGATTTGAAAAATGTTTCAGTATCAACAGTGGTCTCAAGACAAGTAGTGAGTCATACCCTCACCTTTTCGTTACCAAATTAGTCGAGAATTCAAGTCCACCAATTAAAAACCGAGTTCTGAAAGTCGAAAGCACCTGGCAAGCTAATACTCCGTCCCAGATGCTCCAGATGCTCCAGTATCACCAGAATAGAATCAGGGAAGAGCAAGAACACGAAAGAAAACGTATGAAAGACACGAAAATGAAAGTGCTAGTTGCACAATCTGTTCCTCAAGACAGTCAGAAGAGGGGTCCGAATCAAGCCAGTCATCCTGCAACTCCCGTTAAAGGGAACTGCAATTATTGTAAACAGCCAGGTCATTTTATAAATGAGTGTGCAGTTCTGAAACACAACATAGCTACTGGTAAGGCTAAAGAAAGACCACGTCCGCCTAGACAAGAACAAGTTTCACAGACTCCTCAGCCACAGAATGCACAACAGACAGTTACAGTACCGCAGCCTATCGCTGCAACACAGCACGTTACATCGCAGATGTACCAGTATGCACAGTCTGAGTATCCAGAGTACCAGCCATATTCATGAAACAGCCTAGAGAGGGAGGTAGGCTTGCCTCTCATCGAGATACCTGTAGATCAAGAAGGTCCCTATGTTCATAGTCAAGTATTAGGGAAAGACAGAAAGTTTTTGATTGATACAGGGGCAAGTAGGACCACAATTAGTCATGCCGAAGTTCCAGGGGCTCCGCTCTCAGGCTCAAGAAATGTTTCCCTTGGATTTTCAGGAAAACCTATCGTTAATGAGATTTCAAAGCCAGTCACTCTAGAAGTAGGTCCATTGTCCCGCACTACTGATCTGTTACTTACTAAGTCATGTCCAGAAAACCTATTAGGCATTAAAACACTGAAAGAGTTAGGTGCAGTTATATGTTGTTCCCCGGAGGGAATACGTCTGTTCCTACGTGACTTTAAGGGTCACTATGTATTACGAGATTTTGATTCCAGACTGTCTAATGTCCCGCAGCATTTATGGGCGCAAGGTCCAACTGATGTAGGTTACATGCAAATCACACCCTATCGTGTGACTCTCAAACCAGGTGTAGTGTTACCACGAATCAGACAGTATAGATTGCCACCTGAGGCTGTAGCAGCCTTATCCAAAATTATAGACGAGCTCATCGCTCAAGGAGTAGTTGTAGAAACTGACTCCAATGTATGTAACTCTCCGATCATTCCAGTCATGAAACGTACTGATCCAAATGCACCCCCAGTATATCGATTAGTGATTGACCTACGAGAACTTAACAAATGTATTATTCCGCAGTACCCAGTTGTCCCAGACATCTCTTCCCTATTGACAGCCATTGATTCCGAAGCCACGTTCTTCACAGTAATAGACCTCAAGAATGCATTTTTTAGTGTTCCTATTCATCCAGACAGCCAGTTTCTTTTCGGATTTTGTTTAAATGGAAGGAGCTATATGTTTACACGCGCTCCTCAAGGTTTCACAGAAAGCCCTAGTATTTACAGTCAAGCACTTAAGAGACAACTAGATAATATTCACATGCCAACTGACACTGCCCTGCTCCAGTATGTCGATGATCTACTGATCACAGCCCGTTCTGAACGTGACTGCGAGCGAGCGTCACTCACGGTTTTGTATTTCCTAGCCGAGATGGGGCACAAGGTGTCCCCTTCGAAGCTTCAATTCTGTGTCCAGCAAGTGGTATACTTAGGACACTTACTGTCCAAGAGGGGTAGGCAGTTGACACCAGACCGTATCCAGTTGATAGCGAGTCTTCCCCAGCCCAGGACCCAGAAGGAGGTACGTGCCTTTATCGGCCTTACTTCTTATTGCAGACAATGGATTCCTCAGTATGCATTTCTAGCCAAGCCACTGATACAGTTAACGACACAGGAGGCAGCCGTATCGACTGTTCTCCCTTGGACATCTGAACATACACTTAGTTTCAACGAGTTAAAGAAAGCCCTATGCCAAGCTCCAGTTCTAGCTACACCGAACTACAGTAAGCCTTTTACACTTTTTGTCACTGAACGTGAAGGTACAGCATTATCTGTTCTCACACAAGATCAAGCAGGACAATACAAGCCCTGTGCTTATTTTTCGAGCACACTAGATCCAGTCGCCCAGGCGTTGCCTGCGTGCCTCAAGTCAGTTGCAGCCACAGCACTAGCTATTAGACAAAGTGATTCCATAGTTTTAGGACACTCCCTAACAGTACAAGTTCCACACTCCGTGGAAGTTCTTTTAAATAGAACACAAACACAGCACTTGACAATTGCACGTTTAACAGGTTATGAATTGACACTGTTCCAGCCACACATAGTAATTAGACGCTGCAACATCCTGAATCCTGCTACACTGTTACCATCTGTTAGTTCAAATTCTGCCACACACGACTGTGTGGAAGTAGTCAACATTACGACAAAGCCAAGACAGGACCTGACAGACATTCCGTTACCAGACTCCGACCTGACACTTTATGTGGATGGTTCATGTATGAGAACTAGTACAGGAGAACTAGTCGCCGCGTATGCAGTAACTACTGACACTGAAGTTATTGAAACACACCGTATTGACACTCTGTCCGCTCAAGCAGCAGAGCTAGTTGCTCTGACACAAGCCTGTATACACGCCAAGAACCTGAAAGTTAATGTTTACACAGATTCACGTTACGCATTTGGAGTTGTACACGACTTCGGAGTGCTCTGGCAGGAGAGAGGTTTCATGACTTCTCATGGAACCAAGATTCAGCATGGTCTCCTTATTCAAGCTCTGTTAGATGCCATACATTTACCGACATCCATTGCTATCATGAAATGCAAAGCACATACGAAAGTCACTGACATTATTTCTCAAGGTAATGATCTAGCAGATCGCACAGCCAAGCTTACAGCACAGACTCTAGACATTCCAGTTAACCTGACACACACTCCAGATCCGATTACATGTATGACAGTTAAGGACCCTACTGAAGATGTCATAGATATCCAGTTACATGCTACTCCTGAAGAAATCAAGAAATGGTCCGAACAAGGAGGGGTCCAGACAGATCAAGGATGGTTAACGAAGGGTAGAGCCACATGGTTTCTCCCCGACTCTATGGTTCAAGTCATCATTAATACCGCACATAGTCCAGCACATTTAGGAGAAAAAGCAATGTTAGACAGTATCCAGAACATTTGGTTCAACAAACATTTACGAGCTGCAGCCAAGCAGAAAGTTCGTACCTGTATGATATGCTGTCAGTTTAATCCAGGTAAAAGTGTCCCGGTGGAACAAGGTGGTTTCCAGCCTCCTGACCACCCTTTTGAAGTCCTCCAGATGGATTATATTCAGATGGAGCGATGTCGAGGTTTCAAGTATGTCCTTGTAGTTGTATGCGCTTTGTCCAGATGGACAGAAGCATATCCAGTCCCAGATTACACAGCCGCGACCACTGCCAAGCAGTTGGTTCGTGAGTTCTTCCCTCGATATGGACTCCCTAGAGTCGTATATTCTGATAACGGTCAGCCATTCTCATCTGAGTTGATGAAGCACGTTTCCCTGTTGTTAGGGTACCAGTGGAAGTTCCATTGTGTACGCCATCCCGAAGCAGCCGGTCTAGTCGAGAGACATAATCAGACTCTGAAAATTCGAATTGCAAAAATATGTAAAGATAAGGGTGTGGACTGGCTAGTAGCTCTGCCAGTCGCTTTGTTTTATATGCGCATGGTCGCACATTCCAGATCAGGTCTGTCCCCGTATGAGGTCGTTTTCGGTCGCCCCCCTAACATGTGGGGTACTCCTAGACCCCGAAGTATTACTGATGTTTCATGTAATATGCTGACAGATTACCTAGCTTCCTTGATGTCTGCCCTCAACTCATGTCGTTCACAGGTTGCTGCCGCATTTCCAGACAATACCGAGGTGGCACCGCATGAAATCGTTCCAGGTTCCATGGTGATGGTCCGTAACTTTGACAGATCAAGTCCGCTGGAGCCTCGATGGAAAGAGCCCCGTCAGGTCCTCCTCACCACCCGTACAGCCGTGAAATTGGAAGGACGCCGCGGCTGGGTGCATCTTTCGCACGTCAAGAAATTCTACGGATTGAAACCGGTCTCTAAGAACATTTTCCAGGATATCAAGACTTGTCAAAACATTGTTCCTAAGGACTGTCCCGCAAATGACATTGATACAACCCCTCCCTTGGTAGAGAAAACTCCGCAGCAGGAGTATAAGCAAAAACTCCGGTCTAGTAAAATAAGTCAGTCAGTTTGATTGTATAAGTCCTCCCCTAGGTGAAACGGTTAGACTGTTTCTGACATGTATAAAGTAGACCCCCATAGTGAGAGAGTTAGTAAAAACTCAATTCAATGTATCGTTTTTCTAAGTTTCATATTATTCATCAGCATTATGATTTCCTGCACCAGTTATGCCTTTTTCCTATATTTCCCAGTTCTTCATGTAAATAAGTCTTCTGATGTTACAGTAGAGCACACGTTTAGTGATCTGCCTCCTCACGAATATTCATACCGCCTCGCTATGCGTAATAACTCATTTATCCGCATGTTACATTACTCACACCAGACCAGCAATGCCACTAATTGTTGGGTGTGTGGTCGACTCCCCCCTTTCCAGACACCGAAGGGAGTTCTGCCACTTTTTCCTTATCCATTTTCACATAATGGTTCGTGTGGAGCATGGTCCACGTTAACGTCATCCTCAACAGATATGTCTTTTCTTAACAGTACATGTTTCCCAGACAAGCAAGGTCTCCCCCACCGAACAGGTTTAGATCTAGAAAATGAAGTATATAATTTAGGTAATTATTCGTCGAATTTTATGGTCCTGAATGTTCAGTCTGATACTACTCCAGACTCACCTGCTATTTCAGTACTACCAGTCAAAGGCGAATTATGTGTCCGTAATTATGGTTCTGTACATGTAGGACATAGTGATTGTACTACTATTATCAAGTATAGTGACAGTGGGAAATCTATTTTTAAAGCTTCACGTCATTCTTATTTTGTTTGTGGTCAAACCGCATATGTTCGTCTGCCCCTCGATTGGGAGGGAACCTGTTACATTGCCTTCCTACTGCCGCCAGTTTTTCTAGCCCCACCTGACTACCATAGGAATTCCTTCCTAGTACATACTAGACACAAGAGAAACCTCCCGATTGTCGATTATACTGAAACTGCTGCAGAACAATTCATTGATATTGATAAAGGTGTGTTCCCTTATTTAGGTACAGTTGTAAACAGTAAGCTAATCCGTAGGTTAACAAGAACCCTTGAAGCTGTAGTAGATGAGACTGCCTCTGCTCTAGGTAACTTAACCGAAGAACAATCTTTTATGAGAATTGTTGTGCTCCAGAATCATCTCGTCCTTGACGTCATACTGGCCGATAGGGGCGGGGCCTGTAGACTCATCGGATCCAGTTGTTGCATTTTCATTCCAAATAACGCGCCGTCTGTTTATTCAGCTATAACCAGACTCCATAAAATTGCCCATCTGTTACACCAGAATCCAGGCACCTGGACATGGTCCGGTTGGTTCTGGACTATAATTTCCGCATGGGGATGGAAAATATTGTCCTTCCTAGGTATTGCAGTAGCGATCATATTCAGCTGCTGCCTCTGTATACAATGTGGCCCTGCGATTTGCGGCATGTGTGCTACCTCTTGTATTCCTAGTCCCAAGCCCCGTTCTAAATCTCGTTCCAAGACAATTCGAGACGAGCAAATGATACTATATGAAATGATAGATGGTATCATGAATATTGATGTTTCCTGATGGAAACGTAGTGACAAGGAGGGAATGTGGAAAAGTAAATTTTGTCATGTTCTGTGTCCCTACGTGTCATCCATCATATGTTATGTGTGCATGACCAATATGCATATGTTATTCCCCATGTCTGATTAATGACGCAATTACAGTTGTGTCCACCTCTAGTATGCCAGTTTCCAGGCCTCGTGAATACTACGGATATCAGGCCTATGTAAAATAATGTTGCCACGTTTCTCAGTGTGCACGTTATTTCATTATAAAGTCCCCGTTTCCAGGCCTCAAAAGGGCCTGGACATCAGATTCAGCTCCTGTCTCCTGAAGCCTCGCTGAGGAGCGATCCAGCCCCCACCTGTATCCTCGACCTTTCACTTACTTCCTGCCTCGCAGTGCCCGGTGCAGCTTGGCTCTGCCTCTGAGTCTGCCAAAAGTATGTTATAGTTCCAGCTATCAGTTCAGTCCTCCTTCTCTGCATTCCTAAGCTACTGAACTGCATCAATAGTTTCCGTCATTGTCTAGCCTTCACGTCTCCATGTTAAGAGAAATACTGTATTTAATGGTCATTTAATATTCTTCATCACGCACTACATGTAGAATAATGCATGGTCCAGTCTTAGAGTCAGTTAGCCTTTCCCCTCTTGACTTCTAGTTTATATCAACATGTTCTCTAAACATCAGATACTAGATAGAGTTTAGGTACATGTCGCTCCGACCCTCCAGACTTTAGTCTCTGCTCCTAGCACAGAGTTCATAGCCCCCAGCTTCTCCTCGTAACACGTCATTGCCAGTTTGCGCGCACCATCAGGTTAGAGGTCCCGGCTCCTTAGGTAGCCCCCTCCTATGTTTCCGCCCATTCATGACATATTCTGTTACGTCTGCACCACATGTCTATGTATACGCCCAGTTACACCTACTTTTACTCTTATCTTTCGCGACTGCTACGCGTCACGCCTTCTGCTCCACCCACTGCTACGCCTACTGCAATGTAATGCTATGTGTTTGCGCTATGTATATATGCTCGTGTATTGTTATTAGAAGTTAGCGCGCTCATCCCAGATCCTGGCCCCCGGCAGCTGCCATCCTATTCCCGTGCAGGTTGTCCTGTTCCTGTCCTTATGCTGTATTAAACCTGCAAAAACTCCTACTACCTCGAATCTTGACTCTTATTTATTGAGCTATCTGTTATGATATATGTCTAGTCAAAAATAGGGTATTATTTATTTATTTACCACAGATTGACGGAGTAAAATCGCTGTCTATTGTTTTCACACGACTCTAGAGATACACTCTTATTCTGAGGGAGCAAAGTTGTCATGTTATATGGTTGTCAGAAGCTAATCCCTTCTTGTCTATCCAGGGAAGTTAAACTCCTCCTTGTTTATTCGAGAAGGTGTCTAGTGACCTCTGAGCTAGCTGGCAAACCTTAAGTCTAATATAATCAGTAGAGACCTAGTCGACCTCAGTCCTACGTCTACACTGCTGTTTATATTATTCCAATGCGCAGAGCCTATTTGGAATATAGGAACTACACTACAAAATAAGGCCAATGGCCAGTTCACACAAATGTCCTTGGAGGGACAAGTTGGGTAGCCCGTCTACCCCTAACTTGCCTGCACATGGAGTACCTCATGGGATGTTGACTCTTGGGGGGCACTATCGGGGGTAGGACCAGGCACTGCAGGGACAGGAGTGGGAAGGGTAGGTGTGGTGGGTGCAGGGATGGACGTATCCACCTCAATGCGTGGTGCAGCCCCGAAGGTGGACATATACTCTGTGCTGCACACTGCAGCCAGTTCTTCCAACCCCTGCACCTGAGGACACTATTGGAGTGGAGGGAGAGGGCTGTGAAGAGTGCGGACTGTGACTCTGGCTGCGTGTATGTGGTCTAACCCCAGCCCCTGTGGGTGTGCCTGCAGCCCCCTGAGTGTGCGTGCCAGGAGGTGTGCGCTTTGCCATATATGGGGATGTGATGCCTGTGTCTGTTGTGGTGCGTGATTGTGTCTTCCTGCATGTGGGTGGGACAGGTATGGGAAAGGGGAGTGTGGATGGGTCCGAAGGAGGGGGGATGGACTACTGCAGGAGGGAAACTGCTGCCGTCAGAGATGAGTCCATGGACTGCATAATCCGAGGTTGGTCAGACATCGTTGATGACATGCCCTCCATGAAAGACAATAACTGTGTCAGGATTTGAGTGTGGACATGGAGGACATTCAGCATCGATGTATGACCAACCTGTAACTGGTGGAGTAAGTCCACAGACTCCGCACTGAGGGCAGCAGGGGTGACAGGGGCAGGGGCTGCGGTGCCGGGGCTGAAGGAGACATGGGGGCTCATGGGAGTTAGAATCAGATCCATCGGCGTGGGAAGATGAGTCGCCTCCCAACAGGTCCGCAGACTGACTCCCCTCACCCTCTGTGCCACTGGCTCCCTCAGACTCCTACACACTGGTGGCACTGTGTCTGGGTCCCTCCTCCTGGTCCCTGCAGCTGTCTCCTCCAGTTTCGGGTGATTCAAGTCAAGTCAAGGCTAGGTGGTTTTGGGTAAGGCGGAGGTGGATGGGAAGGGAATTCCAGGTTTTGGCTGCTAAGTAGGAGAAGGATCTTCCCCCCATGGTGGCTTTGTGGATGCGCGGAACAGCGGCGAGGGCTTGGTTGGATGAACGCAGTTGGCGGGTGGGAGTGTAGAAGGAAATGCGCGTGTTGAGGCAGTCAGGTCCAAGTTCGTAGAGGGCTTTGTGTGCGTGGGTGAGGAGACGGAACGTTATCCTTTTGTTGACGGGGAGCCAGTGAAGGTCTTTCAGGTGACCGGAGATGTGGTCTGTGCGGGGGATGTCTAGTATGAGTCTGGCTGAGGCGTTTTGGATGCGTTGGAGTTTTTTCAGCAGTATTGCGGTGGTGCCGGCGTAAAGGGTGTTTCCGTAGTCCAGACGGCTTGTAACCAGTGCGTGGGTGACCGTTTTTCTTGTTTCGGTGGGCATCCAGCGAAATGTTTTTTTGAGCATGCGTAGGATGTTGAAGCATGATGATGAGACGGCGTTGACTTGTCTGGTCATCGAGAGAGAGGAATCCAGGATGTTGCCCAGGTTCCGTGCGTGGTCCGTCGGAATGGGAGCTTTTCCTAGGGCCGTTGGCCACCAGGAGTCGTCCCAGGCGGAAGGGGATGCACCTAAGATGAGGACTTCCGTTTTGTCCGAGTTCAGTTTCAGACGGCTGTGCTTCATCCACTCGGCTACTTCTTTCATCCCTTCATGAAGGTTGGTTTTGGCGGTGGTTGGGTCTTTGGTGAGTGAGAGGATCAGCTGAGTGTCATCAGCGTAGGAGATGATGTTGAGGTTGTGCTGACGTGCGATGGTTGCTAGGGGGCTCATGTAGACATTGAAGAGGGTAGGGCTGAGAGAAGATCCTTGTGGAACGCCGCAAATGACTTCGGTGGCCTCTGACTTAAAAGGGGGGAGGCGGACTTTCTGAGTTCTTCCAGCGAGGAACGAGATGATCCAGTCGAATGCTTTTCCTTGAATTCCGATGTTTCTGAGGCGTTGTATTAGGGTACTATGACAGACTGTGTCGAAGGCTGCGGAGAGGTCGAGGAGGATGAGGGCGACTGTGTCTCCGTTGTCCAGTAGTGTTCGAATGTCGTCTGTTGCTGCGATGAGGGCGGTCTTGGTACTGTGTTTGGCTCGGAAGCCAGATTGTGAGGAGTCGAGTGATTTGTTGGTTTCGAGGAAGGCGGCGAGCTGATTGTTGACGGCTTTCTCAATGACTTTGGCAGGGAATGCGAGGAGCGAGATGGGGCGGTAATTTTTGAGTTCGGTGGGGTCAGCTGTGGGTTTCTTCAGAAGGGCGCTAAGTTCGGCATGTTTCCATTTTTCTGGGAATGTGCCGGATTTGAGGGAGCAGTTGATGACGTCTCGGAGATAGGGTGCAATAATGGAGTCTGCTTTGGTGAAGATGTGATGGGGGCAAGGGTCTGTGGGGGATCCGGAGTGGATGGAGTTCATTAGGCGAATGGTGTCTTCAGTGGTGATTGGGTTCCAGTTGAGAAGGTTATTCGGGGGGGGTGCAGGTTCGGAGGTGAGAGGGGTTGACTGGTTTACGGGTTGGTTGGCAAAGCTGTTATGAATGTCGGCGATTTTGTCATGGAAGAAAGAGGCGAGGGAGTCGCAGAGGACTTGAGAGGGGGTGATGTCGTTGGAGCTGGCGGTGGGGTTGGTGAATTCTTTGATGATGTTGAAAAGTTCCTTGCTGTTGTGGGCGTTGTTGTCTAGTCGGTCTTTGAGTGCTGATTTCTTGGCTGTCCGGATTAGTTGGTGGTGTTTGCGGGTGGCGTTTTTGAAGGCGGCTTGGGTGATAGTGTTTGGGTCTTTTTTCCAAGTTTTTTCAAGGGAGCGGCAGAGTTTCTTTGACTTCTTAAGGTCATCATTAAACCATGGGGCATTCTTGCTTCCTTGCTTGATTTGATGTTTTTTCAGGGGTGCTAGTTTGTCGGCGGTTTGGGTTAACCATTGTGTGAGGTTGGTGGCGGCTTGGTTAGGGTTCGTCGAATAGGCAGGGGGTTTTTGAAGAAGTGATGTGGAGATTTGGTCGATTGTGATTTTGTTCCAATTTCTTCGCAGAGTTGGTTGAGGGTGGTTGTGGATCGTGGTCTTATTGTAAGTGAAGTGGATGCAACTGTGATCCGTCCAGTGGAGGGTTGTGGAGTGAGTGAAGGAGATATGCTTGCTGGAGGTGAAGATAGGGTCGAGTGTGTGTCCTGCATAGTGGGTGGGGGTGTTAACAAGTTGTTTGAGTCCGAGATTGGCGAGATTGTCCAGGAGGGTGGTAGTGTTCCTGTCGTTGCTCTTTTCCAGATGGAAATTGAGGTCTCCCAGAAGAATGTATTCTTCTGAGGGGAGGGCGTGTGGGGTGATGAAGTCAGTGATGTCTTCGCTGAATTGAGTACGGGGTCCTGGGGGTCTGTAGAGGAGGGTACTCCTGAGTGTGGTCTTGGGGTCGGTTTGGATCTGGAAGTGGAGGTGTTCGGTGATAGCGAGGTTGTCTTCTGAGCTGGTTGAGACGCGGATGGTGTTCTTATGGACGATGGCGATGCCTCCTCCTGTTTGCTTGGTGCGGTCCTTACGTGATGATGCTGTGGGCAAGGAGAAGAAACAGAAATACATCAGTCACCTGTACACATCTGACACATGAGGACAAAATCAATAGGTCACACTGCAAATCATGCCATGCCTCATGAGTAACAGCCAGATTACTCTGCACATATTTGAGCCTTGTACTGCCCAGTTGGTATAGACACAATGCTACTTGGACACAAGGATCAAAAGAACACACCAGGCCACAACTTGAAAGAGAAATACACAGAGAAGCTAGTGTTTGTTTACAGGAGAGCAGATCAATACAATGAAGTGATGCCACCTCTTGTTCACCAAGAAAGAAACAGTAGTGGTGCCCCTCATGGCAAACTAACACACCTCACTCCCCAAGGTGTCACCACACTCACAGCCCTGTAAGTACATTTGGCAAAAAATAAATTAAAGAAAATGTTGGTACCTTGGGACTCACGATACTTTACACAATCGACATGTATTGAATGTGGTAAATCGCCATTTTGTGAAAAGAACACTTATGTGCCTGCATGAAAGATGTCTCACAAGGAAATGCACACTAAAAACATTTCCACCTTCATTGAAAAAGCTGACACCCTTCAAAATAAAACACTGTTAGAAACAAATTGCGTTGCAGATTGTCCATATACATGGGCCAACGGAGGTCTTGATGTCTTGACACTCCTTAGTTTGTATCATCGACAACAAAGTACATTCAAGACCTCAAGACCACTAGGGGAACAAGTGTATGGAGATCAAGCCACACCATTTATCGCTAACACTGGCCTCTTTGAAAAGGTGCCAGCGTCTTCCATTAAAGTGGAAATGTCGTTTTCTGTGCACTACCTTGTGAGACATCTATCATGCAGGCACATAAGTGTTATTTACACAATTCATCATATTAACACATTCTAAACATGAAGAACTTTAAACAAGTGTTGTGAGTGTCAATGTACAATCATTTATGTGACACAACTTGAAATATGTCAGTCCTCACATGGGCATCCATTCCCTGATGACACAATTGCCTGCACATAAAACCTACTGGCTGTCATGTGGAGTGGCACACATGTCCCAACTTAGGACAATGCTTAAGCTAATGGGCCTGCAATATGAACAAAATAATTGCTGCATTGTGAACACACCCTTATCCCCAGGCAAAATGTCGACACAGATGTCTGCACACAAAGACAAAACAGCGTTGTATCTGAACTACATACATGTGGAAAAAATGTATGAGTCTGAATCATGTCTGGAATAAAACAACATAGGCTTCAAAGCTCCAAATGAAATCACTGGCCACCATCACAGGGCAGTGCATGGTGAATCATTGTTCAGCCAATTCTCTCCCACTGGTCAGACCTGGCAAGGCTGATTCAGACAGGCCCAAGTAGACCTCTCCCGCACAACACCCCCATACCTCAGTCAATGTGATTGATACAGCTCAAGAAGTGAGACCACTGAATCGGGGTTACAAAAACTGTGCAGCAACAATTCCAAAAGTAACCCAACATCACCTCGTGGGGCTGGCAATACATATTTGTGACAAACAACCATCAACAGATTGTTGTGAATAGGTACACAGGCACTGCCCAGTGTGAGCACACACAAGCCAAATGTTGTATCCCGGTCCAGTGGACACATGTAGCAGACACAGGAAAAATACAAACTATGCCAGGGACCTATGCCACAGAGGCAGACCTATGCTGAACCCACATAGAATGGGCACAGTGGTGGATGACACACATGATTAGGAGGCCAGGATGTCTCAGGGGACTGTAGTGGGCACACTGCTCCGTGGGTCTTGAATGATCTGACTGTCCCATGAGCAACCATCACGGCACTATGCATATCTCCCACTCATGTACATCATGTCTGGGGCCACAACATTGGTCATGCATGCTGCAAGGGTGTGCAGTTGAAACCTCACACTCCTATGGTGAGACTCATCATCAGTGCCAACAAATATGGAGCCCCAACACGTGCACAGGTCATGGCACAGGCAAGGTCCCAACACATGTCACAGACCACACTCCCACATGATGCGGAAATCAATGTGCAGTCTGATTTTCTAGCACCCTAGATGAACATGTGCAAATGTTATTACACACAGAGCAGGGGACACATGTTAAGGAGGGGAAGGGATGAAAATGAGCACCAGGTGACTATGGGGAACCGAAAAGGCATTGCACATAGAACCTGTCTGAGCAGACACCCCAACTGTGGGAGTGTAGCCAGGCTTCAGAGCACTTCAAAACAGCAGGTGATACACAACACAACAAACGGCCATGTATTTTATTTATTTATTTATTTGTGCTTTTGTATAGCGCAAGAATTCGACCCCCGAAGGGGTATCTCCGCGCTTTTCGCTTTACCAGAAGGGCCCAGACCTAGTTCTAAGCTGAGAGAGGGATGTAAAAGAAGATTCTAGCAGTCAACAAATAGAAAGGTTTTCAGAGACTTCTTGAAGGATTGAAAATTAGAGGTGTTTTTAAGGGCAGGAGGCAGTGAATTCCAAAGGAGGGGGCCTTTGTAGGACAGGGCTCGCCCTCCCTGCCTAGTTTTTTTTATTGGTGTCAACCAGTATGTTAGTTAAAGGTCACTCTAACATGTAGCGACACATGTCATATTTTGCAAGTAATCACCATGGTTCAAAACCCAAGCAATATATTTAGTAGTTTGGATTTAACATCAGTAATAGATCGACTTGTTCATTCTAAGGCAACCAAATTAGGGTAAGCCTAAAGAATTTATAATCTTTAGAATTCACGCTCATAGTACCCCTAATTTATCAAATAAAATTACACATTTAATAAGTACCTCGAATATTATTATAACTTTAGCACGTAAGACAAAATGAACGAAAACGGTTGTGTGTATAAAAAATATTAACATCATACCACACCACGATATCCGACCTAACATATAAATTCAGACAATTCTAAACACAAAACGACACGTTATTAGCGTCGTATATCTACAAAAAAAAAAAAAAACAGAACAATTATACATATGAAATTTACGTCAAAAAACGCAATAAACAAAACTAAAAATAAAAACGTCCGACATTGTATAAAGGTTCAGGCATATCTGCTCAATATGAATGATAGCCTGGACTCCATACATATCGCCGCGCGGCTCCAAGCCGACACCGCGAGCCACATATGCAAACACAATAACCGTAGTCAGCCCTAGGCAATCCTGCGTTAGATATATTATCTAATGGCTAGAGAGGGAGAGACGGTAGTGTTGTATCCAAAAGGAAGAGACCGCACATTCACTATTGACAATTAGATGTATGATAAGTGCTGGAAATGTAACAAATCTTCAGTTGCGAAGACGGAGTGCTGTACAGACCGCTATCCCCCACTACCAAGAGAGATTCAATGACAATCAAAGATTGACAAAAGACATATGAAGCAAGAGGGACAAATCTAGCACATTCCTAACATGTAAGTATACAGGGGCAGACTAATAAACCTCCTGGTTGTTTCTCGATAAACAAAAGGTTTTCCAATAACATTGATGGTTGGACATCACAAATAAACAACGAAGTTCAGTTTCTCATGTTCTTTATTCAAAATTCCATAGGAGTAAGCTTGACAAAAAGACAGCCGACACGTGTTTCGTCAATACTAGGGATAAGTACTAAAGACTTTTTCAAGGCTGTGAAATAAAACAAAAGATATCATATAATACAGATTTGACAAAAAATATGTAACATAGAAGTAGCAAAGAAAAAGATGGGCCTAAAACACAACATATGCTGTACATTAGTAATTCTAACAGTGGAGAGAAGAGAAAGAAAAGAAAAGAAGATACCCCATGTGAAGGAGATGTTAAGAAAAAAAAAAAAATGGTAACTCCAAATTAAATTACCTGGTTCAGAATAGGTACCCAACTCGATGGGTACCTGTTGAAAATCGAGTTCGGTACCTATTCTGAACCAGGTAATTTAATTTGGAGTTACCATTTTAGAATTTAGAATCACCTATATACTAATGGTTGATTTTTATATTATATTGAACTATATTTAGAGTAGTAAATAATCCGTAGTAATTGCGTTCCAATACGGTTTTACTAGCTTAAGATGGCGGCCGTTTATGAGAAAACATTGTCCTATGTCGATTTTAACTACAACGCTGTGGCGCGAACGGGCACTTAAACGCCGTGCGATATCGAGACGGCTACTAACGAATATGGATCGCATTTGATGTGGCAGGGAGTACTCTCCGAGGTGAGTCGACCATGCTACTGTATGAGTTGGCGCATGATATTAACACCTGGCGTGAGGTTTTGTTTGTGAGACTGCGTGTATCATGTAACCGATAGATGGTGTCTCGGTGCTGCTCTGTACCTACACGTTTGTGTGCTTAGTAGTATTCATTATACTTGGTACACTTAGATAATATATCTAACGCAGGATTGCCTAGGGCTGACTACGGTTATTGTGTTTGCATATGTGGCTCGCGGTGTCAGCTTGGTGCCGCGCGGCGATATGTATGGAGTCCAGGCTATCATTCATATTGAGCAGATATGCCTGAACCTTTATACAATGTCGGACGTTTTTATTTTTATTTTTGTTTATTGCGTTTTTTGACGTAAATTTCATATGTATAATTGTTCTGGTTTTTTTTTGTTTGTAGATATACGACGCTAATAATGTGTCGTTTTGTGTTTAGAATTGTCTGAATTTATATGTTAGGTCGGATATCGTGGTGTGGTATGATGTTAATATTTTTTATACACACAACCGTTTTGGTTCATTTTGTCTTACGTGCTAAAGTTATAATAATATTCGAGGTACTTATTAAATGTGTAATTTTATTTGATAAATTAGGGGTACTATGAGCGTGAATTCTAAAGATTATAAATTCTTTAGGCTTACCCTAATTTGGTTGCCTTAGAATGAACAAGTCGATCTATTACTGATGTTAAATCCAAACTACTAAATATATTGCTTGGGTTTTGAACCATGGTGATTACTTGCAAAATATGACATGTGTCGCTACATGTTAGAGTGACCTTTAACTAACATACTGGTTCACACCTTTATTGCAGAATATCATCTATACATTTATCCATATGAAGAACTCCACAATAGGAATGGATAGAGGTAACCGTTCGGTAATTCACTTTATATTGGTATTTCTTGTCGATTGAATCTATAGATATTACAATATTAATAATTGTATTTTATTATCCCCATGATAAATTGGGATACCATGCCTATGTGTACGTAGGATTAGGCTTAAGTCGCTTTTATCTATTTGTTTTGAATACTTGGGCCCTAATTTACTCTTTATCTCTTATTTAGTTCTAATTCTCTACTTGGAAAATTATTGATTTCTGGAATTGGCGTATATATACCGTTGATACATTTGATCTATATGGTGAGCTTATTGTTTGATTTTAACACGATTATAAACCTTGGAACTCTTCCACATCATTAAATTACTGGTTTATTAGGTTTTTCCATCTACTTGGGTGATATAACAAACTTTGACCTTTGCATTACTGTTGTTCGTTACTTGAACGCACTCTAACACAAATATTGGTTTGTTCTCCTTTCCCCCTTTGTTGTTTCGTTTGTACCTTATTTCTTATGAAACCTAATAATGGGATTACACCTGGCAATCTTTTCTTCTAGTGTAAATCACACTGGTAGTATTTTTGTGACTTTCTCACTATTCGCAACTTTTGGGTTTTTCGATTTCTACACCTTGGCTCTTATGTGGCATGTCCACTGATTGGTGATGGTTGGCTGAGAACTAAGATCAGTGCTTATACTTTGTATTGTTTCACTTTCATTTGTAGCCCTGAAGAAGTCATTTGGGTGACTGTGCCCCATGACGAAACACGTGTTGGCTTTGGTTTTTCCATTGGCTACGTTGATGTGAATTTGATGAATATTGAAAAACTGACGAAGAATTCTCAGATGTGTGACGAGAAAAGATAAAGGAAATAAAAGGAATTAACTTATTGGACTCTTGAAAGTATATATCTTTTCTCTAAAGACTATAAGAAGTCTTTTTGTGCTCGGGAACTATTTATTCTTTGCCTTTGAATCCTCTGGTTCTACAGAAGCTTTTCCTTGGGGACGCAGGTGGCCGCTTTCCCCTGTTCCCTTGAGCCACTTTACTTGGAAAACACTACATTGGTTGCAATTGCGCAAACACTACCCAGCCACCCTTTGTCTTGGATAGTTTTTTTTATTCTTGGGACCTGGAGCTGTTGCTGGTTACTCGAATGCAGAGTGCGCATGGGTTTATAGGGCGTGAATTTTTTTTTTTTATTGAAAGTTCATGACAATATAATGTTCTCTATACTTAACAATACATATTAACACAGAAGTATAAATATACACAGGGAATGATGAATGCGCATAATAAAAGCTCAGATGTTAAAACATGTAAAAAATAAAACAAAAAAACACACATAAGGCCATAAATACAGTAAATATGTTAAGAGTATCAGCAATATCAACATGGGTGTTATTAAGCTATGGGCCCCCACTTTTTGCCCGCCTCCATAATGCCACGGGCGACCAGATCTTTAGTCCCTTTTCCCTGGATTTCGCTCCCTTTAGAGCATATAGCTCCGACTCAATGTTATGGATCCCGAGCATCCTACACATCCACATTTGAAAGTTTGGGGCCTCAACATCCTTCCATGCAGCAGCAATTAATATTCTAAAAACAGCTGTTGATATAAAAACAAGTGCCTCAGACTCTATACTTAAACCTAATTTGGCATCACACCCGATTATTAAAAGTGTAGGGGATAGGTCTATTTTGACAGCTAGCAGCCCCTCTAAAAACTTTTCAATTTCCTTTTTGATTGACCCTAGTTTCCCACAACTGCAAAACATATGTAGTAGATCAGCAGGCCCATTTCCACATCTAGGGCAATAGTTATTCGCGCTCTTTCCCCATTCAAACAGTTTTGCCGGTGTATAATATAAGTTAAAGAGAGTCTTAAAATGCTGTGCCCTTAAATTTGAGGATCGTAAAAACCTTTTATCCATGATAATGGCTCGATCCAGATCGATGTCGGGATCTCTCAATTTAACAACCCAGGCAGCCTCTGTCTTGAGCAAGTCATCAGGTAGCTTTTCCAAGAATAGTCCGTACATTACCCTGATGCTGCGACCACCTCCCTTCAAATAATCTAATAATATGCAATCTTTTGATATGTTTATGGTAGGTCTTTTTGATTTGATTGTATTAGTCAGCTGCATATATTTAAACTCTTGGGGGCCTTGAAGTGAGTATCGTGACTTCAAAAGATCAAGGGGCCTCAGGACATCCTTTATCATCACTTGACCTAGTGTGCTGATTCCCTGTCTTTCCCAGTGTCTCCAGGGGCCATCTCTGCTCAAGTGCGGAAATAGTCCTGACTTCCAAATTAAAGTATGTTTATTAAACTTTGGGATACTCTGATTCTTCTGTACAGACGACCATACCCCCCCAGATATCTTCCAATATTTTATAGCCTGATGTCTTATAAAATCGTTTATCATATTTCCTAAGCAGTACACCGTGTGCTTCAGTCCCTAACGCCAACTGATATATAGATGGAATGCCCCGCTGGCTATGTGTCATATCATCGGGAAAGAAGAGTGTAGCCATTTCTATGAGGAGACAAGACCAATTATAGAATTTAAGATTAGGTATTCCTAGCCCGCCCTTTTCCTGGGGTAAGGACATGAATTTAATTGATCTCCTCACCTTACCGTATTGCCATACAAAATTCATAAAGATTGCCTCCATTTCCTTGATCAATATGTCATCTACTTTGAAGGGGATAGACCTAAATTTATATAGGATCTTCGGGAACATTGTCATTTTAATAACATTAACCCTACCTATAATTGATAGATGGAGGGTGTCGATTCTTTTTAGGTCCTGTTTCATCTTTTCCAATAGTGGCAGAAAATTGTCTTTGATGATTTCCCTTGGCTTGGCATTGATTGTTATTCCTAAATATATTACAGAGTCCACATATCTGTCATCCAGTTCGACCGTGTTTCTTGAACATAATACCTGTGTTTTTGCCACATTAAGTCGGTATTCCGATAACCTCCCAAAATCAGATGTAATGCTAATTATTCCCCTCATGGCACTGTCGGGATCAGTGGTGGTTATGGCTATGTCGTCCGCATATGCGAGAATTTTGGTGTCGAATCCATTGGTGACTACTGGCTTTATATTGATATTGTTCTCAATAAGGCGGATCAGGGGGTCTATGTACAGTGCAAATAGGATTGGTGAGCACGGGCACCCTTGTCTTGTGCCTCTCGTAATATTGATCTGCCTGGAGCATTCGCCCATAAGCTGGATGTTGGCAGTTGGATTAAAGTACATAGCCTTAATTGCCTGCAGGAATCTACGACCAAATCCTTTATCAGCCATCACTTTCCAGAGAAAACTCCACCTAACACGATCGAACGCTTTTTCAGCGTCGAGGAGGATCATCGCGATCCCCCCCCCCCCCGCAGCATGAATGTCGAACAGGGTTATGGCTCTTTTAATGTGGTCAGTGGTGCCCCTGCCAGGGACAAAACCATGCTGCCAGGGGGAAACGAGACTCGCGATAATCCTCCCCAACCGTGTGGCCATTATTTTGGCATATAGTTTGTTATCGCTATTTATTAGCGATATGGGCCGATAAGAGCCAGGATTTTCCTTGGGTTTCCCTTTTTTATGGAATACCACTATGTTGGTTTTGGTCCAAGATTCTGGTATGACCCCTGTATTTATAACCCCATTGAATAGATCTAACAGAAGGGGTGCCGTTTCTTCCTTTAAATGTTTATAGACCTCCAGGGGTATGGCATCAGGCCCTGCTGCCTTGCCTGCAGATAGATCCTTTAGTGCCTGAGAGAACTCGTCCATAGTAATATTCTGCTCTAAAGATTCCCTCTCACTAGACGTGAGTTTAATGCCTGTATCCTGCCAGTTTATACCCGGATCGTCTATATCCGTCTCTTCCTTATAAAGATCCTGATAAAACCTCCTGAAAACTTCCAGGATTTCAGCTGGCTTATTATAAATCTGATCGGCTTCTTTGATTTCCGTAATAGTGTTTTTTGATGTGGCTTGTCTAATCCGTAGCGCTAGGGCCCTACCTGCGTTCTCCCCTGTTTCATACATTCCGACCCTGCGAGTCTGATACTCTGCTGCAGCTTTTTTCGCCAGTTGTCGTTGAATGTCTGCCTTTATGCTATTTAATCTTTCTAGGCTCTGAGTGCCCTGAATCCCGTGGCAGACGTCTCTCCTGTGTTGTTCCTCTGCCTCCGCCAGTTTAGCCAAAAGACGCTCTCTGTCTTCCTTAACTTTTTTCCACAAACGCCCAGAGAAGCTAATTGTCTCGCCCCTCAGGCCAGCCTTGAAGCTATCCCAGACCATAACACGGGATGCACTATACCTGTTCGCGTCGAAGAAAGACTGGGACCAGTTTTTTATATAAGCTATATAATTGCTATCCGCTAAAAGCTTTCTGTCAAAAGTCCAGGGTCTGGTTTTCTCCCTTTGGTTATTAACTGTCATGGTTAAAACGAGGGGATTGTGATCCGATATTAGCCTAGGAAGCTTTGAGATTTCTACGTCACAGAGGCAGGTTGCTGATATTAAAAAATAATCCAGTTTTGTATGTTTATTAAATGGGTGTGAAAAGTATGTAAACCCGGGTTCGTCTTTCTTTAGTCAGCCCCACACATCCCTCAAACCAAAAGATTGAACTAAGGAGGATACTGCCCTGAATACCCAGGGTTTGCGACCCATATATGAGGTGTCACCTGTGAAATCAGCTGAGATATTAAGATCGCCACACATTACTATAGGTGATGGCCAGTTAGTGAGTTCCCTCTCGATGTGATCCATCACCCCCGGGTCATCCAGATTCGATCCGTAGACTGAACATAGAGTTATACCTAGTTTCAATTCACATATTGCCCATCTACCCAGTGCATCGGCCTTTGATTTTTTAGCTCCTCCAAGACCTATCCGGCCTATAATTGCTACCCCCTTAACTGTTGAAGTCTGTGAGGAGCAGGACAGAATTTCATACCCCCTTAGATTTAGCCAGTGTTTCTTTTTCCAGGGTAAGTGAGTCTCTTGTAAACATACAATATCGGCCCTAATTAATTTTACATATTCCTCTAATTTCTCCCTCTTTTTCCAATTATTCAATCCTCCTATATTGAGGCTAACTACCCTAATCCTTGACATACCCCTGTAGGGAACAAAGCCAACATACTAACCAATCGCAATCGCATGTTGGCCTAAATTTAACATCAATATTCATAGCTGCTTTGTGCATCTCACTCCTGTTAGTAAAGACATTTATTTCATGAACTTTCTTTTCTCTTTTTTCCCCTTCCCCTTTGCGCCACCCCCCCCCTCACTCCGAGCCCTCCCCCCCTCTACCCCCCTGACCCCCCTGACCCCAACCCACTCCCCGGTGAAGCGCGCAGACTAGTCTGTGCGTGTGATGGGTGCAGCACATCAGTGAACAATACAGAATCTACTTGTTAAACCTCATCCTCGACCTCATATATGACCATAAACCACCAATGGTGACACCCTTAAATTTAATGAAACTTAAACTTAAACTAAACTTAAACTTAGACTTTAGGCTTGAGGCTTGAGTCGGAATAGGTAATCAGACCTTACTCTCTGTTAGGCTATATAGGTTAAGTAAAATACTATACTGAGTCCAAAAATTCCCGAGCTTTAATTTCCGATGAAAAGTACAGGGTCTTGCCTAAGTGAAGCAGTGGGAAGGTGGGAAGCAAGATGGCGGCCGTGAGGAGCGGCTGAGCGGCAGCATCAGCAGTGAGCACATAGTATGATGTGACCTCGACACTCCGGTTTCTTTCGCACCCCGGTATCCTGAAGAAGACGCCATGAATTTACCGTTTATTCAGTGTGTCCAGTGAGGGGGACGAGGTGGACGGGAGTGACTGCATGCAAAGAGACGCCTAGATACAAGCAGCTTAGCGGTATAGCGCCTCTGCGGCTTAATCACCTGGATGTTGTTTCTGTTCGATCCTCGGCATAAGGTGCTCCCCACCGGTCTGCGAAGGGTTGCTGCTTCGCTCCTGCTAAGAATTGGGCCGTCTGGAAGGCCCGGCAGAGTTCGCGGAGTTAGGGGGCGGAGCTCCACAGGATTGGAGAGAGCTGGCGAGCGGAGTGGAGGCGGAGGTGGAGGCTGCAGATCTGACAGACCGGAGCTAGGAGGCTGGAAGACCCGCGCCTACTGGGGACTGATCAGGGTGAGGCAGCAGATTTTTCAACGCTCAGTATCGGCGCTACCGATGGCTCCCAAACCGAACACCGGAGGTAAGCCACTCTCAAGAAAGAAAGGCGTGACTGATGCTGCTGGTGTGGCAGGCAATGTTGTGGACGGCGTGACGAGCACTGTGTCTGTAATGAACGCCGGGACTGAGGGGGTGACACTGGAAGCGGAGTCTGGGCGGGCGAAGCAGCAGCAGCAATCATCCTCAGGGCAGAATACCCCTAAGGAGATGCGTCCCCCCTCTACTAGAACCCGACAAGCCACAGCCACCGCGACTATTAGTGTGGTTGATATGCTGAATCGCAATGAAAGAAAAAAAAAACTGAAAGAGATGGAACCAGTCACTGCAGCGGCCCCGGCGGCATTACCGGAGGCAACATTACAGGTTACCACTGAAGCTGAAGAGTCTGAACCTGCACCAAACTCAGACCCTGAGCCTGAACCTGTAACTCAACCAGCCTCACAGCTTCAACAGTCTCAACCGCAAATACCGCAAATACAACTGCTTCAGCCATGTCAGGAGGTCGGAGACATGGGCGATGTCTTGTGCGGGGGTCAGGATTCGATGGCGCAACCGGGGCCTCGAGCTGGTATTTCTGTGGGGGATGATGTGTTGGCTGGTAATAAGGTCGGTGTGACTACAACCCCTATAATATCTAAGGTTGCTATAGACTCATCAACTGAAGGGATGTTAGAGCTCAATTCTATCCCCCTATCAACCGACAGCAGTGATATTCAAGGAGGTCCAACAAGTTACGAAGTATTGAAGGAGGCTTTCATGTCTACTACGGCCCCGGATTAACCTAGTGGTTCAACGACAAATGCAAATACTAATGCAAATACTAACTGTTCCGGGTCCATACATGGCGAAAGGGAAAAGGAGAAGACCCCCAGTGAATGTTTCTTCTCAGTGACAGAGGAGGCCAACTGGTCACAGGATGAGGAGCCCCACAGCTCTGATATTGACTGCAGTAATCCAGAAACTGAGAGCGACAGTGAGGCAGGGGTTCCTCCTACTACTATCAAAAATATGCCTCCTCAAAGGGGTCAACCAGAACTAACTTGGGATCACTCTCCAACAACATCCCTACAAGGGAATTCAAACACGGGCACGGATCAAGCACAGTTTCATGAGACTACACAGCTGTCAATGATGTCAATGATGACAATGATGGAGTCAATCCACCAGGGGATAACAGCACATAGGGAAGAGACTCGATCAGACAGCCTTAAGTCCCAAGCAGCGATGAGGAAGATGAAAACAGTGGTTAGGAAGCTTTCGAAAGCCTGTGAGAATGTCGGAGACAGGGTCTCAAATTTAGAAGAAAGGGTAGTCGCCACCGAAGCAGAGGTTGCTGCGGCCACGAATAAAATGGAGTCTCTTGGAGCGCAAGCAATTGATGTCCAATGGAAGCTGGAGGACCTGGAAAACAGGCAAAGAAGGAATAATCTAAGGGTCCTTGGTATTCCTGAAGGGGCTGAGGGTCAGGATGTTAAAACATTTATAGCCAAAACTTTCGAGAAAGCTTTTCCAGATATTGCGGGCTGGAATTGGACCGTTGAAATTCAGAGGGCACATAGGACACCTTTCAAAATGAGACAAAATGCCAGAGAAGGCGATAAGCCCAGAGCTATCCTAATCTATATAGGCAATTTTCTTCTCCGCCAGTCCATCGCAGAGAAAGCAAGGCCAGATGCCAAAAGAACCTTCGAAGGAGGCTCCTTCTTCGTAAGACCGGACTTTTGTCACTCCACCGTTGAGCGCCGCTGGAGACTAAGACAGTTAATTAAGCCCTTTCAAGATAAAAGAGTGCAGGTCTATCTTATCAATTCTGCCCAGCTAAAAGTAATTCAGGGCGTGAATTTTTCTTTTAAATATTTGGGGCCATTGCCAAACAGACACTTATGAATCGTGCAGCAAATTTTAAATTTCACACGCTGCTTTATTGGTAGCCAGTGTAATTTTCCCAAGAGGGGGAGTGAAGCAGACCTTGGGTGGGCGTTGAGAACTAATCTCGCAGCGGTGTTCTGGACCACCTGTAATCTCTGTAGTTGTTCTTCATTTGTCGAGATCAACAGGCCGTTACAGTAGTCCAGTCTACTGATTACCAAGGCCTGGACGAGAGTTTTCCTGTAGGAATCTGATAAAAAAGGGAAAACACGTCGTAGGAGTCCTATGACCCTGAAACAAGATCCTGCTGTTATATTAGTGTGCTCTTTGAACAGAAGTGTTTTGTCCAGCCGCACCCCGAGATCTTTTACGGTCTGTTTGGGACTTGGTGTTGGTCCCAAATCCGGGGGCCACCATTCCGGGGACCATAGAGGTATGGCCTCCCCGAACAGCATGACCTCTGTCTTGCCTACATTGGACTGGAGGCGATTTATGGCCATCCAGTCTGATATTGCTCTCATTCCGTCCGCAAAAGATTTTTGTATTGTGGGCGTTAGAGTTTTGAAGGGAAACAAGAGCTGAGTGTCATCGGCATATGACACAGGGGTGAACCCATAAGATCTTACAATGTCCACCAAGGGGGCCACATACACGTTGAACAGTGTGGGGCTTAGGCATGAGCCCTGTGGCACTCCCTTGATGAGCTCCCTTGAGATGGAGTGATGGGAGCCCAGTCTGACCTCTTGTTGTCGGTCCGAAAGAAAACTTTCCAGCCAGGAGAGAGACGCACCCTCTATGCCCATCTCCCTCAAACGACCGAGAAGTATTTCGTGAGACACAGTGTCGAAGGCAGCGGATAAGTCTAACAGCACTAGAATCATAGAATTCCCTCAGTCTAGTGACATTTTGATGTTATCAGTCACTGAGAGGAGGGCAGACTCTGTGCTGTGGTTGGGCCTAAATCCAGATTGAGAAGAATCTAGGCCCTCCGCTGCCTCGATGAATTTGGACAAGTGAGTGTTCACGTGTTTCTCGGTCATTTTGCTGAGGTAAGGCAGGAGGGAAAAGGGAGCATGCGCAGACTGTACCAGCTTTCCTAAAGGAGTCAAGGACACTTTGAACTTTGTACATTCTTGTGATTCTGCTAATGTACCAGTGTTAGTTAAAAGTGTCCATCATACTACGCTGTGGAAGGAAGGAAGGAGAATTAGAATGAAACATTTTTCTTAGTAAATGTTGCAAATGTTTATAAATGTAGTTATTCATGTATGCTTCTTTTGTTAAAACTGGTAAAGTCAGGATTTTAGAATGAGTCAGGGGAGTGACAACTCATGCCATCATGACTGACCAATCACGTACAAGTTTTCCTTAAGATGCTACATCTTTGTGTAGACTGCCAAGGTTTAGAGTATAAATACTGTCCTCCCTGGATGGGGGCTGGCATTCTCAGCTCAGCTGGCTTCTAGGCTCATTAGAGGGGGGTGTGAGCCCTTGAGAGAAGGAACAGATTAGGCCAGACATCCTATGGGTTAGGTACGAGAAACGTCCTGGGAGATTGCTGAAGGGGCGGAGTTGCGTCCGAGGAGAATCAGGGGGCGGTTTCTTGCTTCCACGTCATATCTTGGCACTTCAGGCCACATTCCTTTGAGGCCTGTGAAGGAGGGGCTGCTTTCCTCTTTAGACACAGACAGACAGAGAGTGCAGTGGATCAGGATAGAATTAGATGCTAAACTTTAAGTTTATGCTTTGACTAATTAATTAGGTCTGAAAATATTTATTTGTCTTATGCATTTATTTCTCTTTATGGGAGATTTTTGCCAACTATTTAATTATTGATTAGCCTTGCAAGACTATTTTTCTTAGAAACTCTTTAAGAATTTTGCGCCACATTTTCATAACTACATGTAATGCTTATATGCAGACTGTAATGTATTCTGTATTATTGATATTTTTCCTGTTTTCCAAATTCTGTAACCTGATTGATATTTTACTAATGAATAAAGGGTCAGAGAAAAATTTACTTTTGACTAGAAAATAAAACCCTTTAAAACACTCAACAACTCTCTTTATTGGCTTGAATAATAATTGCATTTTTTACTGTTCATGATTATTTAAATCTCCTGTAGGTAATACATGGTGTGAAGGGCCCAACACCTTTTGAGCGGTAAATTAGAGGTAGCATGAGGGTTTTGCATTGAGAAACTACCAGAAGAAATTACCGCTCCATCAGGAGATGGGTCGGAGATTGGAGAGGTCAGTCCATGGTAGGGCAGCATTCTTTCGGATTGGGTTCAAGACTGCTTGTTTCCATTCTGTAGGCACAGATCCTTCCCTGAGGGAACGATTGATTAATGCTAGGATATGTGACCCAAGCAGAGTTTGCAGGGAGGCAGTTGTTTTAGCTGATAGAAGATCATCTGGAGACCCTGATTTAATGTGGCTCATAAGGAAGGCGAGATCTGAGCCATTTACTGCTGGGAATGCTGTAAGTGTAGTATTACTCCGAGCAGGCAGAATGGGGGGGAGAGCGAGTTGTTATTGTTTTTTCGATTGGAGGCCTGTAAGATTTTTCCGTAGATCAGGTTGATTTTGTTTTAAAAGAACAGGGAGATATTATCACATAGTTCTTGGGAGAAATCATTAGGGCTTTCGCATGCAGCAGGTTTTACAAACTCCTGAAGAATTTTGAATAATTCCTTGGAACGATTGCCCGCTTCTGCGAGTTGTTGAGAGAGGCTGGTCCTCCGCGCAAGTTTAATATTTTTGTAATATTTAGTCTGGGCCTCATGATGTGCTTTCTTGTTTTCTTCGGTTCTTGTTTTCCTCCATTTCTTTTCTATCCTCCTACATTTTTGTTTCTCTGTTCGAAGTTCCTCCGTATACCATTTTTCCTGTTTGGTGGCAGGGTATTGTTTATGCAGCTTTAGAGGGGCGATTTTATCGATTGCTTCTATTAGGGAGTTGTTAAATTCGGTCAGTGCAGTCTCTACACTATCCGTCTCAGTGGGAGTGGGCGGCTTCCATACCTTTTGCAATTCCTCTACGGTGACCTTATGCCACTGACGACGCCAAACAGGTGGGATGATGTTTTTATGAGAGGGCTTATCTGTCTCGGGTAAAAGAAATTCCACAATAAAGTGGTATGACCAGTTAATTTGAGCAGGAGAGAGACATTGTACTTTGGGACAATTGGTGAATAACAAATCTAGTTGGTGGCCTCCTCTATGGGTGGGTTCATGGTTCTGCAGATCTAGACCTAGGGAAGATAGGTCGGAAACCAAGGAGATAGTTTCCGGGTGTACGGAAATATCAGCGTGAATGTTAAAATCACCGAGAAGAAGAAAGTCTTCCTTGGCTTTAAGATGTGGTGCTAGAAGTTCCAGTAATGCAAGGGAGAAGCCTGTACTAAGTCCCGGAGGACGGTAGACTAAAGCTCCTTTCCAAAATGTATTGGGGGCGTAGTTCATTTTGAAGATCATTATTTCAAAAAGCGGATCATGTTTTTGTTCTAGTATTGTGATCATCAGATGTTCTTTATACATGATGGCTAAGCCACCTCCTGTTTTCACAGGACGGTCTAAGTGGATGAACTTGCAGCCCAAAGGAACCCCTACGGCTATGGCAGGGACTGTATGAGGTTTCAGCCAGGTTTCCGTTAGGAAACAAAGGTCAGGTTGCATTGTGTGTACTAGATCCCATACTTCTAATTGATATTTGGGTAGGGAGCGGTCATTTAAAAGGAAACACTTAGTCCCTTTCAATAAGGTGTGTGTCCTTTTTTTGGGTATCTTTGTATCAGTCGTAGGAGGGGTAATATGCGAGGCTTGAAACTGGCAGTGAATGCAGGAGAAAGGGCCCTCAGGACAAGGCCAAGAGTCTCTGGAGCATCCTGCGAGAGAGGATGGTCTAAGGTGTAGCAGGGTATTCGCCGTATACCTGATATGGGGGGTCCCTGCTTGGATATGAGCCATAGATGTCGGGCCCATAGTCCCTAGTACCGTCCTGTCGCGGACGGGCGCAGACGGGCAGCTCTTTGGCTGCTCTTCGGCGTGTCTTCGGCTCCGCACGATCGCTGCGTGCTCAGGGGAGGGCGAGGGCTAAATAGCCCCAGAATTACGAGCACTAGAGCGCTAACCGCTCCAATGCTACCGGAAGTGTCTTGCTCACACCTGACCGCCCTCCGCACAACGGTAATAATTACCCTGTCCGACCGGGGCGGGCAGTAAGAAAGTAGAGCCTCGACGTGTAGCTGACTCAAAGAAAATGATAAAGGAGCTGCTACCCTCCTATCACATCAGGTAGGGAAAGCAAAAATCGTAGGAATTCAAAATGCCGATTCGGCGAGATTGTAATCATCAGGCACAGACGTTATTTTTTAAAACTAGGCATAGTATCAGAGTTACGATTTCTACAACATACATAGCATGGAGCACAGTTATTAGGCACCTTCGTCAAGCGAGCGGGTCGGGGACACTGCCACTATCACCTTACCGCAGCTTCTGTTAAGTTGATGCTCAGCCTAAATAGCCCCAGAAGTGCGAGCACTAGAGGGCCAACCACTCCAATGCTACCGGAAGTGTCTTGCTCACACCTGACCGCCCTCCGCACAACGGTAATAATTACCCTGTCAGACCGGGGCGGGCAGGAAGAAAGTAGAGCCTCGACGTGTAGCTGACTCAAAGAAAATGATAAAGGAGCTGCTACCCTCCTATCACATCAGGTAGGGAAAGCAAAAATCGTAGGAATTAAAAATGCTGATTCGGCGAGATTGTAATCATCAGGCACAGACGTTATTTTTAAAAACTAGGCATAGTATCAGAGTTACGATTTCTACAACATACATAGCATGGAGCACAGTTATTAGGCACCTTCGTCAAGCGATCGGGTCGGGGACACTGCCACTATCACCTTACCGCAGCTTCTGTTAAGTTGATGCTCAGCCTAAATAGCCCCAGAAGTGCGAGCACTAGAGCGCTAACCGCTCCAATGCTACCGGAAGTGTCTTGCTCACACCTGACCGCCCTCCGCACAAAGGTAATAATTACCCTGTCGGACCGGGGCGGGCAGGAAGAAAGTACCTACCCCCTCCTTGCTGCTGTCCCTCCTGCAATTGGCCATCGAGGTCTGGGAACACCACCGCCAGGACACGGAGCATGTGGGGGGTCAGGCGACGGCGTCCACCATGCCGGCGTGGAGGTGACAACTTCAGCTGGACCCGGGCGATACACCGGGTCCAGCACCGGATATCCTGCCACCTCTTTTGCACGTTCCGTAGGCGCTGGGCGAGGGACCCCCGCAGACCTGACGGCCCTGACGATGTCCGCCAGATTTCCCCCTTCTCGTAGGATGTTACCTGTCAGGAAGACACAGTGAGACAACATCACTACACCTGCTCCATGTCCCAGAGACACACACTTGCACATCTTTGATAACGTGAATAGGGCAAGGATGCTGAAAGGAATTGCATCATTGTCCATGTGTTTTTGGCCTGTGTGCGATCCCTAATGCACTATATGGCATTGAAAGCCAACAGATGGTGTAACGGGTGCAACACACTCACTGATCATGGCACACACTGGGCAGCACATGCAACTGCACGGTGTCGGACAGCACGTGCCAAGCAGTCACATATCCCACTCCACTGACGAACCCTCAGCAGACCAGACAGACACACCCTGGCACAGATCACTCGCCTGTCACTGACAACAGCGGATACAACCCTCACTCTGCACATGTGCCACTTGCCTGTGGGGAGTCACAGGTGTCGTGCTAGCTTAGCAAGTCAGGCAACAGCACTGCTTACTTCTCATATCAGATGGGGAGAGCTGCTGCATACGCCATGCAGCTGTGGTGCAACACATCACATAGACACTCACCCACTTGACAAGGCACATTCACACACATCAATGTCCATGAGGTTGCACATATCATTTGGACAATCTCACCACAGGTCCCCTCAAGTCATAAACATCTGTGAGTACAGTCACCTGTCACTCCGTGGGGTCAACTGGTCCACCTCAGGACATTTGGAAATAAAGCCACCAAGGTTTGCCACGGCTGAATGTCTCATTCACTATGCAGTAAATGTCACAGTAAGCACAATGCAAGTGAGGAGTGAACACACATGAACTACATCATGGTCTGCATGAGAGACATCAGCATGTACAGCCCCTGCGACTCACTCTAAACCACATTACATGTCTGTGCCACCTGGACACAATGCCTGTTGTGACACTCACACAACAGGTGCACAGTCAAAGGTAGTGGAGTCAGCACTCACCTGCTCCTCTGGTCTCCCATACAGCTTTTGGTACTGTGGGTGTAGGCTGTCCAGCAGGGCCTGGTTCTCATCCTCTGAGAATGCCTGGGCCCTCTCCACAGTACATGCCATGGTAGTCAGAGGATGCGGAGACAGCAGCAGTGTGGTCCACTGCATTGTTGTGCAGGCAAGTGCCCTCTCAGGGGTTCATGCTGCCTTAAATTAGTGCTGCTGAGGGGCATTCAGTTCGAGGAGTACAGAGTGATAGGTCAGATTCGCTCGCATCGTACGTTTCCTCCAATCCCTTTAAACATACGGCTCTGACACGCATTCGCATCGTTTAAAATTTGAGCTTCAGCTCAACAATCATTTTGCAACATTGTGTTTTTGGGGCCAACTGACTTTTGCAGGACACCTGTTGGACACATTGCTACTCAAAACTTAGTATCCATGACACCCAGGATGCATTCAGAGCCTACTATTCGTCCCCTATGTGTCCCCTAAGTAATTTTGAGATCCACACACGTGTACGGTGCGTTTCACGTGCTCGCGTATGGCACCATTACAGTAGTGATATGATGTGCACACACGCCAGGAATGTAGGGGTACGGTGCGCTCGCGTATGGCACCATTACAATAGTGATACGATGCACACTCGCCCGGAAAGTAGGGGTAGGGTGTGTTTCACACGCTGATGCGAATGCATGGGTACGGTGCGTTTCCACGCTGATGCGAATGCAGGGTATGGTGCGTTTCACACGCTGATGCGAATGCAGGGGTATGGTGCTTTTCACACGCTGATGCGAATGCAGGGGTACGGTGCATTTCATACGCTGATGCGAATGCAGGGGTATGGTGTGTTTCACACGCTGATGCGAATGCAGGGGTACGTTGCATTTACACGCTGATGCGAATGCAGGGGTACGGTGCGTTTCACACGCTGATGCGAATGCAGGTTTAGGGTGCATTTCACACACTTGCGTATGGCACCATTACAATAGTGATACGAGGCGCACACATTCCAGGGATGTAGGGGTACGGTTTGCACAAGGATGTCTATCAAGTACTTGTCATTGCATACTTTCATATGCAGGCCCTAGGTGTGGCAGCCAGTGATATAGCACAGGGCATCTAAACGTGCTGCACCATCGATGTGTGATGACCTGTGGACACATGTCATGTGTGATGGGGCACTATGTGGCACACATCACCTTGACACTTGTCACATGTGTATCATTAGTCCGATTTTGTCATGCACAGCAACACTGGGATGGCACAGTCATCACTACCGGCACCTGTCTCCTCATGCCAGGGACTGGGGCACTTTGTCAACTGACATGTCACGCTCAGCATGACCCTATGGGACTATGTCAGGTGTGTGTAATATGTTATATTGAGCTTGCTGTTTGTGTTCCGTAAACTGAATCTGCTGTTGGTGCATCTAACATGTGTCAGTCTTGAGATGGGAATGGTTTCACATCTACGCACACCATGCCACATGTGGATTCCCACGGCTGTTGGGTCTGTGTGCACCAGACATCATATTTCCCCAGGCATACATGTCTGCATCGTGTCAATGATTGTGTTGTTTTGTTGTCACGTGTACACTTTCATCGTAATGTGTTTCATATGTACATTTGACGTTCCATGTGACCTGTGTGTGTGCCTTGCAGTCAGCTGTCTGGATGGATTGACATCCTTCCACTGCAGGTATGGTGACGTGTGTCACTCTGGTGATATCTCGGGCTGTTCACTCAGACCGGCCCAGCAGCTCATTTGAGGGCATGTCATGTTGATTTGTCAATCAACAGGTGTATCTGGCTTTTCGTAGGAGTGCCAGCAAGCTGGCATATGTGTCCTGGATGTATTACACACGCCAGACTCCATAGTGACCTGATGTCTAGTAGCAGTTTTGCATGTGCTATGTACATTGCCATTGATGTTGGCTGACTGTCAATCTTCATTATTCCCAAATATGTCCTGCAGGGCACCGCCTGTACCAAGGCCATTCCCGTACTTGGCTACCACGAGGGAACATGACTGCATCCGACATTACAGATTCACTCAACAGTTGATTGAGGAGTTGACGAACTAGCTGGCACCACATCTCCAACCGCAACACAGGTATCCTACTGCGCTGACCGCCAAGATAAAGGTGATGGCAGCCCTAAATTTTTTTGCTACAGGTACGTTTCAATTAACCATTGCTGATGTTGGTGGGATATCACAGACGATGTTCAGCCGTGTCCTGCGTGATGTTTTGGCAGCCATGTTGGAGCACATTGATGAATTCATCAAATTTCCTATTCCTGAAAAGTTGACAGATGTCAAGGGTGATTTCTATGCCCTGGGAGGGATGCCACATGTCATTGGGTCCATTGATGGGACACATGTGGCTTTGGTGCCACCACAGGCACAGGAGCAGGCTTACCGCCACCATAAACATTATCATTCAATAAATGCCCTTGTTGTGTGTCTTGCTAACATGCTAATTTACCACGTTTGTGCACTTTTTCCAGGATCGGCACACGATGCATTGATCATGGGGCGTAGCAGGGTGCAACAAATGATGCTGCGGCTGCGCAACGAGCGGGCATGTCTTGTTGGTGTTTAAACTCTGTTTGTCCTGTGTGTTTTAGTATCTATTGCCCTTACGGCATCTCCTGACCCACTTATTTGCATGATGTATCTATGTAGGGGACTCGGGATATCCCAACGTGCCATGGCTAATAACACCTCTCTGCAACTCAAGAACAGCTGCAGATCAGCGGTACAATAATGCACACGGGCAGACCAGGCGAGTGATTGAGAGGACGTTTGGCCTCCTGAAGAGCCGATTCCAGTGCATCGATAAGACCGGCGGATCCCTCCCAAATGCACCGGACAAGGTCTGTAAGATCTTCATCGTGTGCTGCATGCTGCACAACATGGTTGTTGAGAAGGCAGTGCCACTCAACCTGGATCCTGAGGAGCATGAACATCCACCCGTTGAGGATCAAGGACTTGGTCACGATGCAAGTGATGAGGAGGAGGAGGATGATATCTGGAGTCAGCTCATACGCAACTTCTTCTCATAATTGTGAATCACTGGGTATGAGTGAGCAAGCGTGTAGCATTGATTGGCATGTGTTGCAATGTGTGTGTCCAGCTGACTGTATGCAAAGTGACTTTGATGTGTGTTCTGATGTGTCACTCGAGTGCTGATGTCATGCCAAACAGTAATACGCAATGACTTTCTTTGAAATTTGCACATGTCCTTCATTGTTCATGTTTTGTAACTGCCCAAGTCTGCTGCAAACATTTTTAACGGTGACCTCTTGTGTGTCTGTTATTCCCAGGTTGCTGTGCCTGTTGTCTGCTCGTGTCATCTTTGTCCTCCTGCTATTCCTCATGATGATTCCAACGTGGGTTGAATCAGCGTTCCATGCACGGACATGTGTAAATGTCAGTTCGGGTAAGAGATCCAAACAGGCTTTTTGGTGTTGGTACAATTTGGGAATGTGCGGGAACTGTTTCTGTGCATGTTGAAGTACAATGCAAAAATGTCTCATCACCATGGATCAAATAACATGTAGCACCACTTCCATGACATGATAGTCACCCTTCTTGACAGTCATCTGTAGTGGAGTGTGGACTCTGGTGAAGGCATTAATGTGTGTAAACCTTGCCCCTGACACATTGCAGATGCCACGGGTTGAGATTGTGTGGGACATCACAACAGGCTCTATGTGGAATTGCAGCCTCTCAGTGTGCAGCAGGATGTGTTTGGCTCATCCACTTAATCTTGTGTGCCAGTACATTTGGATTTCCAACATCCATGTTGTGAACGTGGGGACCAGAGTATGTCCCACATGTTCTGTCAACTGTCCTGTGAGTCTGTTTGTATGGATGCATTGCCCTTTGTGCCAGGATGTCATGTCACTGTCACGTCGCTTCCTCAGGGCCAGTGGAGAACACTGCGGTGCAAGCCTTCTCGGTAAGTGGATGAGAAATTACATTTCCCATGAAGCCAAGAACGTGGCGCTGATGACGTCACGACGCTGCGCGGAAGTGAATGTAAATGCTTCCGTGGCACCAGTCGGGTCCCGTTAATTCCAGGATTCTCTTGTGGCATGCTGCATATCCTGGTCACGGTAGGGGTGCTTTTGCACCATCGCTCCTCGGTACTCTCTGTTGAGTTCCGGCCCCGCAGCTAGTTCTGTTTGGCATTTCAAAGCCCAGTTGGACGAGCCGATGACTGGCTATTGCGGGGCTTCCTTGTGTTTACTTAGTTCCCTCCCTCGTTGGATGAGCTTCTTAAGGCTCTTGCGGGGGCAGTGTAATTTCCCTTCTTGACCCTCACTGATTCCCTGGGGGTACTACGGATTGTTGGCTTTGTGTGAGACGTGCAGCGGCGCATTTGAATTTCTGTTTATTGGACTTTATTCAGACACTGTGATTTCTGGATTACCGCAAGGCTTTAATTGCGTTGAAGCAGCCTGCAGAGCTTTATACCCCCTTCATATCACTGCAATACTCTTCTACCTTTTATGTTTCTTCTGTGATCCCTGTGCTAGTTGCACAATCCTTTGAACAGGATCATAATATTGGCCATTTCTTTTGCAACTCGTACAACATTATCTTTGGTGTGTTATGGAGTTTCATCACCTTTCCATGTGCTATGAATTCATGTGGAGTGTTCATCACTGTTTTCACAGCAGGGACTTGTAGAGCTTGTCCTGAAGAAAGCTCCAATTCCCCAGTTACGTGGCTCCTAAAACGTTTTGGGTATGTTGCTAACTGCTGGATAAATACATGGAAACGGATAGAACAGCCTTCTTTGTAAGTGTGTAGTAATGTCCTTGTTCAATCCTCAGATCCAGTAGCACTTTCATTACTGTGATCCCAACTAGGATACAGTGGCTGTTGTTTTCCTTTACAGGCATTACTGTTACAGTATAGGTCCTGAGGTATTCTGTGATTCAGTGACAACAGTCTTGAGTCCTTATACTTGTTTACCTTTGTTTGAGATCTTTTTCCCTGCTGTTCCCTTCCTTTCCTTCCCTTATCACCCTTTTGAGTCTGTTATTTCTACTCAGACCAAGGGGCTATCGGGAGATGGACCCCTTTGAGCATCGCACGTTTCTAAGGATTCAAGGCCCTGACAGTCACAGGCAGTCCTGTGCACACTGGTTCACCAGCAGTACAGGTAGACTCATTACATGACCGTTATTTTCTGTAGAGCAATGGCACTGGCCATGGACATTGGCTCCTGCAGCATGGCCTCAACACATACTTGATCCGTTTGTGTAGTAAATGTGTTCACCACTGTACAATGTGCCTCATCTCTGTAACCGCAGATCTCTTGCCACTTTGCATGCGTCATCTCTGGCATAATTGTCAAAGATTGTGCATATGGGTGTATGTGTACTTTGGCAGCATGCATGCAGTTCTTCATGGCTAATGATCCCTATTGTGCATGAAGTGCTTGGTTGTGTATGTATTTGTGCAGGTTGCTACCCACAACAGGCAGGCAACACCTGCTGACGCTGTGTGTCCTGGGTGCAAAAAACACAGTTATGGACAGAATGTAGAACAATGTCATACATTCACCCCAGTACAAGGATCTGGGCCTAAATCCACAGTCAACTGTTGTTTTGCACTTGTCACCCCGAGTGGGATGGGTATGCTCAGACGTGAGTCCCATGCTCTCCACACCACTGGAGTCAAGCTATCCTGGCTGAAGACGGCTGATAGCCAGAAACCGGTCCTAGGATGCTTGATTCCGGTCCAGGAAAGACATGGCTTGGCAGTTCGGGCTGGACTGTTCCCATGAGGCACAGGGTCAAGGCTGATTTGCATATGGCCATGTCTGAACTGGGGTGGTGTGGAGTGCAAAATAACGATGGATTTATGCCCAGATCTCTGTACTGGGGTGAATGTATGACATTGTTCTGCATTCTGTCTATCAACTGTTGTTGTGCATTTGTCACCCCGAGTGGGATGGGTGTGCTCAGACGTGAGTCCCATACTCTCCACACCACTGGAGTCAAGCTATCCTGGCTGAAGACGGCTGATAGCCAGAAACCGGTCCTAGGATGCTTGATTCCGGTCCAGGAAAGACATGGCTTGGCAGTTCGGGCTGGACTGTTCCCATGAGGCACAGGGTCAAGGCTGATTTGCATATGGCCATGTCTGAACTGGGGTGGTGTGGAGTGCAAAAAAACGATGGATTTAGGCCCAGATCTCTGTACTGGGGTGAATGTATGACATTGTTCTGCATTCTGTCCATCAACTGTTGTTTTGCATTTGTCACCCCGAGTGGGATGGGTATGCTCAGACGTGAGTCCCATACTCTCCACACCACTGGAGTCAAGCTATCCTGGCTGAAGACGGCTGATAGCCAGAGACCGGTCCTAGGATGCTTGATCGGCCCAGGAAATACATGGCTTGGCAGTTCAGGCTGGACTGTTCCCATGAGGCACAGGGTCAAGGCATATTTGCATATGGCCATGTCTGAACTGGGGTGGTGTGGAGTGCAAAAAACAATGGATTTAGGCCCAGATCTCTGTACTGGGGTGAATGTATGACATTGTTCTGCATTCTGTCCATCAACTGTTGTTTTGCATTTGTCACCCCGAGTGGGATGGGTATGCTCAGACGTGAGTCCCATGCTCTCCACACCACTGGAGTCAAGCTATCCTGGCTGAAGACGGCTGATAGCCAGAAACCGGTCCTAGGATGCTTGATTCCGGTCCAGGAAAGACATGGCTTAGCAGTTCAGGCTGGACTGTTCCCATGAGGCACAGGGTCAAGGCTGATTTGCATATGGCCATGTCTGAACTGGGGTGGTGTGGAGTGCAAAAAAACAATGGATTTAGGCCCAGATCTCTGTACTGGGGTGAATATATGACATTGTTCTGCATTCTGTCCATCAACTGTTGTTTTGCATTTGTCACCCCGAGTGGGATGGGTATGCTCAGACGTGAGCCCCATGCTCTCCACACCACTGGAGTCAAGCTATCCTGGCTGAAGACGGCTGATAGCCAGAAACCGTTCCTAGGATGCTTGATTCCGGTCCAGGAAAGACATGGCTTGGCAGTTCGGGCTGGACTGTTCCCATGAGGCACAGGGTCAAGGCTGATTTGCATATGACCATGTCTGAACTGGGGTGGTGTGGAGTGCAAAAAAACGATGGATTTAGGCCCAGATCTCTGTACTGGGGTGAATGTATGACATTGTTCTGCAGTCTGTCCATCAACTGTTGTTTTGAATTTGTCACCCCGAGTGGGATGGGTATGCTCAGACGTGAGTCCCATGCTCTCCACACCACTGGAGTCAAGCTATCCTGGCTGAAGACGGCTGATAGCCAGAAACCGGTCATAGGATGCTTGATTCCGGTCCAGGAAAGACATGGCTTGGCAGTTCGGGCTGGACTGTTCCCATGAGGCACCGGGTCAAGGCTGATTTGCATATGGCCATGTCTGAACTGGGGTGGTGTGGAGTACAAAAAAACAATGGATTTAGGCCCAGATCTCTGTACTGGGGTGAATGTATGACATTGTTCTGCATCTGTCCATCAACTGTTGTTTTGCGTGTGTCCTGGGTGCAGCATGGCCTTTTGGAGCCTGATCCTATGCCCGCCATTTTTGGTGATTGTTCATCCATTTTCTTTGAGTGACCCATGAGTAACCAGACACTCCTTCCTTTCCATACACCTGTTACACTGTGCCTTTCTAACCTCCTTGTCTTTGTGTGCTATTTTTTGCCTACTTTCTCACCCCTGTCTCCGTCAGGTGTTCACGCATTCCTGCTGCTGCCTCCCCTGCGGCACCGCCCCACAAAGTGCCCTGATTCTGCAACCCACACGTCTCACAGATGCTCCTTGCTCCCTCCACTCATTCTTAATGCAGGCAACAGCTTGTCTGTGCCACTGTTGCGCCAACGCCGTGCCAAAGGCAAGACCGTCAGTGCCCATCAGCACCTGCAACGTGCACAGTGCAAGACCCTCTGGTCCTTGCATGACCCACGTAACACAACAGACTCATGCTCCAGCCACCCTCCAAGCAATGAACACCGGAAAATCAACCACCTGCTATCAGGCAACCTCTAAGGGCACACACAACAGCTTCGCATGCTGGGTGTGCAACTCCTACTGCCTACACCACGCTGCCCCGCCTACCAGACCATGTCCGTACAACCAGGTCATGTGCCTCCTACTCCACACCTGCTCCGTCCACCAGCAAGCCATTGGACTCTGTTACCTCCTCAACACAACAGCCCCACACATTGCCTTCATTACAGTAACCTGGTTGAACGCATCCTCAGGACACAACTTCAACATTGCCTTCACAGATGGATACAAGATCAGCCGCAGGGACCGCACCAACAATCCAGGAGGATGAATTGCAATTCATTCAGAAGTACACCCTCAGAGTCACATACAACACCAAGGACACACTCAGCTTTGTCAGTCACCTGCACTTCAGGTTTCACACCAACCCCCTGACAACCCTCAGACTAACACTCATCTACAGATCTCCAGGCCTACACCCGCAATTCCGCTAAGCCATCAACAACTACATCAGCACGCAGGCCCTCACTTCCACAGACTACATGTGGCTTGGGGACAGCAACTTCTGGCTGGAGGACAACCACACCACCATCCTTCATTGGTACATCAACATTTGCATCCAGTTGTCCGACAAGCAACACACTGCCCCACACTCCACTACAGATCCCCCAAAGATGCTTGATCTAAGTCACCACAGACGAGCTGTGTGGCACCCTCGCCCAGGACACTCCAACCAACACTACCACCACACCCTGCAACCTCACACACTGGATCTGCGACTGATCCAACAATCTTGCCACATTGGCGGACTTTCCTGTGAAGCACAACAACAGTTAAGCCACCTGGGACAAGGCAGACCTATTGGACTCATATAGATCTAGCCGGATTCTTGTGCAAACCTTGCGACACAAACAACCATCAGTTACCTTTCAGCCCTGAAACCCGCCACACACAGACATCACCATATCATCAGCACGGAAAAGAGGACATCCTTCAGATAGGGCCTAGGCACCAACACACATGACATCAAGGAGCTCATCGCCATCGTGAGTGAACTATCTAAGCCCAGCTCTCAAACCAAAAGACATCCCACCCTTGCAAGGCCTAGCGAATCCCTTGCAACATTCTACCACTGCAAGCTCATGTGCATACACGACAGCCTCTGCACAGAGAGGCAGATAGCGCTATTATCTGCGGGACATACCCCCCCTTAGATTCTGGACTCCCGTCAGCAGCAAAGACACCACCCGGCTTATGTACACCATCCCCACCGGCTCTCCATCAGGACCCTTCCCACACAACATCTCAATCACAGCATACCCCATCCTTGAAGCCCACCTCCGGTACGTCATGAATATCTCCTTGAGTACGCCACATTCCATGGGAGCTGGAGGCATGCAAAGACCCAAGCCCTTCTTAAAGTACGGTGTGCAGTCATAATATCGAGTCTTTTATTTCGACTGGACAGAATATCGAGTAAAAAATATAGAATGGACATAATATCGACTAGACATAATATAGACAACAAAAATATCGACTAGAGAAAATTAATATCGAATAGAATGGACATAATATCGAACCAAAAATATAGAATGGACATAATATCGACTAGACATAATATAGCCAACAAAAATATCGAATTTAAGGTAAGTTAATAATAATTTTTATTTTTTGTGTAATGTGGAAAAGTAAATTTTGCCATGTTCTGTGTCCCTACTCATCCATCATATGTTATGTGTGCATGACCAATATGCATATGTTATTCCCCATGTCCGATTAATGACGCAATTCCAGTTGTGTCCACCTCTAGTATGCTAGTTTCCAGTCCTCGTGAATACTACGAATATCAGGCCTATGTAAAGCTATGTTGCCACGTTTCTCAGTATGCACGTTATTCCATTATAAAGCCCCCGTTTCCAGGCCTCAAAAGGGCCCGGACATCAGATTCAGCTCCTGTCTCCTGAAAGTCTCGCTGAGGAGCGATACAGCCCCCACCTGTATCCTCGACCCTTCACTTACTCCCTGCCTCGCAGTGCCCGGTGCAGCTTGGTTCTGCCTCTGAGTCTGCCAAAAGTATGTTATAGTTCCAGCTATCAGTTCAGTCCTCCTTCTCTGCATTCCTAAGCTACTGAACTGCATCAATAGTTTCCGTCATTGTCTAGCCTATTCGGCTCCACGTTAGAGAAATACTGTATTAATGGTCATTTAATATTCTTCATCACGCACTACATATAGAATAATGCATGGTCCAGTCTTAGAGTCAAGTTAGCTTTTCCCCTCATGACTTCTAGTTTATATCCACATGTTCCCTAAACACCAGATACCAGATAGGGTTTAGGTACATGTCGCTCCGACCCTCCAGACTTTAGTCTCTGCTCCTAGCACAGAGTTCGTAGCCCCCAGCTTCTCCTAGTAATACGTCATTGCCAGTTTTCGCGCACCATTAGGTTAGAGGTCCCGGCTCCTTAGGTAGCCCCCTCCTATGTTTCCGCCCATTCATGACATATTCTGTTACGTTTGCACCACATGTCTATGTACACGCCCAGTTACACCTACCTTTACTGTTATCTCTCGCGACTGCTACGCGTCACGCCTTCTGCTCCACCCACTGTTACGCCTACTGCAATGTAATGCTATGTGTTTGCGCTATGTATATAAGTCAATGTATTGTTATTAAAAGTTAGCGCGCTCATCCCAGATCAAGCCCCGGCAGCTGCTGGGCCCCAGTTGTCCTGCTGGGCCCTGTCACCTCTGTTCCTATGCAGGTTGTCCTGATCCTGTCCTTATGCTGTAATAAACCTGCAGAAACTCCTACTACCTCGAATCTTGACTCTTATTTTATTGAGCTATCTGTTATTCATTCATTCATTCAAAAATAGATCCGGTATTATTTATTTATATACCACATAATGGCGCCCGAATAGGGACTTGCCCTTTCCCCACGCGTCGGTGAAGCCACGCCGACCCCCTGACCCTCTGCAGTCGTGACGGAACTCTTCTGCGCAGTGGCAGATATTTCTGCTCAAGTATCCCTCAGGCCCACGGAGGAGACGGAGGAGGCGGTCCAGCATCCAAACGAGACGGTGGAGGAACGCGGCGAGTCCCGACCAGAGCCCAAGCCGAGAGTCCAAGGTCCGAGGTATCCGGAGGCCCACCCGTAACTGAAGTCCGAAGTCCGAAGTTCGTCGTCGTAGCAGTCCAGTCCCGTCCGAGGCCTTCCGTTCCGTGCTGCCCGGTGAGTACCATTGCTGGGGTAGTATCTAGACAGGACCAATCTAAATTGACTCCTGGTCCGTGGGTTGGTGGTGCCCAGACTCACAAACGAAGTGTTCACCTAGGTGGATACGGGTCTTGATGCGTCCCTTTATGGGACCGGTATGTTCCGTACTGTTACAGCAGTGCATCCAGTAACTCTAGTCTGTTCCGTTCTCGAGAAAATCTGTTCTGTTTCTGTTCTCAGTATTTTCAGGTAGTATTCTGTCCGAACTGTTATGTTATGATGTTGTTCAATGTATTTCCAATATCGTGGTATGCCTGAATTGTTTTCCCAATTGTTATTGTTCTTTGTGTATTGTATTGTGTTCCGATTCAAGTTTACAATGCCGCTCTTTTCCAAGTTACGTCAGTTAAAAACTAGAAAGGGTTTATTAGAAGAAGCAGTTCCTGTCCCGCCGAGGGACAGTCCAGGTCACTTTATGTATCAGAAACATGGCATAAGCGCCATATTGTATCTAGATTTATGGGTAGAGTATACCAAACAGTTAGAAGAAAAGTATAGATGGCCCGTATCGGGTACATGGGATGCCGAATGTATCATGCGAGTAGAAGAAGCATTATGGAAAAAGAAAGCCAGACAGTCACAGAAAGATGCCATCGAGTTATGGCGTAAAGAAGCGCATAGAAGAACCGAAAAGGAAGTCAGAAAGTCGGAGTTAAGTAGAGAATCCCAGGAACGAGCTCAAGAAAGAGAATTAATCGAGATAGGTGAACAAGTCAAAGCCGAACAGTCAGACAGACAGAGGCATGCCCTTATTAAGGGTATGTATCCTCTTCTTGCCGAGGGCTTGCCAAAAGCGACCCCAGAGGCATCCAGTAATTTCCCGCCGCCATTAGTTCCGACCAAGCTACGTCACAAACAGACCGCAGCTGATATTTTTATTTCGTCCTATTTGGACGACACAGTCCCAGAATATGCAAATCCTGTTCGCGCTCCGCCAGTCCCTGTAAATCAGGCACTTCCCGCTCTTCCAGACACCGGAGTACCTGCTACGGTACCCCCGGTCCAGCCAGCGTTTCAACTTCCCGCTCCGCCACGAAGAATGTCAGTCGACGATTCTAGTCTAGGGGCCGCAGGGGGAGGTCCTCCTCAAACCCCGCCGCCACATAAGCGTTTAACGTTAGCCGAATTACATGCACAAGCATCACAGCGTACGCCTAGATATCAGTCTGTTGCAGAAATAAGAAAATCCCTTGCCGAATGTTGCTATGATCCAGTCCCAGGCGAGGATAATATGGTTTTATATTCATTCCGCGTAAGAAAAGTGACCGAGTATCTAGTCACCTTACCCAATATGAAAGAAGATCTAGACAGAATATATCGTTTCATCCGTACAGGGGATGATCCAGAAAGTATTGGCGAGATTATGTCTCAAAGGAAAGCCGAGATTCAGCTCATGATATTAAAGTTCCTGATCAATTGTCTAATAAGAGAACAAGATTACCCGTCTAAAGATTCCGCCGAGATGAAAATTCTGACAAGGTGGAGTGATAATATAGCCGAGGGTAAGCACAAGACCGTCGGTGCTATGGAGAGTATGTACAAGAAAATTCGTAAAGAAATAATAAGGTTACACGACCAGCGTAAAGCAGCACAAGTAAGCGAGAAAGAAAGTATCTCTGATCCCGAAGAAGAGGAAGACGAGAATCCCGCCAGAATAGCGTATGTAGGAAAATCTAGATTTCCAGATCGCCATTTACGCCTAGAACACAAGTCTATTTGTCATCATTCAGCACCAGAACAAGGTTCTCTAGAACAAGTATTTCAAGCTACCGATCACATTCTGAAATCACGAATCGGTTATAGTGAATTAAGTACCATGCATGAACAAGAACTAGCCCGATCAGCAGTCCGATGGATTACTGATTCTACCACTTTTCCAGACGAAATAGTGGCACAAATGTTTCTGAAATTGCCCCCAGCCGAGCAACGACTGGTGGGTATGTATATGGTCCAGTACCTCATTACTCTGTATGAGGGTCAACACTCTGATCCAGGCCCGTTACACGATATCCTGAACGAGTTACTCCAGTATAGATGGAGAGGTCTGGGTACCGATTTAATTAGTGTCATTCTAGAACAGCGCCACAAATATAGAACGTTCCTGAACCCGCATTTTGTTCATGTCTCACCCCCAGAAAGTAAATCATTCTACATAGACAGACAGAATCCGTTACGAGAAGTCCACCCAGTCCAAGGGGCGGGTGGCGTAATGCAACGAGTGTTTGTATACACTCCAATATCAAAGATGGAACTTCTTGAAATGAAGAAATTAATTCCCTGTCATGACAAAGATCCAGCAGGGTTCCATAGAGAATTAAAAGACATGCTCCGTATGGGAGAATACACTTACCCAGATATCATTAAAATGTTAAAAGTCCTGCTGCCCGCAGGGGTATATGAAAAGTTAAAAGAAAAAGAATGGGAGGTGGGAGAGAAAAAGATCGATTGGGCAGCTCTAGAAGCTGAAGACAAGGCACGAGTACCAGGTACCGGTCTTGGAGATAAATGTAAAGAATTATCAGAATTACTGATTCAAGTTTTACCCAGATTATTGACAACTAGGAAGGAAGACTGGGATGCAATCTCAGCCTGTAAACAGAAACAAGATGAAGATATTAGTGATTTTTATTCTAGATTTGAGAAATGTTTCAGTATCAATAGTGGTCTCAAGACAAGTAGTGAGTCATACCCTCATCTTTTTGTTACCAAATTAGTCGAGAATTCAAGTCCACAAATTAAAAATCGAGTTTTGAAAGTCGAAAGCACCTGGCAAGCAAATACTCCGTCCCAGATGCTCCAGATGCTTCAGTATCACCAGAATAGAATTAGGGAAGAGCAAGAACACGAGAGAAAACGTATGAAAGATATGAAAATGAAAGTGCTAGTTGCACAATCTGTTCCTCAAGACAGTCAGAAGAGGGGTCCGAATCAAGCCAGTCATCCTGCAGCTCCCGTTAAAGGGAACTGCAATTATTGTAAACAGCCAGGTCATTTTATAAACGAGTGTGCAGTTCTGAAACATAACATAGCTACTGGTAAGACTAAAGAAAGACCACGTCCGCCTAGACAAGAACAAGTTTCACAGATTCCTCAGTCACAGAATGCACAACAGACAGTTCCCGCACCGCAGCCTATTGCTGCAACACAGCACGTTACATCGCAGATGTATCAGTATGCACAGTCTGAGTATCCAGAGTACCAGCCATATTCATGAAACAGCCTAGAGAGGGAGGTAGGCTTGCCTCTCATCGAGATACCTGTAGATCAAGAAGGTCCCTATGTTCACAGTCAAGTATTAGGGAAAGACAGAAAGTTTTTGATCGATACAGGGGCAAGTAGGACCACAATTAGTCACGCCGAAGTTCCAGGGGCTCCGCTCTCAGGCTCAAGAAATGTTTCCCTTGGATTTTCAGGAAAGCCAATAGTTAATGAGATATCAAAGCCAGTCACTCTAGAAGTAGGTCCATTGTCCCGCACTACTGATCTGTTACTTACTAAGTCATGTCCAGAAAATCTGTTAGGCATTAAGACACTGAAAGAGTTAGGTGCAGTTATTTGCTGTTCCCCAGAGGGAATACGTCTGTTCCTACGTGACTTTAAGGGTCACTATGTATTACGAGATTTTGATTCCAGATTGTCTAATGTTCCGCAGCATTTATGGGCGCAAGGTCCAACTGATGTAGGTTACATGCAAATCACACCCCATCGTGTGACTCTCAAACCAGGTGTAGTGTTACCACGAATCAGACAGTACAGATTGCCACCTGAGGCTGTAGCAGCCTTATCCAAAATTATTGACGAGCTCATGGCTCAAGGAGTAGTTGTAGAAACTGACTCCAATGTATGTAATTCTCCGATCATTCCAGTCATGAAACGTACTGATCCAAAAGCACCCCCAGTATATCGATTAGTGATTGATTTACGAGAGCTTAACAAATGTATTATTCCTCAGTACCCAGTTGTCCCAGATATTTCTTCCCTGTTAACTGCTATTGATTACGAAGCCATGTTTTTCACTGTCATAGACCTTAAGAATGCATTTTTTAGTGTTCCAATTCATCCAGACAGCCAGTTTCTTTTCGGATTTTGTTTAAATGGAAGGAGCTATATGTTTACACGCGCTCCTCAAGGTTTCACAGAAAGCCCTAGTATTTACAGTCAAGCACTCAAGCGACAACTAGACAACATTCACATGCCAACTGACACTGCCCTGCTCCAGTATGTCGATGATCTACTGATCACAGCCCGTTCTGAACGTGACTGCGAGCGAGCGTCACTGACAGTTTTGTATTTCCTTGCCGAGATGGGGCACAAGGTGTCACCTTCGAAGCTTCAATTCTGTGTCCAGCAAGTGGTATACTTAGGACACTTGCTGTCCAAGAGGGGTAGGCAGTTGACACCCGACCGTATCCAGTTAATAGCGAGTCTTCCCCAGCCCAGAACCCAGAAGGAGGTACGTGCCTTTATCGGCCTTACTTCTTATTGTAGACAATGGATTCCTCAGTATGCATTTCTAGCCAAGCCACTGATACAGTTAACGACACAGGAGGCAGCCGTATCGACTGTCCTCCCTTGGACATCTGACCATACACTTAGTTTCAACGAGTTAAAGAAAGCCCTATGTCAAGCTCCAGTTCTAGCTACACCGAACTACAGTAAGCCTTTTACACTTTTCGTTACTGAACGCGAAGGTACAGCATTATCTGTTCTCACACAAGATCAAGCAGGACAATACAAGCCCTGTGCTTATTTTTCGAGCACATTAGATCCAGTCGCCCAGGCGTTGCCTGCGTGCCTCAAGTCAGTTGCAGCCACAGCACTAGCTATCAGACAAAGTGATTCCATAGTTTTAGGACACTCCCTGACAGTACAAGTTCCACACTCCGTAGAAGTTCTTTTAAACAGAACACAAACACAGCACTTGACAATTGCACGTTTAACAGGTTATGAATTGACACTGTTCCAGCCACACATAGAAATTAGACGCTGCAACGTCCTGAATCCTGCTACACTGTTACCATCAGTTAATTCAAATCCAGACACACATGACTGTGTGGAAGTAGTTAACATTACGACAAAGCCAAGACAAGACCTGACAGACATTCCGTTACCAGATCCTGACCTGACACTTTATGTGGATGGTTCATGTATGAGAACTAGTACAGGAGAACTAGTCGCCGCGTATGCAGTGACTACTGACACCGAAGTTATTGAAACACACCGTATTGATACCCTGTCCGCTCAAGCAGCAGAGCTAGTCGCTCTGACACAAGCCTGTATACACGCCAAGAACCTGAAAGTGGATGTTTACACAGATTCACGTTACGCATTCGGAGTTGTACACGACTTCGGAGTGCTCTGGCAGGAGAGAGGTTTCATGACTTCTCATGGAACCAAGATTCAGCATGGTCTCCTTATTCAAGCCCTGTTAGATGCCATACATTTACCGACATCTATTGCTATCATGAAGTGCAAAGCACATACGAAAGTTACTGACATTATTTCTCAAGGTAATGATCTAGCAGATCGCACAGCCAAGCTTACAGCACAGACTCCAGACATTCCAGTTAACATGACACATACTCCAGATCCGACTACATGCATGACAGTTAAGGACCCTACACAAGACGTCATAGATATACAGTTACACGCTACTCCCGATGAAATCAAGAAATGGTCTGAACAAGGAGGGGTCCAGACAGATCAAGGATGGTTAACGAAGGGTAGAGCCACATGGTTTCTCCCCGATTCTATGGTTCAAGTCATTATCAATACCGCACATAGTCCAGCACATTTAGGAGAAAAAGCTATGTTAGACAGTATCCAGAACATTTGGTTCAACAAGCATTTACGAGCTGCAGCCAAGCAGAAAGTCCGTACCTGTATGATATGTTGTCAGTTTAATCCAGGTAAAAGTGTCCCGGTGGAACAAGGTGGTTTCCAGCCCCCTGACCACCCTTTTGAGGTCCTCCAGATGGATTATATTCAGATGGAGCGATGTCGAGGTTTCAAGTATGTCCTTGTAGTTGTATGCGCTTTGTCCAGATGGACAGAAGCATATCCAGTCCCAGATTACACAGCCGCGACCACTGCCAAGCAGTTGGTTCGTGAATTCTTCCCTAGATACGGACTCCCTAGAGTCGTATATTCTGATAACGGTCAGCCATTCTCCTCAGAGTTAATGAATCACGTTTCCCTTTTGTTAGGGTACCAGTGGAAGTTCCATTGTGTACGCCATCCTGAAGCAGCCGGTCTAGTCGAGAGACATAATCAGACCCTGAAAATCCGTATTGCCAAAGTTTGTAAAGAAAAAGGTGTGGACTGGCTAGTAGCTCTGCCAGTCGCTTTGTTTTATATGCGCATGGTCGCACATTCCAGATCAGGTCTGTCCCCGTATGAGGTCGTATTCGGCCGCCCCCCTAACATGTGGGGTACTCCTAGACCCCGAAGTATTACCGATGTTTCATGTAATATGCTGACAGATTACCTAGCTTCCTTGATGTCTGCCCTCAACTCATGTCGTTCACAGGTTGCCGCCGCATTTCCAGACAATACCGAGGTGGCACCGCACGAGATCGTTCCAGGCTCCTTGGTGATGATCAGAAATTTTGACAGATCAAGTCCGCTGGAACCACGTTGGAAGGAGCCACGTCAGGTCCTCTTGACCACCCGTACTGCCGTCAAGTTGGAAGGCAGGAAGGGGTGGGTCCATCTTTCTCATGTAAAACTTTTCAATGGATTGAAACCCGTCTCCAAGAACATTTCCCAGGATTCCCAGGATTTTAAAAACTGTCAAGACATTGTTTTAAAGGACTGTCCCGCAAAAGACATTACTACAACCCCTCCCTGGTTAGAGAAAACTCCGCAGCAGGAGTATAAGTTAAAGCTCAGGTCTAGTAAAATAAGTCAGTCAGTTTGATTGTATAAGTCCTCCCCTAGGTGAAACGGTTAGATTGTTTCTGACATGAATAAAATAGACCCCCATAGTGAGAGAGTCAGTAACAACTCAATTCAATGTATCGTTTTTCTGAGTTTCATATTATTCATCAGCATTTTGATTTCCTGCACCAGCTATGCGTTCTATCTGTATTTTCCAGTTCCTCATGTAAATATGTCTGCTAATGCTACAGTAGAGCACACGTTTAGTGATCTGCCTCCTCACGAATATTCTTACCGCCTCGCTATGCGTAACAACACATTTATCCGTATGTTACATTACTCACACCAGACCAGCAATGCCACTAATTGTTGGGTGTGTGGTCGACTCCCCCCTTTCCAGACACCGAAGGGAGTTCTGCCACTCTTTCCTTATCCATTCTCACATAATGGTTCGTGTGGAGCATGGTCCACGTTAACGTCATCCTCAACAGATATGTCTTTTCTTAACAGTACATGTTTCCCAGACAAGCAAGGTCTCCCCCACAGAACAGGTTTAGATCTAGAAAATGAAGTATATAATTTAGGTAATTATTCGTCGAATTTCATGGTCCTGAATGTTCAGTCTGATACTACTCCAGACTTACCTGCTATTTCAGTACTACCTGTCAAAGGCGAATTATGTGTCCGTAGTTATGGTTCCCTACATGTAGGTCATAGTGAATGTACTACTGTTATCCAGTATAGTGACAGTGGGAAATCTGTTTTCAAAGCTTCACGTCATTCTTATTTTATTTGTGGTCAAACTGCATATGTTCGTCTGCCCCTCGATTGGGAGGGAACCTGTTACATTGCCTTCCTACTGCCACCTGTTTTCCTAGCCCCATCTGATTATCACCGAAACACACATCTAGTACACATTAGACATAGAAGGGAGTCCCCAATTGTCGATTATACTGAAACTACTCTAGAACAGTATACAGATTTCAATAAAGGTTTCTTCTTCTTTGTAGGACCTGTCCAGAATAGTAAACTGATCCGTAGGTTAACAAGAACCCTTGAAGCTGTAGTAAAAGAGACTGCCTCTGCTCTAGGTAACTTAACCGAAGAACAATCTGCTATGAGATTTGTCGTTTTGCAAAATCGTCTCGTCCTTGACGTCATACTGGCCGATAGGGGCGGGGCCTGTAGAGTCATCGGATCTAGTTGCTGTATTTTCATTCCAAATAACGCGCCGTCTGTTTATTCAGCTATAACCAGACTCCATAAAATTGCCCATCTGTTACACCAAGATCCAGGCACCTGGACATGGTCCGGTTGGTTCTGGAATATAATTTCCGCATGGGGATGGAAAGTCCTGTCCTTTCTAGGTATTGCAGTAGCGATCATATTTAGCTGCTGCCTCTGTATACAATGTGGCCCTGCGATTTGCAGCATGTGTGCTACCTCTCGTATTCCTAGTCCCAAGCCCCGTTCTAAATCCCGTTCCAAGACAATTCGAGACGAGCAAATGGTACTGTATGAAATGATAGATGGTATCATGAAAATTGATGTTTCCTGATGGAAACGTAGTGACAAGGAGGGAATGTGGAAAAGTAAATTTTGCCATGTTCTGTGTCCCTACTCATCCATCATATGTTATGTGTGCATGACCAATATGCATATGTTATTCCCCATGTCCGATTAATGACGCAATTCCAGTTGTGTCCACCTCTAGTATGCTAGTTTCCAGTCCTCGTGAATACTACGAATATCAGGCCTATGTAAAGCTATGTTGCCACGTTTCTCAGTATGCACGTTATTCCATTATAAAGCCCCCGTTTCCAGGCCTCAAAAGGGCCCGGACATCAGATTCAGCTCCTGTCTCCTGAAAGTCTCGCTGAGGAGCGATACAGCCCCCACCTGTATCCTCGACCCTTCACTTACTCCCTGCCTCGCAGTGCCCGGTGCAGCTTGGTTCTGCCTCTGAGTCTGCCAAAAGTATGTTATAGTTCCAGCTATCAGTTCAGTCCTCCTTCTCTGCATTCCTAAGCTACTGAACTGCATCAATAGTTTCCGTCATTGTCTAGCCTATTCGGCTCCACGTTAGAGAAATACTGTATTAATGGTCATTTAATATTCTTCATCACGCACTACATATAGAATAATGCATGGTCCAGTCTTAGAGTCAAGTTAGCTTTTCCCCTCATGACTTCTAGTTTATATCCACATGTTCCCTAAACACCAGATACCAGATAGGGTTTAGGTACATGTCGCTCCGACCCTCCAGACTTTAGTCTCTGCTCCTAGCACAGAGTTCGTAGCCCCCAGCTTCTCCTAGTAATACGTCATTGCCAGTTTTCGCGCACCATTAGGTTAGAGGTCCCGGCTCCTTAGGTAGCCCCCTCCTATGTTTCCGCCCATTCATGACATATTCTGTTACGTTTGCACCACATGTCTATGTACACGCCCAGTTACACCTACCTTTACTGTTATCTCTCGCGACTGCTACGCGTCACGCCTTCTGCTCCACCCACTGTTACGCCTACTGCAATGTAATGCTATGTGTTTGCGCTATGTATATAAGTCAATGTATTGTTATTAAAAGTTAGCGCGCTCATCCCAGATCAAGCCCCGGCAGCTGCTGGGCCCCAGTTGTCCTGCTGGGCCCTGTCACCTCTGTTCCTATGCAGGTTGTCCTGATCCTGTCCTTATGCTGTAATAAACCTGCAGAAACTCCTACTACCTCGAATCTTGACTCTTATTTTATTGAGCTATCTGTTATTCATTCATTCATTCAAAAATAGATCCGGTATTATTTATTTATATACCACAGTAATATAAGTCTGTAGCGGGTTGTGGGTTTATAGGGGAATAGGGTGGGAAGTAATTTAATTCTAATTAATTAAATATGTTAATTTATTTATTGATATTTATTTAGAATTAATTGTTAATTACTTATTAATTGGTAATTAATTAAAATATAATTGGTAATTAATTATAATTGATTAATTGATAAATATTTTAATTTTAGTAATTTATTTTCTGTAGCGGGTTGTGGGTTTATAGGGGAATAGGGTGGGAAGTAATTTAATTCTAATTAATTAAATATGGTAATTTATTTATTGATATTTATTTAGAATTAATTGTTAATTACTTATTAATTGGTAATTAATTAAAATATAATTGGTAATTAATTATAATTGATTAATTGATAAATATTTTAATTTTAGTAATTTATTTTCTGTAGCGGGTTGTGGGTTTATAGGGGAATAGGGTGGGAAGTAATTTAATTATAATTAATTAAATATGTTCATTTATTTATTGATATTTATTTAGAATTAATTGTTAATTAATTATTAATTGGTAATTAATTAAAATATAATTGGTAATTAATTATAATTGATTAATTGATAAATATTTTAATTTTAGTAATTTATTTTCTGTAGCGGGTTGTGGGTTTATAGGGGAATAGGGTGGGAAGTAATTTAATTATAATTAATTAAATATGTCATTTAAATTATTGGTATTTATTTTGAATTAATTGTTAATTAATTTTTAATAGGTAATTAATTAAAATATAATTGGTAATTAAAATAAATTTTTTAATTTTGAAATTGTAAATTAATGTATTGTTAATAGGTAATTAATTAGTATGAGTAGGCAATTTTTATAATTAAATAATTTTATTTTGTATTTATAAATAAATATTTAATATTTTTTATACACAAGTAAAATATTTTATTTATTTGTAATTGGTATTACTATTTATGTTATTTATATCTATTTGTGAAGTATTTACTTTCCCTATTATTGCACTCTCTGAAGTTGGAATAGTAATTTTCACCCCTACGCTATACAACACTTTCCCTACTGTTGCACCCACTGGAGTGGGTATGCAACGTTTACAACGCAACTTTTACTATGCACTACCATTACAACGAAACTTTTACAACGCAAAAACTTTTACAACGCATACATTTACAAAGCATGTTTTTACAACGCAGATACCTTTACAACGCATACCATTACAACATAAGTATTGCTAAGTATATAATTATTTTTAAAATGTTATATGTTTGGGTTTTTGGGTAAAGGGGTATTTTTAGGGTTCAGGGTCAGTTTTCAGTTTTTGGGTAAAGGGGTATTTTTAGGGTTCAGGGTCAGTTTTCAGTTTTTGGGTAAAGGGGTATTTTTAGAGTTCATGGTCAGTTTTCAGTTTTTGGGTAAAGGGGTATTTTTAGTGTTCAGGGTCAGTTTTCAGTTTCTGGGGTAAAGGGGTATTTTTAGGGTTCAGGGTCAGTTTTCAGTTTTTGGGTAAAGGGGTAGTTTTAGGGTTCAGGGTCAGTTTTCAGTTTTTGGGTTAAGGGGTATTTTTAGGGTTCAGGGTCAGTTTTCAGTTTCTGGGGTAAAGGGGTATTTTTAGGGTTCAGGGTCAGTTTTCAGTTTTTGGGTAAAGGGGTATTTTTAGGGTTCAGGGTCAGTTTTCAGTTTTTGAGTAAAGGGGTATTTTTAGGGTTCAGGGTCAGTTTTCAGTTTTTGGGTAAAGGGGTATATTTAGGGTTCAGGGTCAGTTTTCAGTTTTTGGGTAAAGGGGTATTTTTAGGGTTCAGGGTCAGTTTTCAGTTTCTGGGGTAAAGGGGTATTTTTAGGGTTCAGGGTCAGTTTTCAGTTTTTGGGTAAAGGGGTATTTGTAGGGTTCAGGGTCAGTTTTCAGTTTTTGGGTAAAGGGGTATTTTTAGGGTTCAGGGTCAGTTTTCAGTTTTTGGGGTAAAGGGGTATATTTAGGGTTCAGGGTCAGTTTTCAGTTTTTGGGTAAAGGGGTATTTTTAGGGTTCAGGGTCAGTTTTCAGTTTCTGGGGTAAAGGGGTATTTATAGGGTTCAGGGTCAGTTTTCAGTTTTTTGGTAAAGGGGTATTTTTAGGGTTCAGGGTCAGTTTTCAGTTTTTGGGTAAAGGGGTATTTTTAGGGTTCAGGGTCAGTTTAGGGTTTTTGGGGTACAGGGGTACTTTGTAAAAATAAAGTAAAATTACATTTAAATTACATTAATTAAAAACAATTAAATAAAATTAAATTATAGTATAATATTTTAAATTAATTTATATTAAAAAAAATATTATATACTTACCAATACTTAAGTTGTAATGGTATGCGTTGTAAAGGTATATGCGTTGTAAAATCTTGCGTTGTAAATGTATGAGTTGTAAAAGTTTTTGTGTTGTAAAAGTTTTGATGTAATGGTAGGTGTTGTAAAAGTATGCCTTGTAACGTCATACATCCCTGGAGTGGGAATAGTAATTTTAACCCCTAAGCTATCCAGCGCTTTCCCTACTGTTGCACCCACTGGAGTGGGAATAGTAAATTTTACCTCTACGCTATCCAACACTTTTGCTAATGTTGAACTCACTATAGTTGTTACAATAAATTTTAACCATTTTCTATGCTACGCTAAAAATGTTATATATGTTTATTTAATAATATGTTTATATATATATATATATATATACATATATATATATATATATATATGTATTATTTTGGTGATATAATTTTTTTAATTATAGAAATTATTTATTAAAATTAAAATTTTAAAATAATTATTTCTAAGTTTATATTAAATATATTTATTACTATATTAGTTTTAACCTAATTTTAAGACATTTAAAAAAATCGATATTTTGACAGTCTATATTTTTGTAAGGCGATATTTTGGAGTCGATATTTTGGTATTTACCTGTTTGTAGATAGGGAGTCGATATTTTGTCACTCGATATTTTTCACTCGATATTTGTGTATCTCGATATTTGTGACGTCCATATTATGTCAGTGATCCTTAAAGTACAGACGGCAGTACCGCAGGATCTCCTGGAACTTCACCCTGCTTCCCTACCCGGCAAATGACATCAAGAAGACAGTCAACGAGCAACTGAACAACTCCCTCCAAGCAAACATCTCCAGGCAACCCACCCCATTCCATCTTCCTCAGTAATCACACCACTGCAACCGCCCTCATTGCCACCACCAACGACATCTTGGACCCTGCTCAACAATGGTAAGACCACCACCCTCACCCCCTTGACCTCTCAACGGCATTCTACACCATGTGCACCACACTGTCATATCACACATCTCCAACACTGGGATCCAGAGGAGGCCTAGGATTAAATCGCCAAGTACCTCACCAGCAAGGCCCAGGGAGTCCGCCTCCCACCTTCAGCACGTAGTACACTGGGGTCATCTGGCCCATGCCCCAGGGATCATCTCTCAGCGTGATGATCTTCAATGTCTCCATGACCCCCCTCTCCACCATCACATGCGCACACAACCTCATCATCATGTTCTATGCCATTGACACCCAGCTGCTCCTCACCCTCACCAAAGACCCAGCAACTGCCAGATCCAACCTTCAAGAAGGCATGAGGTCCGTAGACGAATGGATGAACATCAGCCACCTGAGTCTGGACTTGGACAAGACTGAGGTCATCATCTGAGGATTGTCACCTTACGGCTGGGACAACTGCTTGTGTCCGACCGGCCTGGGCCGCGCACCAGCACCCAGTGGCCACACACGCAAGCTGGTGTTCATCGTAGACTCCTCGCTCACAATAACCATGCAACTCAACACCATCTCTACCTCATGCTGCAACACCCTCCGCATGCTACAAATGATCCTCAGATAGATCCACTCCAAGGCACAGAAGACAGTCACCCAGGTCCACGACACCAGCCAGGTCAACTACAGCAACGCCCTCTACGCAGGAACAATAGCCAAACTCCAGGAGGACTTGTACACATCCAGGGTGCAGCCGCACACCTCATCCTCAACATCCCCTGCCACAGCCACATCACCGTCCACCTGAGATACCGACAATGGCTCACTGTCAACTGCAGGATCACCATCAGACTCCTCAGCCACACTCAGGAAGCACTCCACAACCCCAGACCCAAAAACGACCTTGGACCTCTCATCCAAAACCCCATTGCCCCAACTCCGTCCAGCCAACCTTGCCCTGGCCACCATTCATCACATCCACAGAACAACTGCATGCGGGAGATAGTTCTCCCACCTCGCCAAACAGACCTGGGATTCCCTCCCCGGGCACCTCCACATGACCCATGACCTCTACGCCTTCATGATACTCTTCCAAACCTGTCTGTCCAAGCAGTATCGCAAGCCCCCCCCCAGCAGCTTGAAACCATCACGAGTGAGTATTGTGCTCCACGTATGTATTTGATGATACATTTTGACCTAAGTGTGTTCTCGACCGGACTCAGATCCCAGTGTATGGATGGCTTGAGTTTGTTTCACACTCAGGCATACTTTGACATATCCCCACACGTATGTTGTTGACTTATGCTAAATGACTGCAACATCAATTTTCCTTGTGATTATTTTGTTTATTTATCTGTCAGGTGTGTGATTCGTGAGTAAGTGATAGATGCTGTACAATAATCCAGAGAATCCAAAGTTCACAGAGGGAGATGTGATGCCTTGCAGTTGGAGTTACCAGAGTCCACACCACAGTGCTTGGCATCATTGTTCAGACTGCAACCAGCAAGTCCATGTGGCAGAGTAGGACAGTCAATGAGGTGCTGCTGTTGCACACAAAGTCCAGGTGCCAGACCAGGTGACCTGGGAGATGCGCATGGCCCGCTGCCTCTCACTGTCTTTTCCATGGACGACCCACCTTCGTTGGGGGGCCCTCATATGCAGGCCTTGAGGATGCATGGGATGCTCCGTCGGATGATTCCTCCTCCATCTCCCTCCCTGTCCCTGGTGGCGGTCTTTGCCTAGAAGTGTCTTGCCTGGTGACACAGGGAGGGTGCTCCATGTTGTCTGCGATCCGACGGAGTGAATGGCTTCTGTCCCTTTGCACCGCCAGGAGCACAGCCAGTCTTGCCTCCATCTGTCCTTGGTGTTCTTGTTGACTGGCGTGTTGCTCGGCCTGTAGGTTTTTGATCTCTGTGAGGGTCCCCACTACCTGGCTGATCTCCCTGGTGTCCCGCCGGTATGCCTCCATGATGTTGAGTAGTTCTGACATACCGGGCCCTACAGCTGGCTGGTCAGGTTCTCGCCTCCGCCTGCCGCCACTCCCACCACCCCTGCCCATACGAGCCTGGCCTGCCATTGTAGGCACATCGGGTCGACAGGACCCCTGAGGGATGGCAGTGGTGGTGTTGTCTGCCACCTCCTGGGTGCCCAGCGAACCTTGTCCCTTATTATCAGACTGGCTCAGTTGTTCACTGTGGGCAGGGCTCCTAGATGTCTGCAGGGATGTGGCAGGAATGCTGGTGGTGGTTGGCGCAGATGTTCCTGATCCAGGTGCTGCACGGGTTTGGCCACCAGAGGTGCCAGGTTGGTCGGGTCATCCGTGGAGTGGTGAGAGGCGTCGCTGTCGGTGGTATCAGGGCCCTGCGGAGCCTGGGACTGTGAATCATTTCCCCCATTGTTGGGGGTAGATTCCGCAAATTGCCCTGTGGGTGTGAGAGACAGACAATGTTAATGCCATTAATGCAACATCCATTTTTCATACACATTGTAGTTGGCACTGTTCCACCTGGTAGTTGTCTATGCTTTGGATTGTCCTCAATGTTCACTTGTGGATGGGTACGTTGTGGGGTCAGATTGATATGTGCTCCAGAGTCATTGACATGTGTGGGCATATTTACAGTAACTGGCACATCCCTGCATATCATCAGGGATTTGCCAGTCATTGTGCACCACAGCTCCGCAGCATGGATGGGAGACATTTACAATGCGGAGCACCATGAGGGAAAAACGGCACAGCTGCGTCACGCATCTGTGCCGTAGAAGTGGCACATTGCTGGAGTTGCATCACCAGCGCAACACAGCTCCAGCAATGCTCTGTGGGGCCCTATCTGCACAATGCTGCATCAATCCTTACACCTGCTTCAAGCATGCGCAGGGTTTTGACACAGCGTGGGCTTAAAAGTGACTGAACCGGAACACCCGCCCACCCTCCCTGCGCCAGAACACCTACTTCTGGCGCAGTGCTTTAGAACGTGAGACATCTCCCAAAAGCGTCACCTTGTAAATACCCAGCACCATAGCGCCACTTTTGTGCAGCCACTGCATCACAAAGGTGACGCAACGGCGGCATGGAAGAGGCACAAGGGGCTTGTGAATCTGCGCCGTGCATTTTTTGCTTGGATGCTTCAGCAGATCTGTATTGGGTTTGTTGTGTTACATGTCCATTGTGACAGTGGGGCACTCCATTGCCTGTCCCAGGAGGGTATGTTTGTGTAAGGGGTGTGTGTGACAGGCCGTGCTGGTAGTTTTAGTCTGAGTTGGCACTGGGCCTCCCTCATAGTGTAGCTGTCCCCCCATGGAGCATGCTGCCATGACGGTGGTTGTGAGTTCCTGTGCAAGATATCTGACCTTGTTGTCATGGTATTTGTGTTTGCACTGGTCACAGGAGGGCCTTGTGCTTCCTACACCAGGGCCCAGTGTCAGCTAGCTTGTCAGTACTTTCCCACTCCCTGTGCTCATGGAACATGGTGCATGGGTGTGTACCGGGCCATATGGGATGAGGGCAATTGGGCATGGGCGTCCACAGAAATGTTTCATGGGGTGGGCACATTTTTAACTTCATCACCATCCCCCTTGCACCCTTCTCCCCACTGCCTTGCAACCTTATCCCCCTCCCCCTTGTACACTTCTTCCCCTCCCTCTTGCACCCTTCTCCCCCTTCCCCTTGTACCCTACTCCACCTCTGCCTTGTACCCTTTTCTACCTTGCACCATTCTCTCCTCTGCCTTGCACCCTTCTCCCCTCTACCTTGCATCCTTCTCCCCTCTGCCTTGCACCCTTCTTGCCCTCTGCCTTGTACCCTTCTCACACTCTGCCTTGCACCCTTCTCGCCCTCTGCCTTGCACCTTTCTCGGCCACCCCCTTGCACCCTTCCCACCCAATGGAGGGGGCTGCCACCTGGAACAATGGCACCATTTCAAAAGCATGATCGACTAGAGCCGGCCCTGACTGGGCCCACACCAGACTCACTGGCGATCCAGGGGGGACAAGAGCCCCCCTTGCCCCCCCTGCGGACGCCCATGCAATTGGGTCTGATTTGGAGTCCCACAATGCATTTTTTGACACCCACCCTCCCAGCATACCGGACGTCCATTTTTGGGTTTGTGCTTCTTGTAGCATGGGACATAGCATGGCCTTGCTTTCTCAATGGGGCATACACATGTTAGTGGCATTAGCGTTGTTTTGGGATGTAGTTCTGGGTGGTGGGCGCTTGGGGGTTGGTGTGGCCATTTTTTGTACTTGGGGTGTGGATGCCATTACCCCATGTTACATGAGTTGTTTGTGTACTCACCAGGCTCTACTACTCCTTCAATTCCATGTACTGCCACTGGTGGGAGCAGGGCTATCACCTTCTCCTACCAGGGCTGGTACTGTACTGGTCTGCGGGGACCACCACCTCCAGTGTGCTGGCTCTGTGCGTACTCTTCATCCATTTTCCGCTAGATCATCCTCCGCAGATCGTACCACCTGGCCTGGCACTCCTTCCTTGTGTGTCTGATGGGTGCAACAGCATTCACCCTATTGACTATCCTCTCTCACAGGCGGGTTTTCTCTGCTATGCTGGTCCGTTTGACCAATGTGCCAAACAGCTGTGGCTCGACTCTGATGACTTTGTTTACAAGGATCTCCATCTTTTCCTTTGTGAACTTTGGATTCTTCTGTGTGGACATGGTGTGGGGTGACGGTGTGTATGGATGTAGGTGTGTGGGTCTGAATGTGAATGGGGTATGTGTGAAGGTGGATGTGTGCAGTTGGTGGTGTGTTGTCAGTGTCTCCTACAAATTGGGACTGTTGCAAAGGATCATGGTTTGTGTGTGTGTGGGCCCTTTTTATTGGTCCATTTGTGGGTGGGGCTTAGTTTGAATTTTTGGTGGGTGTGTTATAAGGGGTGGTTCAGAGTTAGCCCCTCTGTTTGCCTGTTTGGAGCTGCTCAGGACATTCATTTCCATGGTTTGTACACTGGAGACGTGTTTTGTGGTGTTGTGTGAGTCGTTTTCACCCTCCTTGTGGTGTTTTACAGTGCCCGCGTGGTTCAGTACGGCTCGTTTAGTTGTATTTGCTTCTGTGTATTTGTTTGTCCAACGCCACATTCTCACGGTACGAGTCGTTTTCAGCCTCCTTGTGCTGTTTTACGGGGTTCGCGTGTGCTTCGTTCAGTGTGGGTTTGTCTCGTATTTGATTGTGTGGCTCGCTCATACAAGACGTTTTTACGGGGTTCACTTGTGCTTCGTTCAGTGTGGGTTCGTCTCGTATTTGATTGTGTGGCTCGCTCATACGCAATGTTTTTACGGGGTTGGCGTGTGCTTCGTTCAGTGTGGGTTCATTTCGTATTTGATTGTGTGGCTCGCTCATACGCAACGTTTTCCGTACAAATCGCAGCTCATAGGCGACGTTTTCCGTACAAATCGCATTCTGATTCCCTGGTCTGGATCGTACTTGTCGGGTTGTGCAGCATGTTTACGATTCGTACGGTTCACTTTCAGGGTCCGTATCGTATGGATTTTCCCTTGCTTTTTGTATGGTTCGCAACGATTCGGTCGTATATTTTTCGTACAAATCGTACTACACGATTCGACGTAATTGTACGATTCGTACGGAAAGAGCTAAGGATTCGAATCGTCGTACGGACATCGATATTTTTTTTCTCGATATTTTTGTACTTAGCTTGTTGTAGATAGGATGTCGATATTGTTGACATCGATATTATTGCTCCGATATTTTTGTACCTCGATTTTTGTCTTTCGATATTTTGTCAGACATTCCAAAAGGTAAGGGGTCCCCAAGGGATTTCTTCCCCTTTGTGAATGTGGGTTAAAACATTTTTTAGGAGGAGGTAGTGGTCCCATGGACCACCGCTGCTCTTAAAAAATGAAAATAAAAAATTTATTTTTATTTTTGCTATTTAGCCCGATTTTCTTTAACCTCTTCAGCGCGGTGCGAATTTTCGCGCTGTGCTGAAGGTTCTATTGAGGGGGCGGGGCCATGACGGAGTGGTTCCGTCATTAGCACAGCTCAACCGGCACTCATGACGGAACCACTCCGTCATGAGCACCGAAGGGGTTAAGGAAAACGGGCTGCATTACAAAAAAAATTGCTTTATTTAAAAAGCAATCACAAACATGGTAGTCTGCTGACCCCAGAAGGCCACCACCCCTGTGATTGTAGCCATTCCCACAGGGTTGCAAATTGTGACCTGCCTCATGAGTATTGATGAGGCAAGTCCATTTGTGACCAATTGGGAATCATAAACAGTGTCTGAAATACTGTTGTACAGAGCTGTTTGCGATGTCTTAATTGCTAATTGCAAAAATTAGCAATTAGGAAATCACAAACAGACTTTTTTGTACATTTAGCCCTTGATTCTCTCATTCTAGTAGATTAGGCGGTATTTTTTGTTATTTTATTCAAATTAGTGGCGAACTGATTACCGAAATAATTTAAAAAAAAGTTGCCTAGAACAGGCATAGAGAAGTAAAAACAGCGGACCCGATTCACAAAAGTAATCTGAGACAAAATCCTAACTTTACAACTTTCGGTATTCACAAAAGGCAATTAGGAGTAGTAAAGTGTCAAGGACCACTATTATTAAGTACTCTTACCAAATACTTGCACAGGAGCAGAAGACGAAAGTTCGCAACTCCCTCTCCAGGATTCCTCAGAGACCGATTTAAATCACGTCTCCAATTGACCCCAAAGGGGGAAGGGGGGGTGGATAAAATAATAAACAACAGAAAAGACTGGTTCTGGACCTTCGGATTTCCAGTAGTTTCTTCTTGTCACTCCAAGTAGTGGATACTTTCTGAAGAAACCTGGAAGCTAACACAATACAATTACTTAATTTACTCTACGCCAGTGTTTCCCAAACTGGGGTTCGCGGACCCCAAGGGGTCCGTGACACATTCCTAGGGGGTCCGTAGGCAGCAGTTTTAAAAGCACAGCAAAGTTTCTTGTATAATTAGCAGCTTTAGAGCAACAATAAAAGTGTCAATATAATGCCAGTGATTAATGTACCTGCTGGAGAGAGATGAGAGTTTTGTTCAGTGGCAGCTTTGACTTAACTAATGTAGCACAGAGGGTTAATATCCCTACTGCAAAGAACGTGTAACATGCATTTTAAAAAGCTGTATTTTATGTGTATAGGTCCGTGGTTACTGCTTTTGTCACAGAGATTCTTTTGTTACTATGCACTTCATAAGTGACATTGTAATCTAGCAGAGGGACCTATAAACTGTCATTAAAGAGCTGCTGGCAAACTGATTGGTACCAGTTAGTTACTTAGGTTTTTTCCAAGTCATTCATTATCCTGATGCTGCTCAAAAGCCTCGTACTGCGAAATAAAACCAACAATTTAAATGTTAATCACGGAGATGCAGTACCAACCTTCCTATTGAATGTTTTCCCTTTTTGCAAATTCCTTCAAATTAAAATACTAAGGGCCAGATGTACGACCTGTTTTTATATGCGGAAACGGGTTTGCAAACCCGTTTGCGCATGCAAAAACCTATTGGGCCATGTACATAGCCTATTTTGCCAGTCTCAATTTTTTTGCGACTCGGTAAATAGGTTTTGGGACTTGCTATTTGGAAGGGGCATTCCCTTCCAAATAGCAAGTCTCAAAACCATGTACAAATGTTTTGCGACCGCAATTGAGGTCGCAAAATACTCGCAATTACCACCTACTTCAAGTTGATGGTAATGGGAAGGGGTTCCGAGGGCTGCCCCTAAAAAATGAAACAAAACGTTTCATTTTCTTGTTTTTTTAATGCATGGAAAACGGGCTGCATTTTTTTTTTAACTGCTTTATTTAGAAGCAGTCTCAGACATGGTGGTCTGCTGAGCCCAGCAGGCCACCATCCCTGGGAGGGCTGGCATTCCCAATGGGCTCGCAAATTGCGAAAGGCTCATTAATATTAATGAGCCTCACAATTTGCTACCCCATTGGGAATCCCAAACAGTGTTAAACACACTGTTTCACATTTCATTTAGTGACTCACAATTTACCACTCGCAATGTGTCGCCAATTGCGAGGCGCTAAATGAAATGGTCGTACATCTGGCCCAAAAATCCTTAGTAATGTATTTGTTTTGTGTGCACATGTGTGTTTTTTTTCGAATTACTGTTTTAATATTTGAAATTTAAATCATACAAATTGCTCGGGGGTCCCCGGCTTCCAGTGGTGACTCAATGGGGGTCCTCAGGAGTCAAAAGTTTGGGAACCACTGCTCTACGCTATCTAGTTTTGGAGTTTCTATATATATATTCTTTACTTAACATACCCCTAAACCTCTTGAACAAGCCTCTCTTCTTTATTGTTGTGTTCTGACTATTTTAGAGTCTCTTGTTATGAATTCTTCTTCTTGACTTTTGTCTGCAAAATATATACTGATAACATTTAATTCACCTTCCTAAGGTACATTGACTTTTATTTTTTATTTTGGGAGATTTTCACCTACCAATTATTTTATAAGATGTCTTCTTTAATTTCCCTTAGTAATTTTCTTTTTATTTTCTATTCCAGAAAAGTTATATTTGTAGAGCGGATATTCTCAGTCACTTATTCTTCTCAAGGGGTTGTTGTCAAATGTTCTAACTATATTTCTCTTTTCTTTTTATCTAGATACTTCTGATACTTTACTGATGATTCCTGTAAATAATGCTGCTATTATCAAGGTAAGTAGAGATATTCATAATAGTACTATATACAACTGTTTGTCTTTTCCTTCTAAGAACAAGAGTTTTTTCACTTAGCTGAATAGTATTTCCTTTTCTCTTGTTTTCTTCTTTTCTTGTACTTCTAGGGTTAATCTCGTCGGGAACTCTGAGGCGGGAGGTGTCACAAACCAGAGCCGCCCACACGACGTCTCCGACTCTCCAGGAGGAATTGAAGTCACAACTAGCGGCAGAACAAGACTACGCGCCGTGCACATGCGACGCCGTGAGTTTTAAATAAGTTACAGCAATACACTGTTTATTATTCAAGATATTTGAAGAGCCATGAGGAACTGGACCGTACACAGGAATCACCTCAGTGAAGTGCGCACTTGTTAGGGAGAGCACGCTTCACCAAGATTCCAATCAGCTGAGTGAGGAACGACTAGATCGCTATTGTGCCTATTCAGCGGCGGCCATCTTGGAAATCCTTTTCTGCCACCAATAACTCCAAGGGCCTGATTCTGATGCGGTTAGGAAAGCATTCCCACCTAGGGCCTGTTTCTGATGCGGCTGGAAGGCCTCCTAACGGCATTTGCTCCTTCCATATCGTATCGGGAACGTGTCCTCCCGACCCAGGGCCCAATTATGATGCGGTTAGGAACATATGCTCCCATTGAAGTCAATGGGAGTCCAACCAAATCGTGTCTAGAAGCATCCGGATGCATCGTACTCAGTTGGTCGGACTCTCCCGATCCGAGTGGGTCGGTAACTATTTCCAAACCGATTCAGTCGGGAAGCTTTCCAACCCGCATCAAAATCAGGTCCTTAGTGTGGCCTTTCATGAGGTTTTTCCTTGATTTTAACCAACAGGAGTTAGACAAAGCGCAGATTGAGCCTGCCAAGCAGGTAGAAGGTCCAACGGTCCTGACAGTACCCCCCAACAAAGGAGGTCCTCCACCTCTTGGTTTTGTAGGAAATCTTTGATGAAAAAGTCTCACCAATCTTGGAGCGTGAACATCTGATTCAAGCTCCCAAGACCGCTCCTCTGGACCGTAACCTTTCCAGTCTATTAGATAGTATAGTTTTCCTCTAACCTTTTCAGAGTCCAAAACTTCTTTTTCTTCAAATTCTATTCCAGATTCTAATTGAATTGGTTTCGGAGGTAACTCTTTCCTCAAATCTGGAGATGCCTTTTTTAACAAAGAGACATGCAAGACTGGGTGAATCTTAAGCTTAGATGGTAACTTCAACATGTAAGTTACTGGATTCACCTGTTCTTCAATCGGATATGGACCAATAAACCTAGGCTGAAATTTCCGATTTCATTTTAACCTAAGATTCTTGGTGCTTAACCAAACTTCATTCCCTTTTTTCTAGAAGAGGGCCCTCTCTTCTCTTCTTGTCCTCTTAGATTTTATATTTTTCTTTGGCTTATTTTAAATTTCTGGATGCTTCTTTATGAACTAAACTCAGATGAGACACTAAATCCTTAACTGCAGGGACTGAGATCTCGGTTTGTTGAACACTGGAGTTGGGATGCCTACCATAGTTTAGATGAAATGCAGAGTACCCTGTGGACACATTTTTTGCATTATTATGTGCAAATTCAGCTGCCCATAAGTAATCTGGCCAATCCCTATCTTGTTTTAGCAAGAATAATCCTAGGTATTGCTCTAGCTCTTGGTTCACTCTCTCAGTTTGACCATCTGTCTCTGGGTGATAACTAGTGGTATATCTACCCTCAATTCCCAAACCTTCTACAAACGCTCTCCAGAAATGGGACAAGAACTGTGAACCCCGATCTGAGACAAAGATCTTGGGAATTCCATGTGCTTGAAGCTCAACGATGATAAAACGGAGCTTATGCTCCTTGGCCCAGCAACTCCTTCCACTCTGGAGCTAATATGGCCCTCAAGTATGGGCACTCCCCCTCTCCCCAAAGACAATATCAAAAGCCTGGGAGTTTGGCTCGACAAATCGCTGAGCCTAAATACTCAGGCCACTAAGGTGTCGGCCACTTGTATTGGCCTTCTCAGGGTAATCAAGAAAATCCTTCCCCTCCTTCCTTTCGAGGCCAGACAAATTGTCATACAGGGCCTGATCCAATCACGGCTGGATTTCAACAATGCCCTTTATCTTGGAGCCCCGGACTATACTCTACAAAAACTTCAGCGCACTCAAAACTGTGCTGCCCGGGCGCTCCTGGGAATCCCTCGGAGGACCTCAATAAAATCCGGCCTAAAAACTCTACACTGGCTGCCTGTCAGGGACAGAGTAAAGTTCAAGGCTCTCTGCATCGCCCACCAGACTTTCTGGAGAACGGGCCCAGAAATCAACTCTTCCCTGATCTCCCCATACCAACCCAATAAAACTCTACGCTCCTCAACTGCTACACTTGCCAAAATCCCTCGAATATTTAGAACTAGAGCAGGAGGACGCTCGTTCTCATACAACGTTGCCAAACTGTGGAACACCCTCCCTCTGCAGATGCGAAACAACACAAATCTCACCAGTTTCAGGAAACAGCTTAAAACCCTCCTGTTCAACAACTAGTAACCTCAGTGGTCAGGTTTGTTTGGTTTAGCTCCAGCGCCTGGATGCCTCAGGGCAACTGCAGCGCTCTATAAGCCTAATTTTCATTTCATTTCATTTCATTTCATTTCATTTCACTACTTGTGTGCTGAAATGACTGGCTAGTTGTTTGGCTGCAGGGACCCCTTGTAGCGCTAGGAAGTGTGTCATCTTCAAAAAGGCATCCACCACTACTAAAATGGTATCAAACCCCTTTCACCATCCCGGTGTCGGCGGCAGGGTAGGTCTCTACACGCGAGCGTCTCACACGCCTGGACCCAATTTTTCGTCCATATACCGCCGAATACTGCAGCAAGCACAATGTGCGGGCAGTTTAGGTCTAACATGAACATACAGGGTATGTAGGTTTCACTTACCTTGGTGTAGATAGTTTTTTATTTTGATCCTGAAGAAGTGTCCTGATCACTTTGACATCCACGACACGAAACATGTTGATCACCTGAGAGTAGAGCACATACTACTAGACACTTAACTACTAGTTCTTAGCCCCTCTCCACCTTTTAATTAGGCAGTTTACCTTTGGAATAAAAGTTTGGTTAGGACTAACTGACCTATTTTAATCTACTTCCCCCCCTTACATCAACACACACTAGGCCCCTCACCCCCACTGCAACCACCGGCAGGAACAAAAGATCCCCGATAAAGAACCCCGGTTCTGGGTGCCCGCCAGGTATTGCAGCGCCGACCAGGCGAGGGGCAGGCTTAAATGATGAAGCATGACACCTAGCTTGCTAGGTGTGTGAGAGCCCTAGTTCCAACAAGGAGAACTCCTCTCCTTACTTCACATTCCATCAGTCTACCTTTGACCCCAATTCCCTGCCTACACATCAACACTGAGGAACTCCGTACTCTCTTTGTTCATTTGAGGCCACCAATATTTTCGCTTCATCAGGTCTGTAGTCTTGTACTCTCCCTTATGTCCTGCTAAAAGATCATCATGGCATTCGCATAGTGCTTGGTTCTGCATGTCTCGCGTTGGCAAGTATAAGGCCCCTTCATGGTAAGGTAATTGGTAGAGAATTTCCCTTCCATCTTCTTGTTGGACCCATTCCTGCATGGCTTCCGGACTTAGGGCTTGAGTAATTTGTTCTTTCAAACTCTTCTGAGTGGTAACACAAATTATTTTAGAGTCTGGGATAATTGTTTGATTCTTCATCAGACCTTTTTCTCCTTCAGTTCCAATTCATTATAGAGCATCTGCCTTTCCATTTTGAGCTCCTGGTCTGTAAGTAATCACAAAATCATTGTCAGCGAAGTACTGTGACCATCTTAGTTGTCGAGGAGTAAGGGTTCTGGCTGACTTCAAGAATTTTAAATTGCGGTGATCAGTGAAAACTGTTACCACATGATTAGCTCCCATAAGGTAGTGTCTCCACTCCTTGAAGGAATCTTTGATGGCCAGCAACTCTTTATCAGATATGGTTTAATTTATTTCTGTTGGAGTCAACTTTCTAGACCTGTAAGCAACTGGGTGCAATTGGCCGTTCTCCTTATGTCTCTGGGATAACACTCCTCCAACAGCCAAGTCTGATGCATCTGTTTCTACATAAAAAGGTTTGTTAGGATCCGCATGCAGAAGGATGGGCGCCGTAGTGAAGATTTCCTTTAAAGATTTAAAACCCTTTTCCGCCTCATCTGTCCACTCGAAGCGCACCCCTTTCTTGAGCAGTCGCGTGAGGGGGATGATTTTTCGTGAAAACTCGCTAATGAACCTCTGATAAAAATTGGCAAATCCTATAGCTCCTTGAACCTCTTCGACACTTGTTGGGAATTTCCAATCGATGACAGCTTGAATCTTTTGTTTATTCATGTTTATTCCAGTTGGTGAAATTACAAAACCCAAGAACTCCACCTGTGAAACATTGAACGCTCATTTCTCCAGTTTCACGAACAGTTTGTTCTCTCTGAGTTTTTGTAACACCTTTCTCACTTGTTCTTGATGTTGACTCTCGTTAGCGGAATAGATCAAGTTGTCATCTATGTACACGATTGCACACTGATCAATGAATTCACTGAGAACGCCATTTATTAAATGCTGAAAGGCAGCAGGGGCATTGCATAGTCCGTACGGCATGACTTGGTATTCGAATAGTCCAAACCTTGTCCTGAAAGCCGTTTTCCACTCATCGCCCTCTCGCATTCTGATGAGATGATAGGCTCCCCTCAAATCTAGTTTTATATACATTTTTGCTGCTTTGACCTGATCCAGCAAGACTGAGATCAGAGGAAGAGGGTATCGATTCTTCTTTGTGATTTTGTTTATTGCACGATAATTGATGCATGTTTGCATTTCTCCCTTTTCCATTTTAGGTACGAAAAAAAGAGACGAAGATACTGGTGATTGAGAGGGCCGAACAAAACCGTTTGCCAGATATTTGTCAATATACTCTCTTAAGTACTGATGTTCTTTTTCTGTCAGAGCATAGACTCGACTACATGGCATATTTGAACCGGGTTTAAAATCTGTTTTACAATCATAAACAAGGTGCGGGGCAATTGCTCAGCTTCTTGTTCATTGAACACCGAAGCTTCTGCCATGCACAAAGAATGTGCAGGGTTATCTTCATTTGTGCTTCTCTCTATTCCAAAACAATTTATTTCACAGTATTTCAAATTCATTCTGATGGTTCTGGTACTCCAGTTGATGGCCGGATTGTGCTCTGTGAGCCAAGGAAGTCCTAATATAAGCTGAAACTGAGGGGCATCAATTAGATTAAACTGGATCTCTTCACTATGCCCGTATTCTGTAATTATCTCCATTAATTCTGTGTGACTCACAATGGGCCCAGATAAGAGATTAGTTCCGGCAACTACTCTGACTGGTTCACTCTTTTTTTTAAAAAAAACACATTTTATTGAATAAAGAAAATGACACAATACAATATAATGCGTTGCACCATACATTGCATAGCCTGGCGACGCACGCTCCCACTCATGTATATATCCGAGCCAGAATTGACTGGTTCACTCTTGATCTTGGGAATGGCCTTCAATCCAACCTTAGCTGCAAATTTTAAATCCCAAACTTTTCCGGTCGCTCCAGAATCTACCATAACTGCTACTCCAGTCAGGGTAACTTGTCTAAATTTTACGGTCATGGATAATGTTAGGTGGGGTGAGGACGACTGCAAGGTATTTGCCACTTGATGTTTTCTCTGAGTTGATTCTTGATTAGCATCCACCGGTCCAACGCCTTCTACAGGTGGTGCTGCGAGTTTTCCTTTGGCTTAAAAGAATTATTGGGTTTCTTCGGACAGTTTCTGACAAAGTGTCCACTTGAACCACAATACATACATAGATTGCAGACTCTTCTCTTGTCTTTTTCTTCCTTAAGGAGTGTGCCTCTTATTGTTCCTATTTGCATTGGTTCTGGATTTAATGGTCCTTCACCGTGTTTTCCAGCTTACGATCTTGCTCTGCCAAATCGTGGAACTATTGGTTTGAATTCTCGTCTTCTTTCGCCCTTTCTTTCTCCTTGACGAAAATATAGTTCTAAAACCAGGTCTATAAGGGCTGAGATTTCTGTGGGTCAATTTGATATTTGCGCCAACACGTCTTTTAATTAATCTTTTAGGCCGCAATAGAAAATGTCTGCTCTTTTGCTTTCTGGCGAGTCCGTCTCCATCACTAGCTTGTTAAACTGGGCCAAGTAAGCCACAAGATCTCTATTTCCCTGTCGCTGTTCTAGCAATTTGTTATCTACGGCCTGGGAGACTCTCCATCTATCAAATATTCAAAGGAACGCTTGTTTGAATTCTTCGTAATTCTGTAGAAGTGCGTCATCACGTGAAACCAAGGTCATTGACCGTGACGCAGCATCTCCGCTCAAATAAGACAAGGCAAAGGCCACCTTGGATTGTGCATCAGGGAATATGGAAGGGCGACACATAAAATGTAGGGAACATCGAGTGATGAAAACCTGTGCTTTCTGCGTGTCCCCACTAAACCTTTCAGGGGGGCTCTTGGAATGAAGGGGGACAAGGGATGTATTACTGGCGTAGTTAATTTATTTGACTCTCCTGTGGGTGAACTTGAACCTTCTCTTCCTACGCTAAATGGTTGTCTTACTCTTTAGGCCAGTTCTGCTGTTTCTTTTCTTGAATTTATTACTTCTACTCTTAAACTTTGATTATCCTCTCCAACCGCCACCAACTCTCTTTGTATGGCTTCTAAAACCTCTCCTAAGGTTTGCAGATGTATTCCTTCAGTCATTCTGCTCGGGTGCAAGTTTTAAAAACGTGGGCACTGCACTCTGTCAAGGACCACTATTATTAAGAACTCTTACCAAGTACTTGCACAGGAGCAGAAGACGAAAGTTCCCAACTCTGTCTCCAGGATTCCTCAGAGACCGATATAAATCATGTCTCCAATTAACTCCAAAGGGGGAAGGGGGGGTGGATAAAATAATAAACAACAGAAGAGACTGGTTCTGGACCTTTGGATTTCCAGTAGTTTCTTCTTGTCACTCCAAGTAGTGGATACTTTCCGAAGAAACCTGGAAGCTAACACAATACAATTACTTAGCAACCTAATTTACTCTACGCTTTCTATTTTTGGAGTTTCTATATATATATATTCTTTACTTAACATACCCCTAACCCTCTTGAACTAGTCTCTCTTCTTTATTGTTGTGTTCTGACTGTTTTAGAGTCTCTTGTTATGAATTCTTCTTCTTGTCTTTTGTCTGCAAAATATACACTGACAACATTTAATTCACCTTCCTAAGGTACATTGACTTTTATATTTTATCTTTGGGAGATTTTCACCTACCAATTATTTTATAAGATGTCTTCTTTAATTTCCCGTAGTAATTTTATTTTAATTTGCTATTCCAGAAAAGTTATATTTGGGGAGGAGATATTGTCAGTCTCTTATTCTTCTCAAGGAGTTGTTATCAAATGTTTTAACTATATTTCTCTTTTCTTTTTATCTAGATACTTCTGAAACTTTACTGACAATTCCTGTAATTAATGCTGCTATTAGCAAGGTAAGTAGAGATATTCATAATAGTACTATATACAACTGTTTGTCTTATCCTTCTAAGAACGAGATTTTTTTCACTTAGCTTAATAGTATTTCCTTTTCTCTCGTTTTTTTCTTTTCTTGTACTTCTAGGGTTAATCTCGTCGGGAACTCTGAGGCGGGAGGAGTCACAAACTGGAGCCGCCACATGACGTCTCTGACTTGCCCGGAGGAATTGAAGTCACAACGAGCGGCAGGACAAGACTACCCGCCATGCACAAGCGACGCAGTGAGTTTTAAAGAAGTTACGGCAATAAACTGTTTATTATTCAAGATATTTGAGGAGCCATTAGGAACTGGACCGTATACGGGAATCACCTCAGTGAAGTGCGCACTCGTTAGGGAGAGCGCGCTTCACCAAGATTCCAATCAGGTGAGTGGGGAACGACTAGACCGCTATTGTGCCTGGTCAGCGGTGGCCATCTTGGAAATCCTTTTCTGCCATCAATAACTCCAAGTGTGGCCTTTCATGAGGTTTTTCCTTGATTTTAACCAACAGGAGTTAGACAAAGCTCAGATTGAGCCTGGCAAGCTGGTAGAAGGTCCAACGGTCCTGACATAAAGTTAGGATTTTGTCTAAAGTTTGTCTTAAGTTTTGGCCTTAAGACAAAATACAAACCTAAGTTTAACTATAAGAAGGAAACTCTGACACATGTGTTCTGCGTTTGTCCTGCTGTAAAGAGCTTAAGGAGCTACTGGCTGAAACCGTTGTTCTGCAACCTGGGCATAACACAATGCAATATGGCCATTTCTGCATGTCTGAGTGGATCTGACATGCAGCTATCAGTCAGATCTGTGAAATCCTTTAGAGAAGCTCTCGAGCTTGTGTTCAGATGGCTGCTAAAAGTGGAAATTCCAGGCCTTCCATTACCTTGAAGCAGCGCCACTCATGTCAATCCAATGAGGCAGCGTTAGGTGTGGCTCTCAGTGGCAGGGTGAATGCAGACTTACTCTAACCGGGTCAATTCACATCCGTCTTCCCTCCATTCCAGAAGAATCATACTATTAGAGCAGCCAAAACCCACACACCTCATACCAACACATTTGCACTTTACCTTACGAAAACTATAGTCTGCACTTAAGTTACTGGTTCGGCCTTAATAGAGCTTGTTGAAATCATTATTCCAGATGTCATTGCACCATGCACCTCATCAAATCCAATCGGAATGCTGCCTCTACTTGCCTCACTGGTCAAGTGGGCCAAAGAACGGTGATGGATTAAACCCAGATCTTTTGACTGGGTGTGAGTGTTTGATTAATTCAGATGCTCCGTCCATCACCACCCCCTTTTGTATCACTGCTCATTCCAGCATAAAATAAAAGTGCTGACCAAATAAGAATAATCTGAGTTTGCTGAGCCAAACAAATATGTCGTGCGCATGCTGATCTTTGCCTGAACTTTATTCAGTGGTTATTCCAGTATAAAAGATGTTTTGTGGCCAAAATTGGATTCGTATGGGCTGACGAAGAATAACAAAACCGCTTTGCACATCGCACAAACTATCTTCCCATGATTTGCCTGTCCTGTCTTAGGTCGTTGCATCTGCACTTTACTATAATGAAATTGAGAGCAGGCTGCACTTCAGCTCCTGGCAGTCCCATATTAGAAGCTTGCTTAAAGCATCATGTTAGACGATGTACTTTTTCTGACCATGGTTTCTACCCGACTCACTGGTCTTTTCAGTATAAAAGAACCTGGTGGACCAATTAAGAATAATCTGGGCTTGGAAAGCTAAACAGACCCGTTTTGCACTTGTTATCTGCTGTCTGCACTTTACTTACTGGCTTCAGTATAAAAAAAATCCTTGTGGTCCAAATAGAAATTGGCAAGGTTTGTGATGCTAAACAAAATCGCCTTGCATATGGTTTTCCGGACCCAGGACAGCTGGGATTTTAGCTACCAGATTTGAAAGGGCAAACAAGATGGCAAGAGGCACCCTTGTACATTGAACCCGATTTCACCCTGCACTCTTTCTCATTGACCAACACTTTGGGGGCAGTGAACCCACAGGAAATGTCTTGTGCAAGGTGGCAATCCTGCTAAAGAATAGGCAGCTCCAGGACAGCATGGGTCTAAGTGAGTCAAAATCCACAGTGAGTCAAATTCCACAGGATACAAGACACTGCAACATGCACTTTATTGGCTTCATTTTTTTTTATTGTAACCACTGTCTTACATCATGACCTAAGTCCCTATACGTCTGGAGGGGTCTACCATCAGCTTTTGCCCCTGAATGATCTCGAGGTTACTGGCAACCCTCTTGAATACGTGGGATTTTTTCTGTCTTTTGTTTTATTTGGATTTTAAAGACTCAAGGCACAAGTGCCTTTACGACGTACTAAATGTTTAGAAGTAAACATGATGGAGATGAATAAAACATCTTTTGTCCTCACCCTGTTTTAACTGTTTTATTATAGGTGTCTTTCATATTGTGAGGGTTTTAAAGAACTTGAAATAATAAAATCTATCTGGTATACAGATATAATATCGATTTTTTTATTATCAACCTACAATAATATCGAGTTTTAAACATCACAGGGACAGGATATCGAAGTGAAGAATATCAGTGACCAGAATAGCGACCTTAAGGTAAGGAATATCGTTTTTTTAAAATATCGAAATAAGTAATGTAGAAGTAAGTAATATTGTTATCAAAAATATCATTGTTAATAAAATCAATATTTATATTAGTGTTATGTATTTTAATATGTATTTTATATATATGTGTTTACATTTTTTTGTAATGTTTTTTAAATTATTTTTAAATATATGTATTAAATGTATAGAAATTAGTAATTTTCTTAAAAGTAAGTTTTGCGTTTTTGTATCAGAGCGGGTTGTAGGTTTATAGGGGAATAGGGTGGGAAGTAATTTAATTTTAATTAAATAATTAATATTTTTTATTTCTTTTTATTGATTATTAATTTATTGTTAATTAATTATTAATTGGTAATAAATATAGTAATTATAAATAATGTATTTTTATTTGCTACTCATTGTTATTGTTAATTAATTTATTGTTATGGTAATTAATTTTTATTAATTGATTAATTGATAATTATTATGTGTAGAGGGTTGTGGGTTTATAGGGGAATAGGGTGGGAAGTAATTTATTATAATTAAGTACATGTTATTTTTATTAAGTGGTATTGATTATCATCATCATCAAACCACTTTATTCGGTTAAGTTAAAACCATAAAAGTACAAACACAAAAATACAGACATATATGTGCAAAAATGCAAAATACAGTGTCAACAATATAATGCAATCCTGCAGTAGCAGTCTATGTGCAAAATTCGCAATACAATACTAATCAGGTAAAGTGCATTCCAGGGCAAAAGTGACAGTGCATCCAAGAAATTTGATATTAACCTCGTTGAAAATATCTCATTAAAAATATCAGTCATTAAAATTTATAAGAAGATAAAAACAAATGGTCAAAAACCTTGTTAATTATGGGCTATCCTTGCGGCTATTTCTCAACCTAACAGCTGCCACAAGAAAACTGGATATATAGAAAATCTCATTGGGGTCATTTAATAGCTGTAAATATAATAAGGCTGGCTTTACTTGGATAAAACCCTTTCTTTTTAATATTGGGAAAAGAAACCTCTTTCTGAGGTCACTATACAAATCGCAAAACATTATTAGGTGCATTGTATCCTGGACTGAAAAGTTGTCACAGCTACATGGCCCTAACTCATTCAGTCTGCACCACCCCTTGGAATTCCCTAGCGAAAGGTGAATTAGATTAAAACGAAAACGTTTGAGAAGTACATGATGGAAAGGCCTGGTAACATTTTTCAGGTAGGGTTCCATTGAAGGTGAAGTATTTAAAAGGTAATACGCTTTTACAGTTACTTTTGTCAACTCCAATTCTTCCTGTTGTACTGCCCATAAATTTAAAAGCTGTCTTTTCGCCCAGCTGAGATCCGTTCTTGTGATTGTTTCGGGGTCATCAAAGAGGTCCTGTCTACCAACTGTTGCCAGTGTTTCCCTTACCTAAACAAGCCACCTAATCTTGTACACATAATCCAAGATGAGGCAATCCTTAATCAGTCTATGATTAAGATCTAATTCGGGGTTAAGCCATAGTTTAAGCCAGAAACTAACTGGAGCCAGCCTAAGTGTATCCGTTATGTAACCCATCCCCAATTCCTGATGGACAACATAGGTTCGGGTTGATTGTGGGACCGATAATATACCCCGTAAAAATGTGTTCTCCTCTAGCTGTATCCCTTCCATGGGTCTATGCCCCCAGATAGAAGAGCCATATGTGGCAATTGCAATACATTTGGATTTATAAATATTCAATATTGCCTCAACAGGTTTGGTCCCCAACCGTTTTGCAAACCCATTTACGGCCGCAATTGCCCTAGCCATGCCATTAACCTTAGTCTTGTGTTGAGCAGCCCATGTCCCATTATCATCAGAAAGCACCCCCAGGTACATAAAAGAAGTTACCCTGGTAACTTCGGAGCCTTCACAATAGAAAACCCGGCAATTTTGTTTACTCTGGCGGCCTATGCTCATCACATGTGATTTGGCTAAATTTACCCTTAAGTCCAGGGATTTCATAAAGTTTCCAAATCCCACCAGCAGCTTCTGTAGGCCGACTGCTGTACGCGATAACAAGACAGCATCGTCGGCATACAGAAGCACCGGGCAACACTCCTGACCAATTTTGGGGACATCTAAGCTGACCACATTTAAAAACTTACACAAATTATTAATATAAAGAGTAAAAAGTAAAGGAGCTAAAATACAAACCTGTCGGACTCCATGCCCAGAACTAAAGTGCCTAGTGCAATTTCCATCCTGATCTATCCGTACCCGTGCAGAAAGGTTCTGATGCGGGTCGGCTAAGAAGTGAACAAGACTCTTTTCCATCCCCGTCTCTAGAAGGACCATCCAGAGCTTTGACCTGTTTACCAGGTCAAAAGCTGACGATAAATCCATAAATGCCAGCTGGAGTACTCCCCCTTTGGCTGAGGTGTATTTGCCAATTAACAACGAAAAATTGAGGCACTGGTCTTGAGTCCCTCCACCACTTCTAAAACCGTATTGAGAATTTGATATTATATTATTCTCATCTAACCATCCCGTCAATTTGCCTAAGACCACCCTCCCCAAGACTTTTACAGCCACATCAATTAAGGACATTGGTCTGTAACATCGGGCATCTCCTCTGTTGCCCTTCTTAAAAATGGGGACTATAATAGACGTGTCCCAGGAGGGTGGGTGGTTCCCCTTTACTGCAGTATTAAAAATGTTGGTTAGAACTTGTGCCCAGAAAACAGGATGTGCTTTATATAAATCGGCTGGAACACCGTCTGGACCTGGAGCCTTATTACTGGACATGGCCTTAATGGCCAGAACTACTTCCTCCTCTTCGGAAAAAGATGTATAACCGTCCAGCCACCAGTCTCCCTCTGTGTTCCAGGTTTCCTGAAGCCCCACAATATCATATGAATTAATCAGTTCTAGCCACTTGGGGTCATCTTTTTTAGCTCTTAGGCCAGCGATATTCCAGCTCAGGATGCCAAACTTGGGCATACTTAGATCACTTGACCCTCGGGGATTAATGTTCTCTGGGTGACTAATCTGGCTAGAAATCCCTGATTCCAGTCAATCGTTCTCGTCGAGGGTAGTTGGTGGTAATAATCTAGTTATGGGCTGGTTTTCTTGACCCGCTGCACTTGGCATTCCCTGGGTGGATACTCCCCCCTGCACATTTACTATACTCCTTACAAGTTGAGGGCCAGATACTACTCCCCCATTATTTGTGTTGTTTACAAATTGACTGAATCTTGGTAAGGCGCCCCCTGGACCAGACTTTTCCCTGGGGGCCCCAGTATTTTGATTTTGATTTTTCCCTTTAGTTGGTGGATAGAAAAAAGCCAAGGGGAAAACCTTTATACCCCCCTGAACCCCAAGGTGGGCAGTCCTGCATATCTTTCCTGCTAGATCAGTTCTATTAAAATTTACAACGCAATCACCCTCAATTTCCTTTGGGTTTGGTCCTACCCATGCTATGCGTCTTGCCATGATAATATGAGGCGATACTTTGAGGCTATTTTCCCACTGATTACAATCTAGCCAATATTTTGTTTTTCTCACTAGTTCCTCAGTTGGTTCGTGGGTATTGGCTTTCAGCAGTGGTACACCTGTGAGAACTACCACTAGATTATTTGCCTCTGGTGGCAAGAAAAGTCGACCTACAATAGAGGGGAGGGATGTGTTGGTGTTGGTGTTTTGTCCAGGTTTGGGGGCACTTGTCGTTTCTCTAAATTTTATATTTGGGTGCCCAGCAACTTCCTTGGGCGGAGCCAGCTGATGCCCCTTACTACTTTTAACCACCCCACTGTTCGATACACCAGCCTTTCTCAGATCGTTACTATTTCACCCCTTAGTCATGATGCTAGTAACCGGCTCCTTACATTGGGCTAACGGTTTATCAGGCCCTAAATTCATTAGCAGGCGACAATTTGTGCATGTACCAATCCCAGATATTACTTTGTTTACTGTGCTAATAAGAACTTCAATCTTAAGATGCATTTCCTCTATTATCTTACACAGTTGGTTTACTACGTTAATTAGGGAAGCATTATTGCCCCCTGAAGCAACAGAAAGAATAGAGGGATAAGTGCGCCCCCCTTGTGCCATATCGTCAATTCCTAAAACAGAATATGGGGAGCATGGTTGATTAGGGTGGGCCACAATCTCAGTATCAGGGGTATCAATATTTGCTAACGCAGAAAACTTATTTTTTCAGACTATAGTGGGCTCAATTACTGGTGGACGTATTGCTCCAGGTTCTGAATCTGTATTACCAGTCTCATTTCTACTAGGGGTATCATTCACTTTACCAGCAACACTGTTACAGAGCTTTCTCCCTAAAAACATATCAGGGACCACTATAGAGCCCTGTTTACCAGCCCCCCTTTGCTCTTCAGCCACCCCCCCCGCATTTTCAGTAATATTCCAATTTAACGGGTCATTTGCCATAAGTAGAGTCCCACATTCCTCCACCAACCCTTCAATGCGGGTCATTACACAATTTCCCCCTGCATGCTTTAAGGCTTTCTTGGACTTCCTTGGCTTTTTAACTTTGATCGGTGCATTTAGGCCCCCTTCAGTACTTTTTCTTTTCCCCATTGTTTGTAGTACACAGTCTGAGTCAACAGTACCTGGACAAGTCTTGTGGGATGTTGGGGGGGTGGCCCAGCCTAGCCTTGGCCAGCCCCGGACGGCCACAGACAGCCCGCCCTTTGCCCAGGCTTAGCCCGGCGCCACCCTCGCGCGTCCCACGACGCGGAGGGAGCCTCTGTTCTTTAAGCGCCTCCGGGAGCGAGATTGCTCAGCTGTGGGCTGTGGACGGGACCACTAGGCAACCTGGGAGCTGTAGTCTCCCACCTCTGCGGCCGCGCGGTGGTGCTGGCAGCGGCGGCAGGGGAGACCAACAGCGTCGGGGCCCCAGGTGCGGCAGGCAAGCTCCGGTAAGGGTGTAGGTAAGGTGAGGATCAAGGTCTTCCCCACGCAGCGTCTGTGTGATTATTAATTTATTGTTAATTAATTATTAATTGGTAATTTTTTTGTTAATTGATAATTACATTAATTGGGTTCTTTTTTATGTGTGGCAGGTTGTGGGTTTATAGGGGAATAGGGTGGGAAGTAATTTATTATAATTAAATACATTTACATTTTTATTAACTGTTATTGATTATTAATTTATTGTTATTTAATCATCAATTGGTAATTATTTTGTATTAATTGACTAATTGATAATTTAATTAATTGTGTTATTTTTTATGGGTAGCAGGTTGTGCGTTTATAGGGGAATAGGGTGGGAAGTAATTTAATGGTATTTAAATAAATATTTATTTTATTTTATTGGTATTTATTATTAATATTTGTGTTACTTATTAATATGTTATTTGATTTTTTTAACAAAAATTAATTAATAAGTATGCTAATTTAACCCCTATGCTATCCTACATTTTCCACACTGTTACACTCAATGGATGTGGAATAGTAATTTTAATCCTAATGCTATCCAACACTTTCCCTACTATTGCACTCACTGGAGTGGGAATAGTAATTTTTACCCCTACGTTATCCAACACTTTCCCTACTGTTGCACTCACTGGAGTAGGAATAGTAATTTTTACCCCTATGCTATCCAACATTTTTCCTACTGTTGCACTGTTTGGAGTTGGAATAGTAATTGTATTCCCTCTGCTATCTAATATTTTTGTATTAGTTTAGTTAATGTAATATATAATTAATTTGACAAATACAAAGAATTATTATTGTTTTATGTGTAGAGATGTATTTGTAATTTATAAGATATGTTTTAACCATTTACAAGTTAATAAAATAATTATTAAAAAATATAATTGAGTAGGTATATATATAATATATTATATGTAGATGTTTCATTTATTTTTACATTATGGGGCCTATTCCGATTCAGTAAAATCCCTTACAAATAGCCGTACGGAGCATATTTCCCGTACGAATCGTACCCTTAAACGTCCCCGTACGTACAATGAAGTACGATTCGAACCCAAAGCAGATCTCCGTACGAATCGTACGAAAGGACCATACGACTTAAAAATCCGTATGAATCGCATTCGGAACACGCAGTATGCGACGTCCATACGGATCGAAGCATCATTTTCCGACCCAGCAAGTACAATTCGTCTCGTCAACACTCCGTACAACTTTTTTTCTACGGGAGCTCAAAACGTCCGGAAAAGCAGATTTCGACTCGAACCGCGTATGAAACGGACCCCCGCGGGTACGGTGCGTACACCCCATGATTTCAGGGGTACGGTGCTTAGGGGTATGGTGCGTACACCCTATGATTGCAGGGGTACGTTGCGTATGTGTTTGTGTGGCTCTCCGTACGAATCGCTCATACGCGACGTTTTCCGTACAAATCGCGAACTCATTCCCCGGTCCGGATCATACTTGTCGGGTCGTACAGCATATTTACGATTCATACGGTTCACTGTGAGGGTCCATGTCGTACGGATTTTCCCTTGCTTTTCGTACGGTTCACAACCATTCGGTCGTATATTTTTCAAACGAATCGTACTACGCGATTCGGACGGAATTTTACGAGTCATACGGAAAGGGCTATGGACTCGATTTGGTCGTACGATTGGTTTACCGAATCGGAATCAGCCCCTATATATATTAGTTATCATTTTTAAACATTTAAAAATATTTTTTACTATGTTTCTTTTAATTATATGTATTATTTACTTTATTTTAGATCATTTTTGTAACTTTAAAAAAACAATATTTTTAACAACGATACTTTTGACATCGATATTATTTTTTCGATATTTTTATACTTACCTTAATGTAGATAGGTTGTCGATATTCTTGACCGATATTTTTGCGTCGATATATCTGTAGGTCGATTTTTTGACTCCTGATATTCTGTCAGTGATTCAATCTATCTATCTATCTATCTATCTATCTATCTATCTATCTATCTATCTATCTATCTATCTATCTATCTATCTATCTATCTATCTATCTATCTATCTATCTATCTATCTCTACCTAAGTATGTGAATTTGCAATAATGATCTAAAAGCTTAACACTAGCCATCAGTAGAAGGTGGTGATATACAGGTTACATGTGTTGCTTTTCACCTATCATGTATGTATTACTTTCAACTATCAGGCAATTGACACTTACTTACCAGTGGTCCCTTTTGGTACAGGCTGCGTTCAAAGTGTTGATTGATGGTGCAGTGCCTGAACATGCATAAGTCACTTTTAGTTCTTCCCTAAGACAACAAATACTCTATCTGTTCCAAGATAAATTGTTGTCTTACTATGGGCTTTGAGCCCACCCATTGCTTACCATTGGTTGGCTTCATAGTTCATCTCATTTCTTTGCTTCTAATTTGTCAGATTCCAGATGCTTTACTTCCCCTTCTTGTGTTTGTCCCTCCCCTGAAGCATAGACTTATTACTTATGTCCTTCCACTGCTCAATTTTCAGGTGCTACTTTTTCTTTTTGTTTAAGCACTCTAAGACAGTGTGTCTGTTTTTTAGCTGTCTCTCTCTGGTACTGTTCTCAGCTTGTGTTCTTCTTTCTCGCCCTCCCTCAGTTCCCGTTCTTGCTTCCTCCAGCTCACCTCCTCTTGGTACTCTTGCTTCCCCACACCCACCTTTTTGTCCATTTGCTCTCCCAGCCTGCCTGTCCACCTTCCATAGTGACCTCCATTGTACATGTGCTTCCATAGCCCCAGCACCCCACTCTCCATTGTCGGCGAGCTGCCCCATTCCCCCAGCCACCTCTCCATTTTCAGTTTGTTTCCCAAGTCCCTACTACCCATCCTTTGTTGTCCTTACGCTTCCTGAGACATTATGCCCACTCTCCAGTGTCAGCTGGCATCCCCATTTCCTCCCGCCCGCACTCCATGGTCCGTGTGCTTCCCCAATTCTGCTTGCCCACCCTCTGCTGTTAGCTTGCTTCTCCAGCCCCTCTTGCATGTCCTGTGTTGTCAGTTTGCTGCCCCATGCCCCACCACACCCTCAGCTGTCAGCTAGCTTCCTCAGCGCTGCTTGCTCACCTTCTATTGCCAGCTTGTTTCCTTGCCCTCCCCACCCAGCCTCCGTTCTCAGTTTGCTGCTCCAGACCGTTGTCAACTTTCTGCCCCAGCCCTCTCGCGCTTGCTCCATAGTCAGCTTTGCTCCATCAGCATCTCTTGCCCACCCTCCATTGTCCGTGTGCTTCCCCACTGTCTCTTCCGTGTCCTCTCCTCTACCTGTGTCCTTCTCCCCTACTCTTCCTACCTCCGTATTCCATCGTACCCCAAGTCACTCCTCAGTTTGTTTGCTTTTTGTAATAGAGAAAACCACATTAGCACTGTCCGCATCATAGCCCTAAACTATTTTTAGGCATACCGGCCATCATCTGTACATCACGGCTAAAAATAATTTCCGATGCCTATTGCCCATGTGCAAACCACATTGGCTTTGCGAATGCTTGTTATTGCGTGGGATGGGACTACAACAGTTGGCATTGCACACATACGAGAGCTGTATTAACTGTGTGTGTCTTTGCATTTTCTGGGTACTTGTACCATGTCAGCAGGTGGAATCAATGCTTCATGCTTGCAGTCAATTGTACCTAGTATGTGTGGACAGAGTTCTGTCTTCAGTTGTCTTACTGATGGGACCTGCTTTAGGGAACCCGAGGTGCTGGGGTGTGAAGACTGGCATTGCCTCCAAAACACTTGGCAGGAATGCCAATAAAGTGCTTGGTGACACCCCTGCTACTTCTGCGCATGTGCACTGAAGACTCATGATGCCAGCATGCTGCAAGCAACTCTCAGTGAGCTGGCACTACATGCAACATACTTGTGGGAGACTCAAGGAAGGGTGCAATTTGTTCAAGAGGTCCCAAGATTTTGTTCCCCGCTTGGACACTCAATGAGCCAGTTCACATGACTTTAATAGGTTAGTGTGAGTTGGTGCCGACGTGGAGCGTCCTGCGAGTGTCCACGCTATTTAATGATACTTCTTGTCTTTTGCTTTCTCGCACTAAGTGCGCCAGGAATGCCCAGAAGTGGCTCTGGACTCACTGTGCCACTGGAATCAAGCTATCCTGGCTGAAGAGGGGTGAAACCCCGAAACCGGTCCTAGGATGCTTGTTTCCGGTCCATGGAGGGCCTAGCTTGGCAGTTCGGGCTGGACTGTTCCCATGATTTGATTTAATTTGATTTGATTTCAAAATGTATAAAGCGCAACGAATGCCCGGAGCCGTCTTGGCGCTGAAGGCACAGTATCAAGACTGATTTACATATGGCCAGGTCTAAACTGGGGTGGCATGGTGAGCAAAAGAATGATGGATTTAACCCAGATCTCTTGACTGGGGGGGAATGTTTTGATTTGTTCTGCATTCCGTCCATCAACTGTGTGTCTTTTGCTTTCTCGCCCTAAGTGCACCAGGAATGCCCAGACGTGGGTCCTGGGCTCACTGTGCCACTGGAATCAAGCTATCCTGGCTGAAGAGGGGTGAAACCCCGAAACCGGTCCTGGGATGCTTGTTTCCGGTCCAAGGAGGACCTGGCTTGGCAGTTGGGGCTGGACTGTTCCCATGAGGCACAGGGTCAAGACTGATTTGCATATGGCCAGGTCTAAACTGGGGTGGCATGGTGAGCAAAAGAATGATGGATTTAACCCATATCTCTTGACTGGGGGTGAATGTTTTGATTTGTTCTGCATTCCGTCCATCAATTGTGTCTTTTACTTCTTGACCATAGGCTTCCATTATGATAAAGATGTGATTTGGGGATTGCCTGTAGCATTGGAAGTAGGTCCAGAGAGAATGTGAAAACATTCCAAACATCAGACTCTATTCTGGGTATCACTCATTATCAGAAAATGTTACTTGAAATAATAGAACAGACTTTTAGAAAATGAATCGTATATCCAATTAAGATGCCCTGTGATTTTAGGTGCTGCCCTTACGGATGTATGACGTTACAACGCATACTTTTACAACGCCTACCTTTACATCGCAGGTTTTACAACGCATACCATTACAACGCATAGTGCTTTTAGGCGCTGGATAGTGAATAGTTTAATTTACTATTCCAACTCCAGTCCCCGTGGATAGTAGGGAAGGTCTTGGATAGTACATTAAACCTATTCCCTATCCTAGAGCGCCCCCCAGCGCAATGCGTTGTAATGGTTTGCATTGTAAAAGTTGCGTCGTAAAGGCACTGCGTGGTAAAAGTTGGGTTGTAAAGGATGTTTACCTGCCCTTACTCCCTCAGAATTGTACAGCTGCGGATCACAGGTTAAAAGATCCTTTTTATTTCCGATGGGGCAAGGTATCTTGGCACAGCACTTTTTGGCATAATGTTGCACAACATAGAGCATTTGGGGTGAAATTTCACATCCTACATGACTGACTGCCGCTGCTGTACAGGTCGGAGTAAGTAAAACAGAAACGAAACACACTGTAATACTCACCTTATGCTTCTCTCCTTTAACTGTAGCTATAAATTAAGGCAGAAGGAAACAAAGGAAAACTAATATTTTAATTGGAAAGGTCCACGTTTTAGCATTAGCGATTCAGAGAAGAACCTTGGAATAACATCTTATTTCAAGTTCGTTGTTTTATAGGAGTATTCCTTATATATCCATCTTTATATAACCATAGTTACTTTTTTCGCTAACACACCAGCATCTATTTAAGCATATTTTATTGAAATACCATCCGTGTTTATGTCTCACTCTGGACAGACTTAGCTGTCTCATGTCACCCATGCTATAAAAAGCACTTACAAGAAGTAGTGCTGAGAATGCGTTCTTTGGGTCAGCCCATAGCAGCCATCGCCTGTAGCAGCTTTTTTCGAGATGTGTCATTGCTTTGATGGAATGTCCACAAAGGCCATTATAGTTTGTGAGTTGTTACATTGTCTCATTTGTGTTTCCTTTGGTGAGGGTGTTCAAGTAGTCCGTTTTTTCTACTCCGTATACAGCATAAAGTGTAGCTCGTAATTCAGAGGCAGTGTGGTCTTTAATATATTTACTTTACTACCGTGTTGACGTTTTCATTGCTGGTTTATGCCTGTTTGTTTTTATTTCAGTCTAGAGCTGCTCAGTAATCACCCTTCATACTTTGTTTATTTTACTTTGCTGTCTTGTCTATATAGAATTGTTGTATTTACATTTTTTTTGTCCACAAAGTAAAAACATACATGCATATAAAGTTTGTGGTGGTTGGAGACAATTGCCTCTGGTAGCCAGGGGTCTGTTGTACTATGGCTTTCGAAACTGGGCCAAGTACACTCTTTCTGAACTTGACTTTCACTGGATAGCAAGTGCAAGTAGTCAAGGCTTCTCAGAACTTAAAAATCAACCTATAGATACAATAGTGTACTATTCAGCCCAAGGCTTGTCTTAGAAAAAGAGACTTACTTAAATAACACAGTAAAACAAAATAATTCATCTAGTAATGGGGCTCTGCTGCAAGGGTCTACAAAACTATGGGCGAAAGCCAGTGGTTCTCATGCTCACGGCTTCAACCGCATCCTTATTCAAAGGTGGCAGTTCCTGCTACAATGGCTGCATCCCTCTCAACCTAGTACAGTGTTCTACTAATGCAGGGAAATCTAAGGTGATATTGGCTAAATGCGTATTCACTATTTGACTTTAAATGTACAATCTCTCAATAAAGTGACCATAGGCCACTACAGTCTGTATCTTGCCACAAAGCCTATTTCAGCACTTGTTAGGCTTTGCAAAGGGTAGTTCTAGAACAAGACTTAGGGCTAGATGTAGGTAATTCTATTTTACCACTTCTTAAATACCGAATTTTACCGATTCGGTATTTAAGAAGTGGTAAAATAGAGGGGGGGATGTACGTATTTCTGAATCGGTAAATACCGAATCGTTAAGATTCGATATTTACCGATTCTGTAAATACCGATTCGGTAATGCCCATTGATTCCTATGTCAAAGAATCAAAAAAGGGTCTTGACTCCTAACTCAGCAAGGCTGAGTCCAACCAATATCATCAAACAAAACAAAAGCCAATGCTGGGACTCCCTGTTCACCAACTGATATTATTCAACAATAGCTGCTTTGAATTAAACAAAAACAACCTGTTTTTAATTTAGCACCATGCGGGATTTATTCTCTTTAGTAGAATTTTTTCTTTTTAAAGCACACTATTTTTCGTGCATGGAAATACACAATACAAAATACAACGAAATTTTTATATACAATATATACATACAGATTTATAACTCATAAACAACATTTTACAGATTTCATACACACTTGGCCATACAATCATACACAAACCACTCATACAACTGTAAGTGAGAAAAAACAATGAGTCCACGTATCGGTGACTTATTTGGTGGAAAATAATTCTTTTCGTGATTTTCTAATTCTTAAAGTCTGTTTTAGTCACAGTTTTACCAAAGTCACTTATGTGACAACAATAAAGAAAGGGCTGTTCTAAAACACCAATGGTAAACAGATACGGGACAAGACTGGTCGACGCGTTTCAAACCCCTGCGTCTTGGTGGGGTTCTCCTCAGGACCGGATGGGTTCTGTAAAAATAGAAATGGCTAGCTTAGGATTGCTTATTCAAAAATGAAAAGAGACGTACTCCAGTGAACCAAAGCGGCTCCCTACCTTTGGCCGATAGTCAATAATCGCAAACAGTGGTGGGCAGGTGAATTCCCAAAGTCGAGTCTGATTTGTATTTCCCCAAAGGAGTAATCACAGGGACTGTGTGAGGAAAAAACACAAACGACATACAGTATTTAGTCAAACATCCCAACCCATTCATTCTGGTGATCTAAGCAGAGAGGGGGGGCGTCCTACTTACCCGCTAGTTCACAGCTTTTGACTCGCTGTTCACTCCTCGTTTGCTCGGGAGCGGCCGCTCCTTTGCTGCAATGAGAAGGAAAATTGTGTAAAAATTCAGCGTCTCAGGCGCAGTGGCGGTGTGGATCAATCCAGCGAGTTTACACACCGATTTAGGAAAAAGGCGTCCGTCCTTCTCCTCGGCTCAAACGAATGGTTCCCTCGAGTTAGGAACTGACAAAAGTACTTCCTGGTTAAGGGCACAAACCCGGTGGTCCTGGGACTTGTAGTTCTGTATCCATGGCAGTCAAGTCACACAGTGAATGTAAACAGTGGACCGGATTGTGAACTGGACTAGGCGGACCCATTTAGCTAGGGCGGCTCAGACGTTAGGCTTATAGATTTCTGAAATTTCGTTTAATCCTCGTATCGCGGTGTTGAACTTCATTATAAGCATTGCTTCGCGTTGTGATAATTTGGCATCGAGGTCGCCGCCCCTAGGATCTTTTTCAATTTTGGATAACACTGTCCATCGCAAATCAGTTTTCTCATGTTTACATTTTGTCCAATGGTTAACTAGTGGGGCATTCTCCACTCCTCTGCGGATACGCGATTTATGTTGCGTTATCCTGTTCCTGATTTCTTGTGTAGTCTTCCCAATGTAGACTAGAGGGCACGGGCAGATAATAGCATACACGACATTTTTGGATTTACAATTCGTAAAAGTGTCGTGCTTCCAATGGATATTCTCAAATGTGAATACTGAGTCCTCAATGGTTTCATTACAACAAGTGCACGTTCCACATTTATGATGTCCTTTGGGTGGAGGTAATCCAAAGAGACTTTGTAATGTTGGTGCCTTCACAATTGGTAATGCCGCCCTTACAATATGGTTAGCCACACTCTTGTCCTTTTTATATGCAAAAAGTGGCGGTGCTGAGAAATCCTCGTGCAGGTTTTTTAGTAAGTGCCAATTGGACATTATGAGTTTCCTATGTAGGTTTGCAGCTGGACAGAAGGTGGTGACACACACCATCCTTCTGACATCTTGTTTGATTTTTTTCTCCAGTAAAGTTTCTCGTGGAGTCCACCAGGCTCGTTTGAGGGAGTTTTTTAATAATTTTTTAGGGTAACCTCTCTGGATGAGTCGGTTTTTCAGATGGTCAGCATGTTTGAAATATTCCTCTTTGTTCGAACAGTTTCGGCGAATTCTTAAAAATTGCCCATATGGTAAATTCTATTTCAAGCTACGAGGATGATTACTGTTAAAATGCAAAGCTTTATTCCTATCTGAGGGTTTCCGGAATAAGGTTGTGCTTAAGCCTCCCTCAAAAGGTTCCACTTTCACGTCCAAAAAGGTGATCGATTCATTGGATGCTGTGACAGAGAACTGGATGTCAATTGTTCTCGAATTCAGCCAACACACGAATTGGCCCAAATCTTCATTTCCTCCTGTCCAGACAAGGAATATGTCGTCTATGTACCGCATGTAATGGGAGATGCAGCTACCATTGGTGTTTTAGAACAGCCCTTTCTTTATTGTTGTCACATAAGTGACTTTGGTAAAACTGTGACTAAAACAGACTTTAAGAATTAGAAAATCACGAAAAGAATTATTTTCCACCAAATAAGTCACCGATACGTGGACTCATTGTTTTTTCTCACTTCCAGTTGTATGAGTGGTTTGTGTATGATTGTATGGCCAAGTGTGTATGAAATCTGTAAAATGTTGTTTATGAGTTATAAATCTGTATGTATATATTGTATATAAAAATTTCGTTGTATTTTGTATTGTGTATTTCCATGCACGAAAAATAGTGTGCTTTAAAAAGAAAAAATTCTACTAAAGAGAATAAATCCCGCATGGTGCTAAATTAAAAACAGGTTGTTTTTGTTTAATTCAAAGCAGCTATTGTTGAATAATATCAGTTGGTGAACAGGGAGTCCCAGCATTGGCTTTTGTTTTGTTTGATGACATTGATTCCTATGGGCATTGAAGCCCATAGGAATCAATGGGCAATACCGAATCGGTATTTACCGATTCGGTAAATACCGATTCCAGCAAGGGTGCAGGGGGTGTCACTTTGACACCCTCTAGCACCCCAAATACAGGCATGTGCGCCATGTGGCACACAGACATGCCCTAAGGGCATGTCTGTCTGTCACATGGCATAGGTGTGCATGCACATCTGCATGCACACCTGAATTCGGTATTTTACCACACAATAGGATTGTGTGGTAAAATACCGAATTCTGAAGGCCTGTAGCACTGTAAACAGTGCTACCTACATCTTGGATTTACCGAATCGGTAAAATTACCGATTCGGTATTTTACAGATTCGGTAAATTTACCGATTCGGTAAATTTACCGAATCTGTAAAATGATGCCCCTACATCACAAATACCCATTTACCGGTAAATGGCCTCCTACATCTGGCCCTTAGCCTTTCAGTCAATGACATTGCCTCAGGTGTAACCTGTTTGTGGAAATGCGGTGCAGCTTTTCACTGGTCGTGGTGTGCCACTCGCAATCACACAGGAGGCATCTCCATCAGTGGTAGCACTGTTGTGACAGTGGACCCACCAATCAAATCATATTGCTGAAGAAACAGTATGGCAGGCCAGACTCAGCAGTTGTCTTAGGTCGTAGCAGTTCTTTGTGTTCTCTGCGGAGCACTCCCTTCTTTGGTCAAGAAGAACTAGGAACTGAAATAAAGTGTGATTGTTGGGATCCCACCTTTATGCTTCTGTTACAGATAGGATGCGATCCCCAGGTTAAAGTCCTGGAACCAGTCTGAAGTGGTTCCCTTTTAAATATAACTTCCTGACTAAAATTGAGACACTGTCTTTGTGCAAGGTGAGTGAATGCTCTCAGAGCAGATAGTTATGATGCTAGCTCCAAATGGGTGTATCCAACATGGGCACGACAAAGTGTGAAGGCTCAGCACTTGCCTAGCATCTGCCTTGCTGAAGTAGCAATCAAGAGAGGACCAAAGGGCAAGACTTGCCTAGATATATCCTCATCCTTAACAATAGAATCTGCTGAGTTTCCCCTGGCCGTCCATCAAATGGCAGTGTTTAGGAAGGATTAATCAATAATCCCCTGTCACAAGGTCAATACAGATTTTCTATGGGTATCACTCAGTCCATCCTCTCTCACTTCAATTTCTTGGTCTCAGTGGGGGCTGGTGACATTTGAAAGTGGTAGGGTGTAAAGGTTTGGGATGAGTACTCTGTGGCGAGTGAGCATAGCAAACGAGCCTTACCACCATAAGGGGGTTCTCACCCTAGGAGAAGTTAGAAAAAAGAGTGGGCAAAGAGTGCATTTTCAAGCAAAACTGAGTAAGCAAGAAGTTTAATAAAGCAATTGTGAAATTGTAGTTATAACATCAATGAAGAGATTTCATACGATAATGATGTAGGTAGAGAAGGCCGCGTGACCTGGTGCTGCAATTGGTACCTGGTATTTAGGGACCATTTATGTCACTTGACCTTGTAACTATCAATGTTGCACTCTTTGTTGTGAAGTATGCTAATACAAAACAAAAGCCTAAACCATGTCAGAACCTTTACACACTTACACACTCTATTTATTTCCTTCCTTGACCAGCACTATGGTGACAGTGGGCTGAAGACACAGTGGGACGTGCTTCTAACAGGTGCCTGAATGGAGACTGGGCCTGTCCTGCAACTCTAATTGTTTGATTGAACTCATATTTCAACTACATGCGCATTAGTATGAATAATTGATAAGGAACTGACTGCTCAGAATAGGCAGCGCTAGCGCTGGAGGGGTGAGCAATTAAGAGAGGCTAGAACCCCCACCGGACCCCCATTGTCGCACAGAGCAAAAGAGATCCCAGAGCGCAATGTCGGCTCGAATCATCAAAATAAAAGAACTTGTCTTCTCTGCTTTCGACAACAGCAATGCTGAACTAAACATACAGTGACTGCCAGTACCGTAAAAGTAAATGTTACTGGGTCAAAGAGAGGAGGTCCGGGGTTGGAGAGGAAAACTTAGCCTTACCTATATGTTCTAAAACAAAAAGAACACTATGCAGGGGACATTAAGAAATCAAAGAGAAGGGAAACAAACTATGTCCCACTGCGTGCACATAAAATGTTGTAGTTTGCAAATACGTTTCACTGACAGAATATCGACACCTAAAATATCCCCATACAATAATATCAATGTCAAAAATATCGACATCCATATTTATAATGGTAGGTACAAAAATATTGAGAGAAAAAATAATGATGTAAAAATATAGTTCTACAAAATATCGATTTTTAAATATATATTATTCATGTGATCAAGCCTCTGTGGGAGGTGAAACGCGTCATGGCATTTTGCTGGCTGAACTATATGCACGGAATAAAGCACTGAAAATACTGCACGCATTTGTGGTTTCGTTCCGACGTTGTTTGCCCGAGTGGTAATGGAGCGTGATGGATGGCGTCTGTTGAGCATATATATATATATATATATATATGAAATAATGAATATTAAATATGTTAAATGATAAAATTAATATAAAGAGAAAGTATATTTTATATACTTATTTTTGTCCTCACTCTGCCAATTCTCTTGTTGGTGATACCCTATTCCCATTTGCCCGATACTATAGCCAGGGATAGGGTCATTCCATCCAAGAAAAATCTGGTTCCACTTCCAACCCTTCATTGGTGTGCCCGTAGCAAAGAAGGGACCATGACCGGCAGCGATATTTGGCTTAATCATTGGACCACCTAGCACTTTGACTCCAATCGACCAGCATTGCCCATACTTTCTCCTGACTGCTTGGATCACAGGTTATGTCGAACTGACTTGTGGATATTATATTTTTCATACAGTCAGATGAAAGAGGGGGGACTCCTGATTTCCAGGACCTGCAAATCTCCTATCTCCCCAATACAATTGCATAGAAAATAAATCTTGAAATAACAGTGTTAAGTCGAGTAAAACAGTCCTGGCATAGCCCAAAAAATATAAGCATAGGGTTTATCTTAACTTGTATGCCCGTTACTTCCGTCAAAAACTTACACACCTCGATCCAGTAGTCGGTGATCCTGGGGCATGTCAAAAACATATACATGTCATCCGCCAGAAGGGTACATACATCTTGGGCATGCATACTGAATTCCTGTGAATCCTGATAATTTTGCTGGAGACCAATATACTCTGTACATAGTAAAGAGATGATTACGTTTGAGAAAGGCGGATTTTACTATCGCGCGGAGCATTGCAAAAGAGTCAAGCCAAGATTCCCCAAGGTTTAAATTTATTAGACCTTCAGCCTGGAGCTTTTGAATATCTGTATCCAATTCGTCATACGCCTCTGACAAGGTACAATACCACAAAGAGACTTCCTTTTTAATAGGGCCGGTTTTTATTGCCTGATCCGGAATCCTCTTCTTCCTCTTCCCAAACTTGTCGTACCAACCAGGAGGAAACTTGATAGTACTTACATCTGGTTAATTGGCCCCTTGTGCATTTACTCAGAGTTTCCCAGCTAGCTAAAGATGACTCCGACTTAAGATCCCCCCACCGGGAAATCCCTGCAGCTTTCAAGAGAAGACTGAGCTGATCCTTTAAACCCTCAGGGGTTCCTGGTGAATCCCAGATCGGCGCCTTAGAAGAATAGTACGGAACTCCACGTTTTTTCGGAATGAAAACCCACATTCTCAGGGCCCCCAGCAAAATCTTCAATCTAACTTTTTTTTTAAACTTCGGGTCTCCATAATTAAAAAGAAACTGATCTTGTCCTTCCCTCAGTCCGCTCAGCATTGCTCCAAAGAGTATTCTTAGTGGTGACTTATCCACTTTATTTAACAACATGCGAACGTTCTTGAAATGAAATGCATACCAATATATCATAAGGTCAGGAAGAGCTATCCGTGATCCCTTTGAAGACCAAATAAAGCTGCATATCTTCCCCTGCAATTTGGCAATCTCTCCTTTATCAAAGGGTAAGGGTATAAAATTAAAAAGGAACGTAATCCTAGGGAGGGTAATTATTTTAATGAGGTTTACCCTGCCATATAAGTTTTGGGGTAAATTCGCCCACCTAACCAACAATCTCCCAATCTCCTGACTTAATCTTCTTCCAGTTGACACTAGGCACTTCCACTAGTTTCTGCATGATTATAATACCCAAATCGCGCATTTGTGACTTAATCCCCGGGGATTGCCTAGGCTGATTCCATTCCATAACTTCAGTCTTTCCTCTATTTACCTTGTACCCAGATATCTTGCCAAAGGCTTCCGCCTTGGCCATTGAGTTAGGGATAGCCACCTCTGGGTTGACTGTATAAAGTATAAGATCGTCCGCATATAAGACCAGTTTTGCCACTAAGCCTGCAAACCTAAATGGAGTGATGGTATCATCCATTCTTATCCAGGACGCTAACGGTTCAATATAAAGATTGAATAAAAGCGGGGACAGGGGGCACCCCTGCCTAGTTCCCCGAGTTATGTTGAACCAGTCTGATAGCTCCCCGTTGAACAAAACCCTTGCTCTAGGCAAACAGTATAGGTGTTGAACTGCCCTTACTATATTCTCAGGGAACCCAAAGATCTTTAAAACCTCCCAGAGGCAGGGCCAGTGGACTTAGCGGCATCAACAGCTACAACCGTTACGGGTAGATTATGGGCTTCCGCCAGGTCAATAACCCCAAGCATTCCAAAAGTAAGCTCATTGAGCTGTCTCCCAGGGATAAATCCTCTCTGATCTTGATGTATAACCCTTTTAATGATCCCGGTGAACCTGGCGGCCAATATCCCTGAAAAAAACCTTATAATAGGTGTTCAAAAGCGATATTGGCTTATAGGAATCTACTGCCAAGGGATCCTTATTGGATTTCAAAATCAATGTTACTGTGGCTTCAGCCCAAGATAATGGAGCATTTTCCACTTCCAGCAATATTGTGTTGAATAAGCCTTTCAGCACTGGTACAATACTGTCAAGAAGGCTAGAATATATCTCAACCGAAAGACCATCTGGGCCGGCCGCCTTCCCACTAGCCATCTTTCTCAACTGTACCCGGACTTCATCCTCTGTTATCTCGGCCATTAAGGCCCTCTTTTGGTCCTCATTTAAATTAGTGAGTTACATTTTCTCCAGCCAAGCCTCTATGTTCTGCTTCTTTGGCGAGATGTCATCTTTGTATAGCCGACTCATATACCTGCGGGCTTCCACACCTATTTTTGAGTTGGTATCTAATATGGCACCAGTTTCATCATCTCTTAAGCTCTTAAGCTGCCTATTAAGTTTCTAGAATTATCTACTTTAGCTTTCCAAGCTAGAAGTGAGACGCACTTCTCCCCATATGCAAAGTGTTGTAATTTACTGGACTGTTCCCATGAGGCACAGGGTCAAGACTGATTTGCATATGGCCATGTCTGAACTGGGGTGGCTTGGTGAGCAAAATAACGATGAATTAAACCCAGATCTGTGACTGAGGGTGAATGTTTTGCCATTGTGCAACAGTCCGTCCATCATTTTTGTGTGTTTTTCTGTTCACCCTATGTGGGAAGGGTATGCCCAGATGTGGGTCCTGTGCTCACTAAGCCACTGGAGTCAAGCTATCCTGGCTGAAGACGGCTGATAGCCAGAAACCGGTCCTAGGATGCTTGATTCCGGTCCAGGGAAGACATGGCTTGGCAGTTCGGGCTGGACTGTTCCCATGAGGCACAGGATCAAGACTGATTTGCATATGGCCATGTCTGAACTGGGGTGGCTTGGTGAGCAAAATAACGATGGATTAAACCCAGATCTGTGACTGGGGGTGAATGTTTTGCCATTGTGCAACATTCCATCCATCCTTTTGTATGTTTTGCTATAACAGAATAAGGACAATGTTTTTTGTCTTTTTTTCCCTCATGCTCCCACCACCCTGTGCCCACCCACCTTGGGATCCTTCCTATCCCTAGTTGACAAACTCGCCTTTCGAGATACCCCTGAGCTAGGGAAGGGACAATCCAAATCAAACAGACAAAATATTAAGTGTAAGGGTAACTAAAACTTATACATATGATTGATCCTCTAACTCCCTATTTATATCTCTATCCTGAACCTTCCATCTGCGTCCGCAGGGAGTCCACCTCTTCCGGATCTCTAATAGTGTACATTTTGTTCCGCCACAATATCTTCAGCATTGCGGAGAACTTCATCTGTACCTGGGCCCCCTTAGAGCGCAGGTCATTCATTTTTGCGCCGAGTCCCCCCTGCCTCTGGGCTGTTCTCTTACCCATATCTGATCGAATTTGGTAACTGAGGTCTCCAAACTTCAAAAACTATCCTTCAGGGCACGCCCCATCACGAATTCCTTGACTGAGAAGGAGAGGAAGTTTATTAGTATCTTCCTTGGGCTTTTTCTCCCGGGGTGTAACCTAATATTCAAGAGACTGGCATTATTGCGCCTGCCTTGCAGTTCAAGTCTCTCCAAGTCTTCTTGTAACATCTTATTTTGCTTTTAATGCCCCACTATTTCACTATTGCTTACAGCTGTCGCAGCTGCCAATGACTTCACCTCGCCTTCCAAGACTGTAGTCCGCAAGGCTATTCAATCTATTTTTTGTTCAAGGATACCACATTTTTCTTGGATATCCTTCTGGTTATATTCAGAAGTCTCAAATCTAACCAAGATGTCTTGTCTCAGACTATAGAGCAGATCTGCTAGCTGATTTTCTGAGGAAGACTTTCCCTGTGGGCTATGATCTGACCCTGAGCTCTTACCGTTGCTCAGGCTAGGACTATTGCCTTCTTTACTCTTATCCACCCTTCTGGGTTGCTTGTATATGAGATATACTTTCTTCTTGGTTTTCTGCCAGAAGGAAGAAACGGTTTTCCAGCCTCAATGGCACAGTCTGGTGTGATTGTTCCACAAATGTAGTCCCCGCCCCGCCCCCTCTACAGAACCTGCAACCTGCTCCATGATTTTAAAGTAGGACCTAAGAGAGAGGGAGGCTTAGAGAGAGAACGCGTCTCCCTTCGCCCATACCTTTTGGTTTTCCCAGATCCTCTAGTTGCTTTTTTCACAGGGCTATGGCTTGAAGCTCTCTAACTATATGAGCTTTTGCTCTTCCGACAGCATTTTCTTCTCAGGCACAGAGCGTAAAAGGTACAGGCTCTTAGCCGGCGGAAGTTGCACCTCCCTGTGCGCAGCCACAGCAACCCCTGCAGCCTTTTTCTCCCCTATGAACGTTTGATTTGTGGATCCACTACGACCACCACTTTCGGAATCCATGTTCATTAGGTAGACTCAGTTCACACAGGAAGGTGATTCCTGGGAGGGGAGATCGCTTTCCATCCACCCCCACTTTACCTTGACTTTAGCACTGAATCTCAGTTTCTGTAGCCCAGACTCTCCAGGGGAACGAAGGAACGCTCCCACATGACTTGCTGCCTGCTCTCCACAAACTGGGTCTGGAACTGTGCCTCTCCCGTTATCTGCTACCAGCGTTAGATGCCCACAAGCATCTGTTAAGGCTCTGTCCCACTTAAGCCCAATCCTCGCTGTAACTGCTCAGGATCTCCGGAGAAAGAACCCCTCCCAGCACAAGTTCCCCTGAGGGGCGGACCGCCTACCGCGGCCACTACCACAACCGTATCAATACCCATACAAAACACGGAACAGAACTCTCCCGTTGTTTACTTTTTGATTTTGTCACTGTGCTACTGCATACCACGCCGTCACCCGTTACCACAAACTTCGCATCGATGGATTCACCACATCACCGCTCAGAGGCACTCCCGACCGATATGTTCCCCGATCACGTGACCAGAAACACAGAGGAGTCCTGATCAGTGATTTAATATACATTTTAACAAATATAACAATAAACATAATTTTAAAAAGTTAAACACAGGTACATAATAATACAGATTTACTTTAAAACAGTTAATAAACTATTAATTTAAATGTAGTTTATCATTTTACAATTATATAAAAATGTACAAATAATTTATATATATATATATATATATATATATATATATATATATATATATATATATATATATATATATACACCAATAACATATTATTTAATTTTTTTAAATTGTATTGTAAATTAAAACATAAAACTATTTAAAATCTTTAAACTTAATTTCCCACTCCAGTCAGTGCAACAGTAGGGAAAGTGTTGGATAGCAAAGGGGTAAAAATGACTATTCCCACTCCAGTGAGTGTAACAGTAGGGAAAATGTTGGATAGTGGCAGGATAAAATTTACTATTCCTACTCCAATCAGTGCAACAGTAGTGAAAGTGTTGGATAGTGGAGGGGTAAAAATGTATATTCCCACTCCAGTTGGTGCAACAGTAGGGAAATTGTTGTATTGCAGAGGGGTAAGAATTACTATTCCCACTCCAATAGTTGTAACAGTAGGGAAAGTGCTGGATAGCAGATGGATACAAATTACTATTCCCACTCGAGTGAGTGCAACAGTAGGGAAAGTGTTAGATAGCTGTGGGTTAAAAATGACTATTTTCACCCCATTGAGTGTAACAGTAGGAAAAGTGTTGTATAGCGGAGGGGTAAAAATTACTATTCCCACTCCAGTGAGTGCGATAGTATGGAAAGCGTTGGATAGCGGAAAGGTAAAAATAATTTTTCTCACTCCTGTAAGTGTAACAGTAGGGATAGGTTGGATAGCGGAGGGGTACAAATTACTATTCCCACTCCAGTGAGTACAACAGTAGAGAAAGTGTTGGATTGCGGAGAGGTAAAAATTAATATTCGCACTGCAGTCAGTTCAAAATTCAAAACAAAACAAAATGTTAACAAAAATATTTAAAAACCAAAATAAATAAAAAAGATATAAATATATTAAAAATTAATATACAAATATATTTAATATTTATAACAAAAAATTAAAAAACACATTAAAATGTTAAATTCCTATGACAAATACATACACATATTATATTAAATCAAATCAAATATAAACTTCAAATATATACATATTTTTGATTACAAATGATTTAGAAACAAAAACATTAATTATTACATAAATTTACTTTTTTTTCCTACCCTATAACATCACACAATTCACAAACTACATCTAAATTGCACAAAAAAGTACTTCCATATTTAACATAATTAACTACCAATTAAAGAAATAGTATAATTTAAAAAACAAATTAAAACTCATAAAATTAATTAACTTCCCACACTTTACCCCTATAATTCCCACAATCCTCAGCTAAAATTAAACTGTTAAAAAAAGAATTACAAAATTAAAACTTATTTTCAATTAAAAATGAATAGTATTTAACAACTAATTATAAAGTAAGTAAAATTAATGTACTCCCCTCGCTTTACCCCTGTAAAAGTAAAACCACACACAAAAAATAAAAACAAATACCCTAAATAAATATCAATTGATTAATTAATTAATAATAATGATCAACTAATCATTAATTGATTAAACATAAATTACTTTCCACACTTTACCCCTATAAAATCACAACCCGCTACGGAACAAAAAATTCAACACATATATTAAAAAACATAAACAAAACTTATTCAAAAAATATGCATCACATACATTTAAAATATAAACTAAAATACATAACACTAATTAAAAATCGATATTTTAAACAACTATATTTTTGCAAACGATATTAATGACTACAATATTTTTGAAGACAATATTTCTTACCTTTAATTGAATATTCTTGACCACAATATTCTTGCTGTCGATATTTCTGTGTCACGATATTCCCAACTTGATATTTGTGTAGGTCGACATTTCCCACTCAATACTCCGTCTGCATACCTGCAAATACATTACTTACAATGAACTTGATGCGCAAAATATGTGGGCGCAAATTGAGACCTGCATATCATGCGCCATGCATTTGAAAAGAGCTGAGCATATATTTACTTAAATGTCGGCAGCTTTACACATTGAATAGTAGATTTCCTGGGTATGTCTGAACTGTATAGAAATACCAGTGATATGAAAGTCCAACAGAGAAGTCAGAGGGATCACAACTTTGGAAGGAAAAGGTTTATTTTTAGTTTTTTTTATTTGTGCAGTTTCATATAGCACAAACTCCATCAGAAGGTATTGGAGAACTTTACATGAGCACCAGTTACATCACACAAGGATACAATCATTCATTTGCTTTTTTAGGCACAGGGTACGAGAGATTAAGTGATTTGCCCAGAATCACAGGATGTTGAGTCGATGCCAAGACTGGAACTGGGTTGAAATCCCTAGGCCTAAAGTCAGCAGCCCTGGCCATCCTCTCGCCTTTTAGGCAGCATGCAGGCAGAGGAGGCTGATGGAGGCATAGACTGGCTGAGTAAGTCTCAGAGCAGCGCGATCAGACTACTTCTTAAATACAGTTGGAATAACAAAGTTGCTCACATTACTTAAAGGGTTAGGCAATTACATCCCTAGTGTTCCAGACATCATGTTGTCATAACATACATCAACCAACAATTTAGAACATGGCAAGTAAGCTCAAACAAACACTGGGTCAGATTTACAAGCCCCTTGTGACACTTTTGAGCCACCGTTGTGTCACTTTTGTGACAGAGAGGCCGTGTAAACAATGTGCCACGTTGCGACACATTTACAACATGACGCATCTAGAGAGATGCGTCACATTGTAAAGCCCTGTGCCACATTATACCTGCGTCAGCTATAATGTATGCAGGGTGGTCGTTCCAATGCAAGAAAGCCTTGTAAATGTGATGCAGTGAAATCTACATGATTTCACTGCAGCACTTCTACCCCACTGCATCAAAACCTTTTGCCTGCTTGAAGATGGCATAAGGAGAGACACAGCACAATAGATAAAGGACTTCCTCGGCATTGCTGGAGTTGCATCGTGCTTGCGACACAACGCCAGCAATGCGTGTCGTTTGTGCCAACAGATGCGTGACGCATCTGTCAATCCTTGTGCCATGGTGCGCCGCATTTTAAATGCGACACATCCATGGGTAGCTCATGGTTTTTTTTACGTGACGCAAGTGAACTGACGTATCTCTGCTATGATGCAGAGATGCGTCAGTTCTTGTAAATATGCCCCACTGTCCTTAAAAAAGGGTCTTGGCCTGTCCGTGTCAATGGGATGCATTGCTAGATGCTACCAGGGTGGTGGAGGGAGCTGCGAACCGGAAACTTCAGCTCAACACAAACAGCCTATTTCCACTACCTGGGCGCCTTACTTGTGGCTTCAGGGTATCTACTCGCCATTGCCTTTTGTTTACCATAATGCCACATCATGACATTTACACTGAACGAATATGGAATGAAAAAAAATGCTGTAAAGTCCCAGGCCAGTGTCCGGATACAGTGTGTCTGTTTAATTATGTTTATACATGTGTCTTAGAGATAGAGGGAGGAAGCGGGTAAACTGAAGGAACACCTCAAAATACTGAGGCATCCATTTAGAAATGTTAGTTGTGTGACATAGCTAAGCAGATGCCCTTCTGTAGAAATAGTTACGTTTCTGCCATTTTCAAGGTGTAGCTTAATTTCTGGGCGTTTAGTGATGGGGACCTATCCCACATCTCTTCTATAATGTCAAATAAGTGCACACATTCTTTCAGCTATGATGATGGCAAAGAACAGACAAAATGTACCTACATGCAGAAACAAACACAGAAGCACATGCATACACAAGTACATAACACACACACAAATGCAGAATAATACACCTAGAAATACATACACATATCCACACAAACTCAAATGCTCAGACACACGCAACCACTCAAGCACACAATTGAGGATATATCCCTAACAATGGTTAACCCTTTCTGCTTGGGACATTGTTCTTGCTACATGCCATTACCTTGCCTCATCTCACTCGCCGTGGACACGACCTGCACCGGGCCAACTCCAGCCGTGCTGTAGTCCTCCCGCCGCCGCTCCTGACATCTGCGGCCGCTGAGTGGAGGACTACAACTCCCTTGGGCCATTGCGGCAGGAGCCGCCACCGCCAGCTCCCGCCCCCGGAGGCGCTACAAAAGCACGCGTTACCGGTGGAGCGGGTGTCACCCTTTCTGCTTGGGACATTGTTCTTGCTACCTGCCATTACCTTGCCTCACCTCACTCGCCGTGGACACGACCTGCACTGGGCCAACTCCAGCCGTGCTGTTGTCCTCCCGCCGCCGCTCCTGACATCTGTGGCCGCTGAGTGGAGGACTACAACTCCCTTGGGCCATTGCGGCAGGAGTCGCCACCGCCAGCTCCCGCCCCCGGAGGCGCTACAAAAGCGTGCGTTACCGGTGGAGCGGGTGTTAACCCTTTCTGCTTGGGACATTGTTCTTGCTACCTGCCATTACCTTGCCTCACCTCACTCGCCGTGGACACAACCTGCACCGGGCCAACTCCAGCCGTGCTGTAGTCCTCCCGCCGCCGCTCCTGACATCTGCGGCCGCTGAGTGGAGGACTACAACTCCCTTGGGCCATTGCGAAGCCCGGGCAAAGGGCGGGCCCTCTGAGGCCCTCAGAGACCGTAGGAGACTGGGCTGGCCCCCCCCTTATCGACGAACAATCCATGATAAAGACTCCTCGCGTAACATGGTAGTAAGCTGGCTCACTCAAAACATTCAACTTGGCTGTTAAAAATGTATATTTATTGACCTGCTTGAGATGACTTTGTTAGAGTGGTTTAAATAGGCCCCTACAGTGATTAGTGACCATCATGATGTTGTCTCCCCCTAAGGACAGGTCTTTATTGGCAGGAGGAGCTAATCAAGGTACACTTGACAATTATGTTATCAGGGTTGCAACAGGAACTGATAGGGAAATCGCTCTTGCAGAGCGACGGGCTGAGAGACGTCGCTCTATTGAACTTATTAAGAACAAGCGTTCATCCCTGGGCCCGCTACAGCTTGCGATTTCATCACTTCCCATTACTTATTGTGGAAGCGAGGGCTGTGAGGCATCCTTTAATGATAGTATTCCACTACTCTTGCAAGATAGAACCCTCCACTAGTTGTAACCAATGACTCGATCATATATGACTCAGCTTCTCACTGTAATTTGACACCAGAGGTAGAAGTCCTGCCGGATACTCCACCTCCACGAGTAGACCCAATCCATAAATTAAAGGAAACTCTCAAAACCCCCCGAGCCCAAGGCCCACCACCGAAAAAAAGGGGGAGTGCTTTACAGAAAAATAAGACTACTCATAATAACTCTGGGTACTCCAAAAGCTCTTCACCTAACGCACCTACAACCTCTCCAATAGTTATCCCGTCACACCTCCCAACAACAGACCTATCCAGCACTGATCTAATGGGTAGTATAGAACTATTAATGAGATCACTTACATTGCCATTTGTAGAGAGGCTAAAATGAATAGCCCACCAACTGAGGAATTTAGAACAGGCTATCAGGGAAATTAAAGGGGCAATTAAGGACTTATCAAAGTCAATACCAACGCCCCCAACCCCTGTGTTACCCCCAACTACCACCGCCCAAAAAGGAACAAAAACTACTAATTTGGCTAAACCAAAACCTTCGAAACCATTGCCCCCCAAAACAGCAGGGTTAAATACCAAAAATAAAGAAAAGGAGGCACAGGAAGGTGGAAAATCGAATTTCCCAGGAAATGCCCCTAAACCTAATGGCCACGAAAACACTGCTAGGGTATTTCCACCTAAGAGGCACAGAGTAGAACTGCCTCCGGAAGCAGTTCCGTTTGTGGTGGTTCTTACAGGAGTGCCAGTTTTAGAGGAGGGTAGTAGAGAAGATCAGCATCAGCTGAAAAAGAAAGTTATATTTTGGCTGAGACAGAATTGTCCACTACCACCAAATATAAATGGTGAAATTCTTCATGTCAGGCGTCTCCCCTGGTTGGGACAAAGAACCAAGGATATAATGGGTGATATCATTATAATAAACTTCAGAGATGACAGAGCAGTCAGACACATCGTAAATTGGTTCCCTAAAAATGGCAGTAATTCAATCACTGTACGCGATTTGACTTACTTTTACCCTAGAGGTATAGTGGCTCCGGTACCTAATTTGAGGCCCCCGTTTCATTACCAGAGCAATCACATTGGGCCCCTACTTCGACATCAGAACGCTGGTTTTGGGCCCCCATTTCAAATTCAGGAAGGTCGCCCCAGGCCACTCTTTCACCAACAGGTTGATCGCTCCATGCCCGTTTATAACCGTTTCGCGGATTTAGCGGGCATGGAGGGAGTTGACTGACTTCTTTTTGGGGGCACAGCAGATGATGATGCTGTCGGTTTACAAAAGGTGTCTCCAATGATTATAGAACCAATCTATAATGGTAACGCATATGTCCCCCTCCCAAAGCATACATGTTCTCAGGACACAGTGATTGACGACGTGGCTGCGGATGACGGGCAAACTGAATCCGCACAAGGCACAGGATTGGGAGGTAAAATAGGGGAGGCAGATGATGATGTAGTTAGAATAGGTTCCTGGAATATAGCCGGTTTGGCATCTAAATTTAAAAATAAAGAATGGCGCCAGTATATAAGCAGGTTCCATATAATTTGCTTACAAGAAACATGGGTAGTTGACAATAGCTCCCTACATATCCAAGGGTATAAATGTTTTTTTGTCCCCGCAAAGAAATCCAGATCAGGTAGGGCTATGGGAGGATTGTCTTTATATGTAGATCTGAACCTCCATGGCACATGGTCGACCTTAAACTGTAACTCACATGACATTCAAGAGGTACAGTTCAATGGTAAAGGGTTAAAACTGACCATGTTTAAAGTTTATAATAATGTAGCAGGTGGAGTGCATATTGTGCCAGGATATTGTTGGGGGGATGGGGACCCATGCTCAAAAAATTCTGGTTATGGGGGACCTAAACTGTCACCTCTGTCCGGCTCTCTTCCCAATAGATGTGGCCTGGTCGCGCTGTCCAGCGGATAACTGGGCTCATTTTGAGCACTCAGTGGAAGGTCATGCTTTAACCAAACTCTTGCATACCCATGACCTGGTTCATACCATTGATATGGCGGATATACCGCAGGATGGTACCCTTCCACCAACCTTTAAGGGTAGAGGATGCTCCTCATATATTGATTACATTTTAGTTTCAAGGGCTTTTAAAAATAGAATCTCTAGAGTTGGGATCGACTGGAACCCGTTTAGTGATCATAATCCCCTAGTACTAGATGTATTTTATCGGGCCTGCCCCAGAGGGACAAAGCCCGATGCGATAATGGAGAGGGTCACTGATCAGGGCAGACGCCTTAGGTGGTCCAAAATAGATGGAGAAAGGTTTTATAGATCTTTGATGGAGAGTGGGAAATCAGCTATTGAGGCATGTTTAGATATGACAGTAGAAGGGCCGCAGCTACTTCTAGCATTTGAGCAGATTGCCGGTTTGGTAGATGGTCTGTTAAAAAGTAGTGTCCCGAAAAAAAGAACTTGCTGTCATCCACGCTGGTTTGATCGGGACTGTTCCAAGGCCCTGAGGGAGCTTAAAAATAGTATAAAAAAGAGGCCAAGGGACGCCCTACAAGTTGCCTTATGCAGGAAAAAATACAAGAGCGAGCTGAGCAGGAGGAAATTAGCTCTACAATCAGAAGGATGGGCAGATCTAAGGGAGGCGGGGGAAAAGAGGGATAGGTAGGAATTCTGGAGGATTATTAATAGACCTACATTCCAGGACGACAAAGCCCCTGAAATAGGAACAAACATCATGCCTGACATGTGCATGACTCATTATAGGGGTCTATATAATCACGAAGTGGGAACATCTGACAAACAAGGGAATGTTGACCAGGGCCAGCCCGCAGTTTTCTCAATTAAGGAAATCAAGGTCGGGATTGAGGGCCTGGCCTGACTAAAAATATAGCCCCTGGCCCAGACGGTATCCCGCCAGATCTGTTCCTAAGCTCTGTGGAATTGTGGGCCCCTATAATGACTAGGGTTATAAACACAGCAATTTGCTGTGGTTTACCGCCCTCCTGGTCAACGGCTATTATTGTCCCTATTTTCAAAAAGGGCAACAGGGACAACCCCCAGTGTTATCGACCGATCTCACTGATCGATGTATCTGCCAAAATCTTGGGCAGGTGGATACTAAACCGGTTGACTGAGTGGATAGAGGCAAACAATATTATCTCAGATACTCAGTACGGTTTTAGGATGGGCCGCTCCACGAGCGACCAATGCTTGAACCTCTATATGCTGGCAGCCAAATACACCAAGGCTAGTAATGAATCTATTTATATGGGGTTCATGGATTTGGCAGCCGCCTTTGATCATGTAAATAGGGACAAGCTTTGGGACATGATGACCAGAATGGGGATAGAGATCGGCCTCATCAACATCTTAAGAGAGCTGCATAGTAGTACTTCAGCACAAGTTAGGTACAACATGGAGGGCGGACGCACAGACTCTTTCCCTTGTAGAAGCGGGGTACGCCAAGGATGTATCTTGGCGCCTTTCTTATTCTCACTTTACATTAATAACTTGGAGAAGTACCTCCTACAGTTGGGATCTGATTGCCCACGAGTAGGGTCGCGTCATGTTCCTGTGTTACTTTACGCAGATGATGCGGTCCTCCTCGCACGTACACCAAAGAGTCTACAGATCTTAATTGATGGTTTTGTATCTTTTATGGGCTCATTAGACTTGTCTGTTAATTTGGGCAAATCCTACGTGTTGTCAGCTGGCAATAAACCCTGCAATACATGTACCTTCATGATAGGGAGCCATAAAATAGAGAAAGTTAAATAATTTTCGTATCTAGGCTTACTATTTGATGGGTCATTAAAATGTAATTGTTTGGTGGAGGAACGTTGCCGTAAGATGAATGTTACCAACGGCGCAATCGCAGGCTACGGGCGAAGGTTGGGGAGATGGTGCCCTGAACAGGTGTTGAACCTGTATAACTCTATGTGTTGTTCTAAAGTCATTTATGGGGCAGAGGTATGGGGCTTTGTGAATATTTGCCAACTGCAACGGGAGGAGAACAAACATTTACGGTCCGTCCTGAAAGCTTCACAAAGTTCAGCTGCAGTAATTGCACACAGGGAGTTAGGTATACCCTATCTTGAAGATCTGGTGAAGGTCAGGCCAATTTTAGCTCGGCTAAAAATCTGGGTTAATCCAGAGGCGACCTTAAGCAGGGAAATCCTGAATGACTGCCTGGGCAGAGACAAATGGATGCGAATCCCGTGGCTCAGTTACGTTAAGACTGCACTAGAAACCTTGGGCTTCGGGAATCTGTTTGTTGACCCGGCAGTGATTATCCCTCAGCATAAAATGATTGTAAAAAAAGTGTTCTTGGCACACAAAGTTACACGGAGAACAGAGTTAGAAAGGGCTAAAACCACGGTGTGTGCTTATAATCTTGTCAAGATCACAGAGGGAATGGAGCCATATCTATACCTGATACACAATGCCCAGGACAGGTTTTTAATGTGCCGTTTTAGGCTCAATTTACTACCTTATTTATTGGCGTCACCACTAGGGTTTTCAACTACAATTGAGCAGAAGGGAACCTGCGGCTGCGACAATAGGTCTCCGCAGGATTCCCTTCATTTTGTATTGTTATGTTCATTTTATTCAAAGCCTAGGCGTAGATTCTTGGTTGATATTTTAAAACAAGCTAATATGAAATGTGCCCAAGAGGCCTTGGTCTATCTACAACAAGCGACTGACCCTCCCACACTGTGTTGTATTATTAATTTCATCAAAGTGGCGGTTCGATTAAGGGCAACCGGGGGGGGGGTTGAACTGTAAGATTTTAGCGATAGGTTTTAATGTCCACAAATGTCATTTTTATATCTAGTGACTTTGATTGTATTAATACTGGGATTCACGTGTTCATTTAATTGTTTTTTTTTTTTAAAAGATTGCATGTTTGTGCTTTTATGGTGATTTTTAATCATCGAATAAAGAATCCTGACTGGTGCATAATGTTATCAATCGATTTGTTTGAAAGTTACCCATGCCACTTTAAGGGCCCTGCCCTTCACAACAAAGAAAACGTAAACTTCCCACTAACTTACCTGTGTGTGGATTGGAAGCACGAAGCATGTTAATGAACGATGGAGGCAGCTCTTTTCAAAGCAAAGCAAGCAAAGTGTGTGGCCTGTACCTCTATGTGCCACACTGAGGAGAGAAAGAGAATCACAGCCTCCCCCTTTGCGCTGTGTGACATCACATGCAATCACTGCCAGAGGGCCTTGTAACTACCATACTGCTTCTCTCAGCCAATCCGGACGCTGCTCCTGCTGGTATAGCAGCATCTGGATTGGCTGGGGCAGACGACCTAGACACTCATTACTGAGCCCACTTCATGTAAAAAACACAGGCCATGCATCGTATTCTCACGCAAGTAAAGAGGGCATTCTTAATGTGCCCCTTAAGGTTACAGAACAGGTTCTGGAGCTTGGAATCACTATGGAGAGTTGCAGGCACCAGCACTCACTTTAGATTAGCTCATCTGCTGGGCCAACAAAATTAGGATATCAATTTCACACACAGTTGGTCACTCAAGGCAGGGGTACGCACTTATTCACAGCGCAAGGGACCTTTTCTGTCCTAACATAGCTCCAGCAAAAATACTGACCTGTTGTCAAAAGTATCCGCTGTGCAATATTTTGCTGATTATGCCTTGTAAAGTCATCACTTAACACAAACTCCATCTTCTGATTTCGTTTTAATACACACTGCTTTCAGGGTAGAGATTAACTCTGCAGTTTGATCTCCAAAGGGAAACTAATACCAGATTATGTTATGTTGTAGCCCATGAAGTTGATTCATTATGGTATTGTCTTTGTACGACAGTTGAGAGACACACATTAAGTTGCCGAGCTGTTACCAAACAATTGCCCTATTAAAAAAAGCTACAGCTATTCACTTTGCCAGTGCATAAGAATATTGAGACCATTGGATTTGCCAGTGCTTGTTTAACTCTCCATGCTGTTACTATGCACAGCTTGGTAGTTGAACACAAAGCCTAACCGTAGGCCATCCCCTGCTGCACAATCTTGAGGAGAGGGCTGGTTCTTTCTATTCTGTTTTTAAAAAATTGTTTTCTGTTTTTTACTATTTATTGTTTACAATTTTGAGGAGGTTTGCGCACCCCAATTTGAAATTCCTTACAGTCTCAAGGATCCCAGTTGAGCTCAATTCTAGGAGCATAAACCTGGGCCAACATAGGCCCAAGAGCCCTTTCCATGGGTTAGCAGAACCCAAGATAAGGCACACAAACAATGGAGATGAGCAGAACTTCTGTGTAATGCGGAGCAAATGTGACTTTTTTTAGCTTTAATCTGCGAAACTGTCCCTTTGCCCCCGCACCGCCATCCCCCCTGATCTCTTTACTTCAGGAGATGCTTCAAATACCCCCTTGAGGCTCCTTCACTTTTATTTTTCAGCTTGTGGAACTGAGCCCCACATCCCGTATTGGCAGCCTCAACAGATTTTTCTAGGTTGTGGCCAGCCAATAAAAGGCTTCAGGTCTGCAAATCTACCCCCCCCCCCTCTAAACGGTTGACAGGACAAAAGCTTCTTCATCCAATTAAATTCAAATATTTTTAGGACTTTGGATCCACAAATGGTCTGCAAGCTTCTGTTTGAGTATCATCCCAAGACTAACAGTCCAAACAACTCCTAACTAAGGGGCACATTACGATCGCGGTTTTCCCGCATCCTCCGGGCCGGCGGAAGCCACCGCCGGCCCGGAGGATGCGGGAAAACCGCTGGGGAGGCACAAAAAAACCACCGCCAAATTAGGATGGCGGTGGGTCTCAAAATCGGTCCGCAGCTTTTCCGCCGCGGTCGCCTTCCGACCGCGGCGGAAAAGCTCTAACATGGCTGGCGGTGTCTATCAGACACCGCCAGCCATATTAGGATGGCGGAAAACAGATGCCTTTCCGTGGCGGGTTCTCCGCCGTGGAAAGGCATACGGTGATTTCTTTGGGGGCCCGCAGGGTGATTGGGGGGATGGGGGGTGCACATGGGGGGTACCTATGGTACCCCCCTGCATTTGCGTGCACGAAGCGGCAGGCACCGCGCGGTGCCTGCCGCTTTGTGCATGCAAATGCTAAGCATGCATATTTAACCTTGCGGCGGGTGCTGCTTCAAGCAGCACCCGCCGCAATGTTAAATATTGAGGATGTGACCGCCAGGCTGGCGGTCACATCCTAATTGCACTGGAGGGACCGCCGCTGCTCCTGCGGACGGTCCCTCCTCCTCTAGGGTGGCGGACGGATGCAGGTCTGTCCGCCATCCTAATGAGCCCCTAAGTTTTTCAAGCCTGCTCAACACACTTTTGTAACACTAAATTCTAAAAGCTGAACTAATTCACACCAAACCAAGCAGAACCACTTCCTTTCATAAAGTTCTTCTTTCAAGCTAAATTTGATGGAATTCGAGACTATTTGACCCATTTTCTCTCACCTTGATGGATCTGTGCAAAACGTGGTATGCCATCCCAAATCGGATGAACCTTTTGCTTTGGAAAGTTTTGCGCGGATTCGCCAAATGGCATCCAAAACAGAAAATGGCTTGTCAATGGAAACTCTGACCTAAACAGAACAGAGAGCGCGAGAGAGATATGATTGCATATTATATGTGTTGCACAGAAGAGTTTTCAAAAAATATGATGATACTGACATTTCTAAATTGGTCCATTAATTCTTCAAGTCCCCTCTTTTTAAATCATTTTTGCCAATTACATTCGGTTTTATTTAGCTCATTAGAATTACTTCAAGACATTATTGTTTCCACGTACGTTTTGCTCATTTATTTTCTGGGCGCTGTAATCGCTGGCTGAAGGCTATTCAATACCTCTTTGGTGTATGTGCGCGAAGCTTACCCTGGTTCTTACTGTTGGTGTCTACACCATACCGGTTTTCTGTATGTAAGCGAAGCTTGCAGTGTTGCTTTCCTCGCTATAACTGGTTCCTCTTTGGTCTGGAACCTTGCACTGTTCGTCCCAGTGTAATACCTGTTGCTTGACACTTTGTGTGCGTATGTGTGGGTAAGTGTGTATCAGGGTAGTATTTCTTTACTGCTGGCTGTGCCTGTTGTAGTGTGAGCTGTGAGCTTGCACTGCTGCTGCTTTTCTGTAACTGTCTTATTGATGAGTGTAATCTTGCACAGCGCTGCACAGACAGCATAAACTCGGTTTAAGGGAACCTGCCCTGCTGTGGACAGTGCTATACTGCTCTGTGGTGTGAGGGTGAAGCATTCACTGCTGCCTGCGCTATTCCAGTTTTTTGTGTGCAATGGAAACTAGCACGGCTGCTATGAATGCAGTGCCTGCTCTGTCTGTCTTACGGAAACGTGAGAAACGCTTTTCCTAATACAAAACCCATTTGTTTTCACGAGGAGCTACTTTACATCTGAAAAGTCCACTCAGTTGTCACTGTTTGTCACATTCAGCACTTTATTTGCATTGCACATTTCCTACAGAAAGCAATCATGTTTGCTACTTTTCCCCCAGTGCTGCCACAGCAAATAAGTTTGGCCTTTAATGAGCTAAACACCCGTTGTGCATGCAAACAACATTTATGCGCGCCTGTACTTGTGTGCACATTAAAGCCAGACCTATTCCCTTTGCCAGTAGTTGGTCTTATTCCTGTCCTGACTCCTAAAGGCTCTCACTGCTAATGCTGTTTTGCTGCAAATATTTTGACAAACGTGTGCACGTCTCTATGACTGACCTGGTAGATCCGGATAGAAAGCCTGTGAGTCCCAGAGGCAGGCAGACATTTTGTCGAATTACTGTAAAGTCAAAGCCTTGATGATCAGTACTAATAAGACACAGGCCCTCACTGCGTTTGGTTAGAGGGGAGTGGTAAGGAGAAAGGGCACCAAATTGTCCACAGTATAGACTCTGGAAGCAGACCAGCTGCAAAGAGTGAATTAGTACTGATATGTGGGTGTCTTTCTCGCTCAAAGGCTAAGTGAGGCTTAGTTTTGTTAAGCACAGGCCAAGGTTTTGGGTTTTTGTAAGGTGCATCTGCTTCCAATAAAGCGGCCTTTGTCACACCATAATTCTGTGTCTGTGGTCGGTGCTTCCCCTCCCCTCCTGATGGGCCCCAAGAGTGAATTAGTACCGATATGTGGGTGCCTGTTTCGCTCAAAGGCTAAAACGTGTTTATTTCACATTTGTATTAAGTGCAGTTCCACAAATAAAGTGTCCCACTGTTCACAGAACAACTTGAGAGAATGGTGGCGCTCCCATAGCTGAGCGAGAGATGACCAGTGGTGTAAAACAAGGCACAGTTCCAAAGCCAGAGAATGGCTTTTAATTCTTTAATTATTGCAGCGATTGAGGGGGGGGGGTCACATCATGTTCTGTGCGAGATTACATGGTTTTCCAAGGCTCTAGCCAAAAATTTAGCAATTTTACTATAGCTACAGGAACTTCTCAATCATGTTATGATCACTTTAGTCACCAGTCCTTTTGCTGGTCAAGTAAGATAAATTCAGTTTTTCAATGGTTTAGTCTTAAATTAGAGGGCATCCTACTTACTGTTTAGTTTCATAAGGCAGTTTTTGAAACTGTGGATATCTGTGAATATCACCAAATGCGATGCAGTTAGTTTTATTTATTTATATGTTTACTTACCTGTATTTGGCCTTATTCCATAGTTTACTACCCCTCACCCTGCCCCTCCCCCGCCCCACGTCACCGCCCGGCAGCACTCCCACCACCAACCACTACTGGGAGTGGAGGCTTAAGTCACTGCCTTGAATGTATAGGTGGATGAGTCAGTGTATATTAAAGTTCTGACAGCATTCTTGTGTAGGTGATATTCCACGTCAGTATCCTGGTATTATGAAGTAGCACATTGTTGTTTGAAGCAACCCTGCAACAGCCTAAGTAACTATGGGGCATATTACCAAGGGCATTATCGCCGCATTAGCGGGACTTTTTCCCGCTAATGCGGCGATTATTTTATCGCCCTATTACCAAGCTGTCGCTAACACCAGTTAGCGACAGCTTGTAGGCGATAGCGGGCATTTAGGGGCCCACTTTGCATGTCAGCGATAATTATCGCTAATGACATGCAAAGTGGGCGTGCCAAGATGTTAGCGACTGAAAACAGTCGCTAACATCTCTAACTCCTATTAACAACTTTTGGAAATATTCACGCTAAGCGCGAATATCTCCGAAAGCTAATGCCTGCTAAAAGCAGTTCTTAGCCATGTTATCCAATGAAAGGTGGATAACATGGCTAAGAGCATTGTCACGATAATGCATGAATATCGCTGATTTTTCAGCGATATTCATGCATTTCGCAGGATTTTTACTGCTTTTGAGATAAACCTTGATAATATCAAGGTATCTCAGCGGTAAAAATCCTCGGTGCTCGGCGATATTTTATTCCCGCTAACCAAGCAATAGCGATAATTATCGCTATTGCTTGGTAATATGCCCCTATGTTCCAGAATAGCACACAGGTGTGAACCTTTTGGAAAAGGGTTGGAGTACACACACACACACACACACACCAGTCACTGTGTCATCCAAGGCTCGGTGCTGCACCCCTTCAAAATGTTAAGGGCCGCCAGTGGTATTGTTGTTATCTCTGTAATCTCCAGCACCAGTGCTGAGACCTGATTTCCATTTTTGTGCCCCTTTCATGCTATTACTTTAATGTCACCTTGCCATGATGGGATGATAGCTTAATAGGTTGAGCACCTGTTAAGGAAGTCTGCCAGTAAAGTTTCTGTTACGATTTTGAAGCCAGCAGGGCCGACATACCCGTTCATCCTTCCTTCTTACGTTTATTGAGTACGCACACAGTTAAAAAACAAATTCACAGTTCAGTTTGTGGCATGAACAGCATACATTGTCAATATTTTAACACGATGTATGCCGTAACATTATTTTCTTACTCTTATCATCAAGTGGGACACCATTCTAGCTCTGCTTTCGATTATCCACATGTTCACGCCCGCTGTGAACATATTTGCACGACCTTCACGAAATGACCTGTTACGTGTTTGTCTGTTGTCCTGGTGCCCAAGGCCTGACAGGAAAAGGCGGGAAGTCAGCGAACCGGAAGACGCTGAGCCAAATCTGGCGATATTGGAAATTCTTGTGCCTGATCAGTCAGCTACCAGGACACAGGAATAGACACAGTTCCTGGTTGTCACAGCGGCGACCGCACCGAAAGTCAGGACACCACAGGAGGGGTCATTTCTTCCCAGAATCCAACCCCGATCTCTGTTGACCACCCTCAGTCAGATCCTGGTTACCAAAGGCAGGGTCAGTGCACACTCGTCTGGGAAGAAAGGCACAGAGCGGTCGGCACTGCGGGGGTATCTACCTCGCGTCCTAGTTACACCATCTGTGGTAAACATGTATTGAAGTCAAAACAATGCGAGCAAGCAGCCACCTCCGGCACACAGCCCTTTCACTTCCCGCAAGACCCCCCTCCCCCGATTCCACCCATAGAAGGATCGGACTCTCGTTCTGCTATGCCTGATTCTTTGACGCAATCCCTTTAAGAGATTGTTTTTACGACAATTAGGTTTTTGAGATATGGCTCTTTTCGCTCCAGGCCCGCCCGAATTTTGGATACAAAATGTTACATTGACTATTCCCCTGTTTTGTCTGATTTTCATAGGTAACCCTGGGTGGCAAGCTTCTCTGGCTCTAACGTTGCGTAGTCGCGTTTGACATATGGTTGACGCAGGGGCGTAATGCAGGCCGTATCGTAGCAAAGAAGTCATAGGCCCTGGTGCTAGCAGGGAAAGGTGGCTCTCTGCCTTCTGCGCAGGTGCTAAGACACAACCATTATTAGGGTGCAAGGGGCCCCTAAGGGATCGGTGCCCTAATGCCACTTCACCTGCTGCACCAGTCGCAGCAATACCCCCCCTTAAGCCTATATATATATATATATATATATATATATATATATATATCTATGAGACATGGTAGCTCAAGGGCCACCTCACCACAATAGCGCAGGGGATGGGGGGGCGGGCACTGGGGTGGGGTTGCCATCATTTTGTATTACCTCACTCTGCAGATTCGTCGCCGGCCCTACAGTTTGGGTAATATGAGCAGGGCACAAGTCCTAAAAAAAGAAGTGGGGGGACTAACCTAGTTAATCAGAATGCAAGTGGCATCACGATCACGGCTCGTGACATCACGGTTTGTGACGTCACGGCGTGTGTCATCACAGGAAGTGGCATCATAAGAAGTGACATCAGATCTTTAGCCCTCACATATATATTTAGCAGGTCTATTATGAGTACATTGGAACACATTTCGAGTATACAGGCAAACCCTCCTGGTTGAGGCAGAAGATTCACATTTTTGAAAGCTATGCATAAAACAATGTTGCCTTTTGTCAGCGCAAACTTCCTCTACCCATAGTGCTTTACAAGAAAAAATAGTGGTACTTAAATTATTTCAGCGCCTACTCAGGGGTAGTAAGCACATTTATTTTGAGTAAATACAGGGAAAGACCAATGCATCTGACATTCTTACAGTGCATGCATATCTGGTAAAGGACTGAACAAAGTGAAAAACTGTCTCTCCTAAGTATGTGTGAAGTGCTAACAAGGTGTTAGCCTTTGTTTCCCCTCTGCTGCATCTGCTTCTAAGTGTGAGGCTCCTGACTGCTCCCAGCCAGGAGACTCGAACAAAAGGATGCCTGATGACCCCCTCAAATTGGGGCTTTGTTCTGGGCCCAGCAGGTGTCCGAATTAAGAGAGCCCCGTCCCTGCCTTCAGGTTGTTGTGATCTAAAGCAGACAACAACATGCAGGCGCTGCTGAATGTGTCCCGGTGTATGCAAATAACACCAGGACAAATTCAGCATATTTTTTAGTGGGGCCCAACTGCTTGCCAGGGTGGACAGGGTCCACCCTGTGAAAATAGTGGGCGGACGCCGACCACCCGCGTGTACCCCCGACTTGAGCCCTGAATATGAGTGACCTTATCCCAGTCCTAATTGCTATACTAGACTTTCAGGAGAAGTGCCTACTTTGCAGAAGAATAAATGCCAGTGGCCAGAGCTCTGTTCACAAGCATGCGGCCGGTGCAATGAAATGTTTGCACAGGAATACCAAGCCTGCGTAGCCTTAAATCCACCTCATGCCTCTTTGATCCACTACCAGACACTCCCTGACCTGCCCCTTTGTCTCGTTAGTGCAGGTTTCTGCTTTTTGACATTTTTTGGTCTTTCTCTTCCTCTCTCTCTCTGCTTTGTGTGTTTTTTCCTCTCTTGCTCTCAGGAAAAGTCTGATGGAAAACAATACTGGGCCACAAAAAGTGTCCTCCGCCCCCCCCCCCGAAATGCGACCACACGCTCCAATTAGGCACTGTTTAGAGGGACCTCCTTCAGGTCAAACAACAATTAAAACATTTTTTGGGGTGTGAGTTCGCAGTGGATTTGTGAATCGAGGCACCGCACTATTTTAAAAAAAAAAGCAATAATAAAGAGGGCAGCTCCTGCACTTGCAGGGAGTCGGCAGGGCTGCTGGGGCCCTGGGGTGCCACTCTCATCCCATAAAATAATTAATGATCTAGGGTACTCAGGCTGAGCACCCGAATACCTCAGTAATTAAAAAAAAAGTGTTGCTGGATCCTCCGCAGGCCATGTGGCCTCTTCCAGGAGTAGGCGGGGGCCCTGGGGCTCCCCCTGCATCCCCCATCTAAATTAAAAGATTTGGGTGTCCCATTTGGTCATCGGGGCACTCAATGAAATTCCCTGCAAGGGCTTCTTGCTGATTTTTTGGAGCCTAGTGGTGCCCATAGAAGGGGCAGGGGAACCACCAAGCATTTTTAGGTTTCGCTGAGCTAGCACATGCGATGCTCGGAGAGACATTTAGCAGATGAGTTTTCAAAGTGCTACTGGCTGGCCTAGCGCTTGTTTAGGTCAAGACTAGTGTAGGCTGCGCGCATGCGCAGTCTCGCTTCGAGACTACATGTCTCAGAGTAGCAAGGGTACACCCCGTCCCTCTTCTCCAGTGGGTGGCATCCTAAACGGCGGCCAGCCATTGGAGAAGAGGGCTCTGTGACATCATTGTCTCGCTGTAAGCCCCATCCTTTTCGGATTGAGGGGCATGTTTTTTTCGTTTCTTTCTCTCCTAGAAAAATACGCCCCTCAATCCGAAAAGGACGGGGCTTACAGCGAGACAATGATGTCTCTGGACCCTGCAGCTCCTGCAGTCAGTGCTCTGCTGCACCCGTGGCTCAATCCTCCCGCAGGCAGCGCTCACCGGCTTCATGTGCCCTGCTTCTATCCTGGCGCAGAGTCCTGGCGCTGGTCGTGGAGGCAGGAGCAGCAGCGCCTTCCCTCTCGTGAGCCAGCCTTACCACCCCCAGGGGTGCATGCAGCGAGCCGCCATGCCCAGCAGCCCCAAATAGAAGCCCAGCTGCGGCGCCGCAGTCACAAGCACGCGACCCTCGCTCGCAGTCGTCGGCGTCAGCCTGCGTCAGCCTGGGTCATTGTAAACATTGCAAATACCTCTTCTTCCTCTTGAATGCTACCCACGTTTTCAGCAACATAAATGCACAGTAAAGATCCCCGCTCTGTCATGGTAGTGCTAGGCTGTTTTTAATCAGAAGGTTGGTTGACTCAGCCCCGGCGCACACGGATCGCAAACCAACTGCACTGTTTGTCATCAGCCAGAAACCAATAGAGGGGATTTGCGTTCCCGCGCGTAATGCTGCAAGGATGAGGAAACTCCTGGCTAATTTAGGGGTTAATTATTGAAAATCCGTTAAAAAAACAAATGATCACCTGTCAGACAAGAAAAATGAACGGGAATTACATTATTGCTGAGAGTATGACTGAACGGGAATTATATTATTGCTGTGACTATGACAAGAATCGGAATAATGACGTGAGTGAAACGTGGCGACTGTGGTAATACTGTAAAAAATGTAATTCGTGCTTAAGTGCAGAAAGGGTGGTGCAAAACGTCACCTCTGCATTTTTGTCAGATGTCCAAGCAAGCCTACACAACTAATACCACAAAAAATTTAATTATTGGGTTATTACTTAAATATATTACCTGTGACTAGCAGAAGACGAACTGTTGATAAAATCAGTCTACTTTTCAGAGAGAAAAGTGAGAGAGGGTCTCTGTCAGCAGACTGTCACTGGCGCACACCTTGGCGCTGATACCAGACTACCAGGTACTGATGAGGAGGGGGTGGGGGCTTGTACACCGGCTGCTCTAGGGTCGCGGGAGGTGCCCACCAGAGTAGCTGGTTGTCCTGTGCCCGCGTGGCTGTGAGGCGTCAGACTCTGGGTGCTTCGTGGGTCGCACACCTCGCTCTCAGCTCCGTCCCTCGCTAGGGGTGGAGAGTACAGGCGAAGCAGGTGCATCCCGGGTCCGCGAGCCGGGGGCAGCGTGGGCGGCAGGGGGCGCTGCAGAGAGGCCACCTGCTCGCGCTCGCTCCTCCGCCCTCTCGTGCCTCCTGTGCCTCTGGATCTGGGAAGCTGCACTAGACCCCTGCCAGGTACAGTGCAGAGATACCTGCTCTTCCCTTGCAGCCCTTCCATGCTGCCGTTCCCGAGAGATGGTGGGCAATGTATTCTGGTGTTCTTGGACTTACAAGGCAAGGGGTGCATTGTAATTCGGCGGCACACATCCACCACCACCACATCCACCACCACCACCACATCCACCACCACATCCACCACCACATCCACCACCACATCCACCACCACCACATCCACCACCACCACATCCACCACCACATCCTCCACCAACACATCCACCACCACCACATCCACCACCACATCCACCACCACATCCACCACCACCACATCCACCACCACCACATCCACCACCACCACATCCACCACCATCACATCCGCCACCAACACATCCACCACCACCACATCCACTACCACATCCACTACCACATCCACCACCACATCCTCCACTACCACCAACACATCCACCACCAACACATCCACCACCACCACATCCACTACCACATCCACTACCACATCCACCACCACATCCTCCACCACCACCACCACATCCTCCACCACCACCACATCCTCCACCACCACCACATCCACCACCACCAGCACATCCACCACCACCACAACCACCACCACCACATCCACCACCACCACATCCACCACCACATCCACCACCACCACATCCACCACCAACATATCCACCACCACCACATCCACTACCACATCCACCACCACATCCTCCACCACCACCACATCCTCCACCACCAACACATCCAGCACCAACACATCAACCACCACCACATCCACTACCACACCCACTACCACATCCTTCACCACCACCACATCCTCCACCACCACCACGTCCACTACCTCATCCACCACCACATCCTCCTCCACCACCACATCCTCCACCATCACCACATCCTCCACCACCACCACATCCACCACCACCACATCCACCACCACCACCACCACCATCACATCCACCACCACCACATTCACCACCACCACATCATCCCCCACCACATCATCCACCACCACATCCACCACCACATCCACCACCAACACATCCACCACCACCACCACATCCACTACCACCACATCCACCACCACCACATCCACCACCACATCTACCACCACCACATCCACCACCACATCCACCACCAACACCACATCCTCCACCACCACCACATCCACCACCACATCCACCATCACCAAATCCACCACCACCACATCCACCACTACATCCACCACCACATCCACCACCACATCCAACACCACCACATCCACCACCACATCCACCATATCCACCACCACCACATCTATGTGTGTGTGTGTGTGGCTGTGTGTGTGTGTGTCTGTGTGTGTGTGTGGCTCTGTGTGTGCATGTGGGTGCAAATGCAATAGGTCTCGCATTTGCGAGAGATTAAGCTATTGGCATTGTAAATGACAATGCCATTTATTTATCTGTTTTCAAAACCAACTCATAAATAAAAAATAAAAAAATTGTCATTTACAATGCCAATAACTCTAACTTTTGCAAAGGCGAGACCATTGCATTGTAAATGCTTGTTTTAATGTTGGGAGGGTGAAGAAAGTGCTGCAGCCCCTCAACAACATTAAAAAAAAGTGTTTAAAAAAGACTAAAAGACATGTTGATGCTGTTTTTAACAGTATTAATTGATTTAATGACAATCACTTTTATTAAATATTGCATTGTGTGAATTAATTAAACATACATTTGATAATAATTGTTGATTTTTTTTGACAAAGACAATACATGTGCCGTATATATGCTGGCATCCTGACCCTTTTATAAAGCCAATAGGCCCACTTTTTATATTTTGGTGCTTGGACCATTTGACAAAGTTAATAGGTCTACCTTTCTTAAAATGACATTCCTTATATTTTATTTTGTGATGTTGTTATGCTTTATATTGTAACATCACATAGTCAGCAGTGTGCGCCCCCTGTTTTTTTTACACCAGACTGTGCACCCACCGCTGTGCACAGCATGTTGTTCGGGCACCAGCTGGGGGTTGGGTGCAGGGCCTGGCTGCAAGCCAGGTCCTGAGGCCGATCCCATGCAATGCCCGGCTGCAAGTTATAGTTACTTTAGGTCACAAGTTATAGGTACTTGAGATAACTATAACTGGGAAATGTCAGGGGGTTTGTTAATTAGTAATGGTATGTTTTAAATTACATTTTCACCTAATTATATATAATAGAATAGAACAGCGATACTGCGAAAACTGCTGAACAGAATTATACCAAATTTGGCAGAAAGCTAGATCATGGTCCAGAAATCGTATTTTTTGTAATTTGATGTAAATCCATTTAATAGTTTTTGAGAAAATAAGGTTCAAAAACTGTACATCAGGGGATGCTGGCTAGAGTCCTGCCATCACGCAACTTGAAATAATAGTGCGATCTGATTGACCAAGGTGGCTTTTTGTCCCATTGGCTGCCTTGCTACTCTACTACTCATCTATATGCTAACTGCCTCTGAAGAAGCGGCGCAGAGCCGTGAAATGCGCCAGGCGAGAAAATTTCAAGCAGAAGGTGTCAAGGCAAGCTGATGTATTAAGCTTTTAAAGTATAGTATGGCGCATGGAACCCACTTAGGGTATTGAACTTAAAGCTTCAAGGACCGCATGTCCCACAAGGCAACAGCAATTCCTCGCACTTAGCGGAAGTCACGTGGTAGAATTATCCAATCAAACAAGGTGCATCTAATTATAAATGAACGAAGCTTCCAAAGCGTCATCTATATGCTAACTGCCTCTAAAGAAGGGGCGCAGAGCCGTGAATCGCGTCAGGTGAGAAGATTTCAAGCAGAAGGTGTCAAGGCAAGCGGATGTATTATGCCGGATGGCAGGCGAGCTGTCAAGTGATTCCCTGAGCTTTTTGGGCACTTTGGTGAAAAAAATAATAATAATATTTTTTTATATATATGTGTGTGTAAGCAGAAGGTCGCTTAAGGGGTGAGAGGTGTGCGCTTAACCGAGGGAGCAATTAGAGCAAAGGAAAGGCCTTAACGCCCACAATCCCGAAGTTAACAAAATTACCGAATTTGAGAAATTGTTGGTGTTTCCGTTAAAAATGTCATCGGACACAGTACAGGAAAGGGAAAGTGCTGCACTCTTGATGTTTGATGAAAAGAAAACAGCACCAGCCAAGGAGATTAGTGCAACCGGCAAAACAAATGAATCGAACAACACACTGAAAGACAAATTCAAACTATTGGAGAAAAAGAGCCGCGCTGAGCAGAGTAAATGGTGGGAGGCTAGGTCTCTGAAAATGTATTTAGATGTGGACAGGGTCCCTCGTGGACTCCGCATGCTCCTAGCACCCAGCTATGAAAACCCGAAACCTACACTGTTGCGCGAATGGGCTGACTGCAACTTGGAGTCTTCCAAGAGACTCATGCACATGTTGGTAAAACATGCCGTATTAGATAGAGCTGAACTCCTGGAAGAAATGAATAAAATCAATGAGGAAATAGACTCATTAAAAGAGGAGGAGGAGGCCAACAAACTCAGGAAAGAAATGTGCACGAGGTTAAAGAAAGAGGAGGAAGTCATTAAAAAGAGAAAAACATACAAATTCTTCCGTGACAAAACCGATTTTGAAACTGGGCAAATATTTACTTTCTCTAGAAAGTATGAAGCAATAAGAAAATCCAGGCAAGCCAACAAACAACCCATAGTAAAACCAACAACAGTCAGGCCGGCCAATGAGGAAATTGTCTCAACCAACTCTGAAAACAGCTCTGACCCGGACAGTGACAAAGAAAGGGCAGAGTGCGCAAGAGCGGCAGGCCCAAAGAACACGTTGGATGAAGAGCTGGAGATTTTTTGCGAGGACAGAAGGCAAACGCTGCGGCCTCGGACAAAACAACAGAGTTACACCGCTCAAAGAACTGAAAGCGAAGAGAGCGGAGGAAGGCCAGAAAACGTAGGAGGAACTCGCAAAAAGAGGGGAGGATGGGGCAAGAACAAATAAGTCCCATTGACTTGGACAAGACTGTGGTAAACTTGGCTAATATAGAGTTGAGTCACAGGGAGAAAGAAATATTGAGCCTGGGCTTGTCGTTTTGCCCAAAGAGAGATTTTAATTATGTGAACACTAGACTGGATGTCTTTAAAAGTACAAGAAAATTGAAATTGAAAAAATATTTTGTCTTAAACAAACATGAGGACAAACAAACAACATCATCAAGCGACACCACTATTGGAGATACAGCTTGCTCCCAAACAACTGCCGATCTAATGGAGGAGCTAGATGAAATGTGGCAATCAAGCTCGCCCAATGAAAGTGGTCTGGTGCCAACACAATCTATAGCAGGAACCCCGGGGCCTACCGCTCAACTGGAAGGGCTCAAGAAACCTCCTACTAAGTTCAAAGCTAAGTCAACTTTCAACCCAGTCATGCTCAAAGACTCTATAGATCTATTTCACGACCAAATAACTAAACAGCTGAAGGATCTAAATATCAAAATTCACAGAGGCAAACACAAGTACGATAAACAGATGGCAGAATACAGAGCCCTAATGGTTAAGCTGCAAAAGGACCGCAATCTAATAATTCGTGCCTCTGATAAAGGAGGAAACATCGTGCTGATGCACAGAGAGATGTATTTGAAAGAAGCCTTTTTGCAACTCAACGACAGGACCTGTTATACCAGATTTACAGGAGCAGAACTAAAGGCTGTGTACATGGACTGTTACAAAAAATTGTCCAAATGGAAAACTAAGGGACTGATTACTAAATCCGAACACAAGTTTCTTAAAAATGACCATCCAATTGTGCCTACAATGTACTTTTTGCCCAAGCTGCACAAGGACCCTTTGAACCCCCCAGGGCGTCCAATCATTTCAGCTAGGAACAGCTGCTTTGAACACATGTCACAATATGTGGATTTTTTTCTGCAGGAGGAAGTGAAGAAGCTGCCGTCGTACATAAGCGATACCAGTGACTTTCTAAATAAAATAAAAAACATTGCATGGAAGCAGGATTATTTATTAATTGCACTGGACGTGTGTTCTTTATACACGAGTATCATACACTCAGACGGCCTCAATGCCATGGACTTCTACCTGCAGAGAGCACAACCCAACATGACAGAGCATAACATAATGTTGGTGGATATGGTGAAGTTTTGTCTTAACAGCAATGTTTTTATGTTCAACAACATGATGTACAGGCAGTTACAGGTTGTTGCCATGGGGGCCAGCTTCTCCCCTAGCTACGCGTGCTTGCACATGGGCTATTGGGAGGAGCTGGTCCTCATGGTGGAACACTCAGAGACAATGCAAAACAGGGTGGTAACTTGGTTACGCTTTATTGATGACCTGTTTGTTATTTGGAGGGGGGATGTGACTTCAGCGGAATTATTTATAACAGACATCAGTAGAAATAATTTGAACCTCTAATTTACTGCCACCATAAGTCAAACATCTATTACATTCCTAGATACAGAAATCTTTGTAGAACAAGGTAAACTTGAGACAAGACTACACCGTAAATCCACTGCTGGGAACTCTACCCTGCATGCCAGAAGTTCACATATTAAACATCTAGTGAATAGCATCCCATATGGGGAGATGCTAAGGCTCAAAAGGATTCACAGCAGGGAGAGTGACCTGAGAGACGCCCAAAGGGAGAGCAAGAATAGATTCTTACAAAGGGGCTATTCTAGTAAAATCATAGATGCAGCTATCCAAAAAACTGAACAAAAGGATAGATCCGAACTGCTGTCAAGGGACTCTAAGCCGCCACTCGATGGGGAGGCTGTAGTCACCAGGCCACCTGAATTCAGAATAATTGTGCAGTACAGCGCACAATACAAGCAAATACAATACATCATCAGTAAGAATTGGCCATTAGTCCTCAGTGACCCAGTGATAGGGAATGATCTTCCCAAGAGACCATCTATTACATACAGCAGAGGGCAGTCCATGAGGGACGAACTGGTGAAAACCAGCCCTGAGGTATTGGAGTCGACGGCCTGGTATCAAACACACACAGGCTTTTTTAATTGCAAGGTATGCAAGGCTTGCCAACAAGCAGTTAATAAATCTTGCTACCGCTCTCCATTCGACAGTAGGGAACACAAAATAGATAAGGTGTTAACATGTAAAACGGAATATGCCGTATATGTCCTGATTTGCCCATGTGATCTGCTCTATGTCGGGAGTACCAAACATCCCGTACAAGAGAATTCTACAGCATTTAAGAGCTATTGGCAATCAGGACAACACCTACCCTGTCGCGAGACATTTTAAAGCAAAACACGACTCCAAGAGCAGTAAACTCAGGTATTATGTAATAGACTGCGTACCAGCAAGCAGACGAGGCGGCAATAGAGAGGACAAACTGCGCCGCCTTGAAACTCATTACATACTTGCGCTGAACACTAAGCACCCGTCAGGTCTCAACATTACAGAAGATCGCTATACATGTTTGTAATGCGTCCACTTGAGGTATACATGACACTTTAACATATGGTCTATTTTATTTGCAAAATGAATTAGAATGTTTTATGGATTTTAGATTTACATTTTCCAAATTGGTTTTCCTATTCTGCTTCGCTTTGCCATCTTTTAGCAATAACATTTATTGTGATGGTTTTTAGATATACTTAACTTATAAATCAATTTTAGCCTTTATATACCATTTTAAGGTTTTAATTATTGGCGTAACGATAAATTGATTTCTTAAATGTATATTTATTTACCTATTTATTGCTGATGATGGTTGGCAATTTACAGATAGAGATTTAACTCTATTTATGAACTTCTGAAATCTATTTAGTGACATGCGTTGTTTTGCACATTGAACTGTGGCCTGACTATTTAATTGGGGTATCTTACTGGCATCACCCTGACCCCCCATACAAGTAGCTCCTAATTGAGTCTGTTGCTCTTGCTATTTTGCACTGTATCTCCGCCCCTTGGGGATTCTAATATTTAGGGGACATTACAAACGTATGGGGCTCCATACCGTTCCACCTAGAAACACACCCAGGGATGTAAATATTATGCTGCTATAATCAATATTGGATATAAATTACCCAATACAAACATCAGGATCTATGTTGCACATATACTTAATAATAATGAATTCATGAATTTTAATTTCACGTTTAATATTATTTCTCACCTTCACAAGATTTAGGCAATGTATATTTTTTTACTGATGTACAGGAATTTATCTATTTATTGGCCGACATTTTATTCATTGTATAAATCATGCAAAAGCACAATGAATTGAAATAATACCATATTGTAGTTTGCATATGAAGATTTCTTCTATGTCTATGCACTTTGTAGGCCAAGTTTCGTAACGTCATCAGCATATATAAACCAATGCCGCAATCTTATCTGTGTCATGTGATCAAGCGCTCTGTGTAGCGCGAAACGCGTCATGATGGCTGGGAGCACCAACTTCGAATAAATCACTTTGCACTGAATTTGGGTCCGTGTCCGTGTATTCAAGAAAAGTGAAGCCTGCCTTGTTGCCGGATTATCCTTTGAATATATATATATATATATATATATATATATATATATATACATATATATATATATATATATATTTATACCAAAAAATGCCCAGCATTTGAGGCCGCACAACACTGCGAGGTAGGAAACATCCTTGTTCAAAAGAAACAGGCAACTTCCGATTCCGTAATACATCCTGTGGCCTGACGCGTTTCGATGGACTTTCACCATCTCTTCAGAGGCCTCGTGAGCAGGAAAAAGTGACGTGCATTACTCGCCACCCCTTGCATTCTTAAGTACACAGTACCTTAATTGGCTTCCGGTGTGCCGATGTTGTTGCATTTTGGGCAGCGTAGTCCATTTAAGCACCATTTATCCCCTCCAGTGGGTTACATGCCCACGATTGTTTGCAGGATAAATGGTTTTAAAGCCCTCCATTAGGCTTCCCGAATCGGACTTCGCCTGTTTAAATTTCAAATCGCAGTACCATTTACAGGGGGAAGTTTCCCCCTGTCCGCATCCATGAAGTTCTTAGGATGGTGCGATCCCTGTATGGCCTGGAGCAGCCGTATAAACATGTACCAAAAAATGCCCAGCATTTGAGGCCGCACAACACTGCGAGGTAGGAAACATCCTTGTTCAAAAGAAACAGGCAACTTCCGATTCCGTAATACATCCTGTGGCCTGATGCGTTTCGATGGACTTTCACCATCTCTTCAGAGGCCTCGTGAGCAGGAAAAAGTGACATGCATGACTCGCCGCCCCTTGCATTCTTAAGTACACAGTACCTTAATTGGCTTCCGGTGTGCCGATGTTGTTGCATTTTGGGCAGCGTAGTCCATTTAAGCACCATTTATCCACTCCAGTGGGTTACATGCCCACGATTGTTTGCAGGATAAATGCTTTTAAAGCCCTCCATTAGGCTTCCCGAATCGGACTTCGCCTGTTTAAATTTCAAATCGCAGTACCATTTACAGGGGGAGGTTTCCCCCTGTCCGCATCCATGAAGTTCTTAGGATGGTGCGATCCCTCTACGGCCTGGAGCAGCCGTATAAACATGTACCAAAAAATGCCCAGCATTTGAGGCAGCACAACACTGCGAGGTAGGAAACATCCTTGTTCAAAAGAAACAGGCAACTTCAGATTCCGTAATACATCCTGTGGCCTGACGCGTTTCGATGGACTTTCACCATCTCTTCAGAGGCCTCGTGAGCAGGAAAAAGTGATGTACATTTTTTGGTACATATATATATATATATATATATATATATATTACCTACTGGCAGTCGCCAGTAGGTAGTTATAGTTAGGACCTAGTTTCCATAGGAAATCCACAAGATTCTATTTGGAATAACTTTGGCACCGGTTGACGAATCTTCGCAAATTTCTCCAAGAAAATGGCCTGCTCGGTTCCGCTCCTTCCTTGATTTGTCAAGTGGGGGCCATGAAAAAAGGGGGGCCACAAAAACGTGTTTTCCCCATGCAATTTTCCATAGGGACCTTTAGCCAGGGCTACAGCCCGAACGGCTTAACGGAATTACACCAAATTTGGCAGACAGGTAGAGTTCGGTTCGCAGATTGTGCTTTTTGTTAAATGGTGTAAATCCGTTCAGTAGTTTCTGAGAAAATTACAAGTAAAATCATAGCGATATCTAGAGACGGAGTTCTGCCTGCGTACGGAAATCCGTACAATTACGAGCACCGGCTGCATGCTGATTGGTTGTCAACTGTCTGTAAACACTCGAAACCAGGAAGTGTTGGCAGCCATCCTGTTCGTCGCTAGAACCGAGTCACACGAAAACAGTAAAACAAAGTTGAGAAATAATGAAAGGGGGCAGGGTAGAAACATCCTGACCCTCTCGGCTTGCTCAGGGGGTCGTACATGGATTTTTAGGGTCAATTTGTAATTTTTTTAAAAATAAAAAATTGCGGTGTATGCGTATAGTACTCGTTCGCGGTGGAAAATGCAAAAAAAAACCTAGAAGTCCGTTTTATTCATTAGGTCTCGGGGAGGGGGGCAAATTCCGGGGGCAATTTTTAGAGCTATATTTCTATGATAGTATGTAAAAGTTTCAGGGTTTTTTTCTGCATCAGTTGAACTCTCTACGCATGCACAGCCTTGTTTGCAAGCGCACGTTTTTTTTCTTTTTCTTCAAGTTCGCCAAGCAAACCTCTCCTCATTTCAGGTATTACATTTGCCGCTTTCTTTTCCTGGGTCGTGTGTGTCATCCTCTGCTATACTTTTGTAATATATTAATAAACATATTGTATTTATATTTATTTGAAATGTAGTGTTGAGGCGCCAAACGTTGATTACATACTCCGTCCACCGCTATTTTAGTAGTTTTCCTTCGTTATTTTTATTATACCTGTTACTTTCATTTTACCTTCCTCATATTTTCTCTGTGATCGATGAGATTTCCTGCCACAGACACCACGGTGTTTGTCCTTGGTCTCCGATCTTATCAGACTTGGTCACTCGTATACCTAGAAACGAATTTGAAGGACGTAAGCCACAGCCATTACAACGCGTGTTCGTCAACACAAAGAGATTATTAAGATTATGCGTTCATCATGCGTGGTAAATGCATACTCGTTGTAAAAGCATGTGTGGTAATGCCATATGCGTGCAAATGGCTTCGTGGTGACAATCAGGCGTTGTAATGGCTGTTTCCCCCAGGACACTGCAGAAACCGGGTCTGGGCGTGGTGGACTCCAGGGCACCAGGCGGAGGGCCACGCAGCACCTCTCATACAATATAGAAATCTTTGTGGGGTTATTGTTTCCGTGGTTTGAATGGCGTCATTGAGGCCCACACACTTAATTTCGTAGGGGGGTAGGCATTGCGTGGGGAAATGTCGCAAGAGGTTTGTAAATGTGGTACACATTGTTTTGTATTAGTTTGATTTCTTTACCATGTTGTAGTGTATCCAGAGAAAATATAACTCAGTACTTTTCAATCCTAGTCTTGAACATCTTACTACAGTACTTCAACATTATAAATATTATTTTTATTGTGGATCGTCACCCCCCCACAAAGAAAAAGTAGTATGTAGGTATTTGAATTAAGTTTTATTAAAAGAATAACTGTAAACGAAAATTAATGATAACTATATAATAAACAACTAGAAAAATAACTTTAAAAAAACAATAGTATAAACAAATTGTGAAGTTGACTCCAAAAGACGAACGATTGGTAATCTGCAAAGCAAAAAAGAAAATTAGAGTTTAGAATTATGTAGATGTGACTAAATGAGATGAAGCATTACAAGTCAAGGTAACACTATGATTTTACTTGTGCAGTGTGCATTTCAGTTGCGTTATAGTGCCACGTTCAAGTGGTGTCTATATGGAAGTGCCTACTGTGTTAGTGACACAAAAGTGGCAGAACGGGATTGTAAATATGCTGACTTATTTCTAATGCATTGCAATGAAGGCATCGTATATCTAGGCCTCTGTGCTTACCGTTGTATAAAGACTGTGGCCGAACACTGCGGCCAGTGGAATTCACAACTTCAGTTCAGGTGTTGTTCTACAAGGCAAAGGAGACAGCAGTGTCTATAAGTTTAGAAGAGAATGAGAAATGATGTCACAGAGAGTGAGAGAGAAAGAGAGAGAAAACAACATTAAAACTGTCTCGCAAAGTGTGGAGCTGAGATTTTTTTTTAAAAGTCAGACATAGATTTAGAAGCTGCTTGTGTCACTTTTCCCATGTTAAAAGTGATAGAAAAGTGGCGTAATAAGCTTGTAGATCTGTTTGTCAGACTGTTGTAACCTATCTGTTGTCACTGCTTGGAGGTAATTATTCATTTTACACAGTGAAGCTGCTGCACACTACCGACTGTCTCCTTCCACAAATGAAGGTAACACTACAGCTTTACTTGTGCATTGTGCCTAGTACATTTCAGTTCCGTTATAGTGCCTCGTTCAAGTGGTGTCTATATGGAAGTGCCTATTGCGTTAGTGACACAAAAGTGGCAGAACGGGATTGTAAATAGGCCGACTTATTTCTAATGCATTGTTATAAAGGCATTGTATATTTAGGCCTCTGTGCTTACCGTTGTATAAACACTGCGGCCGAAAACACTGCGGCCAGTGGAATTCACAACTTAAAGTCAACTTTTCTTCTACACATCAAAGCAGACAGCATTTTCTATAAGTTTAAAAGAGAAAGAGAAATGATGTCACAGAGAGTGAGAGAGAGAGGGAGAAAACAACATTAAAACTGTCTTGCAGAGTCTGGAGTTGAGATTTTTTCTTGAAAAGTCAGACGTTGATTTAGAAGCTGCTTGTGTCACTTTTCCCATGTTAAAAGTGATAGAAAAGGGGCGTAATAAGATTGTAGATCTGTTTGTCAGACTGTTGTAACCTATCTGTTGTCACTGCTCGGAGGTAATTATACATTTTACACAGTGAAGCTGCTGCACTCTACCGACTGTCTCCTTTGACAAATGAAGGTAACCCTACAGTTTTATTTGTGCAGTGTGCCTAGTACATTTCAGTTCCGTTATAGTGCCGCGTTCAAGTGGTGTCTATATGGAAGTGCCTATAGCGTTAGTGACACAAAACTGGCAGAACGGGATTGTGATTATGCCGACTTATTTCTAGTGCATTGTAATTAAGGCATTGTATATTTAGGCCTTTGTGCTTACCGTTGTATAAACACTGCGGCCAGTGGAATTCACAACTTGAAGACAACTTTGCTTATACACGTCAAAGCAGACAGCATTTTCTATAAGTTTAAAAGAGAAAGAGAAACGATGTCACAGAGAGTGATTGAAAGATGGTGGTCTACGTGTGGGAGAAGCCTTCACTGTAATCAAGAGAGTTAATAATTTCAATTTAGATAAGGTTGTATAGAGCAGAGTGGAGATAGCAAAGTTCAAAACTTTAAAAAAAGAAAGAGAAACGATGTGAGAGAGTGAGAGAGAGAAAGGGAAAAAAGGACATTAAAACGTGGGAGAGACACACACGACAGGGGAGGGGTACGTGAAGCCAGAGGTGCAATCACAGTCAAAAATATCGGGGGTGGGGGGGCTACAAAAAATTTGGGGTGGGGGCTTAAGTTCAAGCAAGAGTGGAGCTGCAGGGGCTGTAAGCGGGGGGGAATCTCAAAGCCTCATTAACAAGCAAAATGTGTTTGAAAGACCTGTGACGTACTCAGGTGCAACTGTGTGTGGGCCCAGGAAGCTATGTCATCCTAGCTGAAACCTCATTAGCCAATGTTTTTTTGCGCTTGCTGCGTACTACAGATTCTCTCCTTTGACAGAAAAGTTGTCGTTGTTTCAGAAACAAGCTTCTTTGCTCACCTTGTGCTATTACCCTTGTCCGTGTTACATAATCCATCGTGAAGCTGGACATCTAAAAGATGTTAAAAGAAAGATGTTATGATTGGTAATTGTTACAATATTAATTTGGAGTTAGATAATATCGCGCTTTTATAGACGTTCGCAAGGCCGGACTGGCTACCGGGCATTTTGACATTCTGAGGAGCTGGGGGCTGATTTCATTGATCGGGACCTGCGTGTGCATTGTTGATTTCGAAGCACACGCAGGTCTCCATCTATGAAATTAGCCCCCATCGCAGTGAAATCAGCCCCCAGCTCTACAGAATGTCAAAATGCCCGGTAGCCAGTCCGGCTCTGAGACTTTGATTGTCACATTTCTACGAGCTGTTTGTATTGTGAATATATTCCGAACATTTCAGCGATTAGAAAAATGTTATTGCTATTGGGGAAAAAAATGTAAGCATATAAATTAATAGATTATGTAGGAGTATGTTTGTCTAAAATACTAAGTCTCATTTCTGTATGTTGTCAGATACAACCCTTTTGACTCCTTCCGATGAATACTCAAGCCTCACTGCTCAACTTTTCGTGGAAAAGAGACCTTCTTCATGATGTAGTCCCGATCTCCAACAAAGAAGTCTCATATATGGTGCTGAGTCTTGATATCTGTATGGCTAACGACATGCTTGTGCTCCCATCATCATCATCGCAGGCTCTTCACCTGCTCAGTGCTTCGGGCACCACTAACTCAGTGACCAAAGTGTGGTAGTGGGTCCCTTGTTCGGTGTTTTGGGAACAACTGTAAAATGGCGTACAACACGTGTGCTCCGTGTTTTTTATACATAGGGTCACGTGTGTAGTGACGAATATGCTGAATGGGTGTGGTGTGGGTGTATACCAGCCATGAGGGAGTGTGTGTGTCGATCTGACAACTAGACCTGCAACTAAGAAATCACTACAATGGAAATTTGGGCCTTGTACTGTTGTTGTGTTTTACTGATAGCGTAAGAGTGGCTTTCTTTTCTATGTGACGTTACGATACAGTCACTATGTATGTAGCCTATTTTGTAACTACTTTTATTGTATAATGCGTTTCAAAAACTAGTTGTGGTAGGGTGCTTTTAAAATAAACTGCAAAGTGTGCTTACGAGTTTGTTGAGTGTAGAAGTATTTTTTCTTTCTATTTTCTATTCTATTATAATTGTGCAGACTTTTCTCCTTTAGCGTGCAGTACTATATTTTGAAAGTAGATTGTAAGCATGTAAGCTGCTGTCTGTGACGAAAAGCAATGCCGGCTCCCGCAGGAAGTGGGGAGCCGGCTGGGACCGTGACGGCCTTGGGGTTCTTCCCACGGTCCTCAACGTTACATTTGAGCCCCGGGGGATGGGGTTCTTCGGGGATCATGAAAAATTAGTGATAAAGGCTATTTTTTTTATGTTAGATTTATCGTACGCGTACCAAGCACGTATGGACGACGTAGCGTGCGAAGATTGGAAGTCGTCCCATAAGCGTACTGAAGGAAGAAAAAGAAGAATATTTTTAAGATATATATGAAGTGTATGTGTTTAGATGTTGGATGGCTCTAAAAAGAGCCCTTGTGTTTATTGGTAGATTTTAGTACCTACAAGTAAGTACCAATGCAGAGTCTAAAGTTCAAAAGGAAGACTCTGTTTCCCTCATCTGTAAAATGTACACCGTCTCTCCTTTAGATGTCATGGATATTGAAACGTAGATTGTTGTGGTAGATGGACCCCATTCTATAGTCTTGGAGAAAGGCAGAAACAGATTTATTCACATATTTCCTAGCTTTTGCAATCTGTGGACAATAGTGGTTGGACCGATTCCATTTCTGCCTTTGGCATACATTAGAATATACAAAGGCAGTTTTGGGGAACAGTGCCATCAATTGTGCAAAGGTGTCCTTCAGAAGCATTTCCAGACCTACCCCTGTCAAAGTGCCTAGGTCATTGCCACCACAGTGCACAATTATGAGGTCAGGGTGTTGGAGATGCAAAAAGGATTTCACCAATGGGATCAATTGGCGCCACTTTAATCCTCTCTGTCCAATCTATTTAATGTCTACATTTGGTAAACTTAGGTCTTTTTGAATTCCTTTCCGTTCTGCGCACCTTTGACTCCAGAAAATATAGCTGAGTCCCACAATCCACACTGTAAGCATCTTGAAGAGAGGTCTGGATGCACTCTGAAGGTCTCTGTAAATGAAATGGCAGTTTGAAAAGTAAGATTTTTTCTAAAATGGTGGACACCATGCAGTTTTGAAAAAAGAAAAGGAATGATTAGTTGTTCGAGAACATTCTACACTAAGCTAGGATGAATGTTTCTGTGTTTTAAAAGCCTGATTTTTATTGGTTAAGAAAAACTGATAGAAAAGAACGTTACATAAGATAAACTGGTATATTCTCAAGTCAAGCACACTTGCTGTTTTAATTTGCAACAATGTATGATGAACTTTTCACATGTGTGCTGAGTTAGGTGTTCCCTGAAGTGTTTCTATGGTAACTGGGAGATTGTGGAATGGGGGAAGGGTTTAAAGTTTTGTCAGTTGGAAAGGGTGCAAAAGTTCAAGCAATATAAAAGTGTGTTTCGTTTTGATGTAACGTGGGAATAAATGTGATTTTTTATTTATTTGTATATGTGTATAGATTGAGTGTGTAGATTGACAGGAAAAGTTTGCTATTTGCTATTGGACTTCCTGTCCCCCTAGGACTGCCTAGGGGGTTTACAATGATCCGAAGGTCAAAATTTTTTATGGCCTTTGTTGAGCCTTTGATGGCTCTGGGGACCACCACCTCCCAGGGCGGCTCCTGTAGTGTTACGGGGTGCCTACCCCTGGGACACTGCTGTTTGCTAAGGTAGGGCGAGATTTCTCTTTCAAGTAGGAAAGCAGATTGCTTTTCGTCTGAGAGAGCAGCATGTAAGCTGGTCTCTCTGACAAAAAGGAAAGCCGGCTCCCGAAGGACGCAGGGAGCCGGCTGGGACCGTGGGGGTTTTGGGGCTTCCCTCACGGTGCTGAACATTATATTTGAGCCCCGGGGGATGGGGTCCCCTGGGATAAAAAAAAATTAGTGATAGATGCTATTTTGTTTTTTACGGTATATTTAGTATACGCGTACTGTGCAAATTCTGAAAGCAAGAAAAAATCAATAAAAAAGATGTCGTTTACAGATATATCAAGTTTATGTGTTTATATGTTGGTTGCTTGTAATGAGACCTTTTCTTTTTATTGGTACTTATAAGTAAGTGATCATGCATAGTATAAAATTGTTGAGGAGCAGTGTTTTATACAGTGCTGAACTTTTGACCTCTGTTGACAGTTGACTTTTGCATGATCTGTTGGGGGTAGGGTGGAAAGTTATGTCAGTTGGAAAGGTTTGAAATGTTAAAGCAATGGAAATGTGTGTTTCGTTTCGAATTATTGTGTGAAGGATTTTAATTGGTTATTTATATGTATGTATGTGTAAAATGAGGGAAAATTTTCCATTTCGTGGTTCTGGTGCAAACACTGAACTAGAGAGATTCTGTATAAGAATATCTACTGTGTGAGTGGCATTCTTCTTAATCTACAAATCAATTTGAAAGGTGAGTTGATAAATTGTATGGGAATGTATGTGGTGCATGTTTGTACATTAAGGAATTATGGGGCATATTATCAAGACAGGCGATAAAATTATTGCCGCTTAATCAGCAGAAAACTGCCAATAAAGCAGCGATAATGGGCTTGATAATATGCTCTATGCAATTCCAATCGAAGTCCATGTTAGATGTGAGGGACATCTAACATGGGCTTCGATTGGAATTGCATAGAGCATTATCGGCAGTTTTCTGCCAATTAAGCGGTAATCATTTTATCACCTGTCTTGATAATATGCCCCTATATTAGTCCCTTGTTAAACGTTTTATAGTAGTAAATGTGTTTTGCTATATGCATTGCTGTTATGTTTTATTGCTTAATATCACATTGTGCGTCTGTGTACTTTAAGGAATTATGAGGCATATTATCAAGAAAAGGCGATACATTATCGCGGCGATACATTATCGCGGCGATAATGGGCTCGATAATATGCCCTTGTGAATTCCCATAGAAGCCCAGGTTATGGTGTTAACCTGGGCTTGTATGGGAATTCACAAGGCCATATTATCAAGCCCATTATCGCCGCTTTAGCGGCAGTTTCCTGACGATAAAAGCGGCGATAATGTGTCGCCCTTTCTTCATAATATGGGCTTATATTTGTCCCTTTTTCCATAATTTCTAGCCTCTCTTTTTATACTTCCCTGTGTCTCCTCTTACTCCTTTCTCTCTCTTGCTACTACTTAGAGTTACCACAGAGGGACGATGTACGAGTCACTTTAAATCGGAAAGGGGGGTGAGGCAGGGGTGCATATTGGCTCCCCTCCTATTCACCATCTATATAAATGGACTAGAACCAGCCCTACTGGAGGCAACACTCGACGTCCCTCTTGTAGGACTGGGAATTCCAGTCCTTCTGTACGCGGATGACGCCGTGTTGCTCTCACGGACTGGTGTTGGACTTCAACGCCTCCTGGACTCCTTTGAAGAATTCATGGGACTGCTGGACTTAAAAATAAATGTAAGGAAGTCCCAAGTTATGATATTCGGAAAGGCAAATAAACACAAGATTTCAAAAACATTTACTTGTGGTGAGCAAGAGCCAGTGGCGGCTGGTGGCATTTGAGAGCGGTGGGCTGAAAATGATTGTTGTAGCACACCGTGCGAGCGAGCGCAGCGAGCGAGCCCGAACCACCCAAGGAGGGTTCGGGGGGGTTCTCCCCCCGAGAAAATTTTGAAAAATTAGCAGGCAAATGGTGGATTTTGAAGACTTTCGGAAGCCATTGTGCTTAACAGAAACAGGCCACTGCCTCCCCTAAAACTATCATCAGTTCCAAGGCCTCATGAATAAAAACCATTCTAAATTGCAATAAACCACAATTAATTTTAACAATGTTGCATAAATAGGTTGGATCTGTCTACTGACCCAGTGCCTACGTGAGATAAAGTGGCATTCAAGCTAGCCCATCAGAGTAAAATGCCTACTTTTTCCACATAGAATTGAATATAATATTGGTTAGTGTTCATTCTACCTACAATCTATCTTTACAAAGGGAATATCTTTGGAGCAAAACGGTATGAGTAATCAACACCAAGGACCAAATATTTAAAATTGCGCCAGTGCCCACCTTTTAGGGGTCAACAGTGCAGAGGCCCAACTTTTAGGCGAGCAGACAGAACCAGTGTCATGGTACCTGGCAATAAACGTGCACTTATTTACTTTTGCCTTCCTCCATACCTCTCAGTCACTGGTCAAACAGTCTTCTATTTTGTTCCTGTGTATTTTCCATTTTTTGCCCGTAAACTCAGCATGCTTCCAGAAATCCAACTTATGTACATTTAGACAGAGACCGTCCAACTCTTTCAACAGGAACTGCAATGAGGCACAAGCACAACACCTTAAATAACCTCAAACTCATCTATCTAATCTTTTAATACACCCAGCACATGCCCTGACACTTGTATTTTGGAGATTAGTGGGCCTTTCTGAGCGCAATTTAGTTGGAAGAAGGGATGCTACTGTAATTGACAATCACGTTATAGAGAAGGGGTCAACCCAAAAAGTCAAAGGGACCTGGGTAATTATGCAATTTAGAAAAAGTGGTCCCTGAACTATAGTGGAATTATTCAAAATAATTATTAAAAAGAGAAACAATCAATGTCAAAAACGATTTGCAGCAAACACTAGTATTTATTCACATAGTGTCTCTTAGCATTTCATTGTTTTTTTCTTTTTTGTAAATTGCTATACATATAAATAACATTCAGTGCCCACTGTACAAAAGGAGGGGAAGGGGTGTGCAGTGATCGGGATAAGTGCAATAGGAAAAAAGTGACAAGTCAATTGTATATTTCCATTAAACAATAGACAATGGCTTCTTGAAAGAGCACAAGCAGATTGCATCCAGAGTTCAGTTATCTTCTTCACAACAACATCACATTGAAACTGGTGTTCAAAATCACACTCTAGTCATGTGTTCCGGTATTCTGGTCTACGTTTTGACCCAAGTTGTAGGGAAAATGTCCCTTACACAGCGGGTCTTCTTCAGGACACGAGGGGAGGGGTGGGCATATCCGGAGTATAGAATTCTCATGGAGTCATAGTGAACGTAGTGATGGTCACAGGTCGTCTTGCAAGGACCTAAAATTGCAAAGATTGGCAATTCAAAGAGTGGTTTCATCAATAATGAGGGCTACATTGTCCGCGCGTAGGAAGGTGTTTTGTTATACCTTGTGTTGTAGAAGTGAGTAATTGCAGGTTATCAATCCTTACTGATAATCCAGTAGGTGCTCATCCTTGGTGAAAACCTTAATAAACACTTTTAGCGTGATGGCCAGGGTACGTTTAAATCGGTAACTCGGCCACTGTATACTTGAGACATGGTCCACATCCGTTATAACTGCCTTAAATGCACCAAACGTGCCATAGCCGAGGTCCGTGTACATCAATGACATCAGCCGCTCATCGTCGGCGTATAAGGACCGCGTCCCTGGCAAACTTTCACCTTCACAACAGTTGTTGTGAAGGTGGAAGTTTGCCAGGGACGCGGTCCTTATAACGTCAAACTCATCTATCTAATCTTTTAATACACCCAGCACATGCCCTGCCACTTGTATTTTGGAGATTAGTGGGCCTTTCTGAGCGCAGTTTAGTTGGAAGAAGGGATATTACTGTAATTGACAATCACAGCATCTAGGATAAAGTTAAACCTACAGCAATATACTCGGCCACATTAATTACAACCCAGACTGCGCCCACAAGGCCCAAGAGAGGCCTGGGCTATCAGATGCATTAACGCTTATACTTGCCCAGTACCTCACGAACCAGATCCAAAACAAGTTATTAGAAAGCTTTTAAAACGTGTCAGAGAATTATTCAGCAGCAGCCGAGGTGGTGGTTTTTCAGGCGCCTCATTAAAAATGCTTTCCTTTTAACAGTGTATAAAATCAAGTATGTATTGTATTCCTCACGTTTCCCTACATTTCTACTAAATAATAATTAAGAACAAGCAATAGCATAGCCAAGAGGTCTCGCCTTTGGGACCATAGAAGTGTTTAGCCATGCAACAGTTGATGTTGTTGCACCAGGGATATTGTGCTGGATAACTAAACACTTATAAAGTCCCAAAGGTGAGACTTATCGGCTATGCCAATGCTTGTGTGTAATGTCTTTATTGTTTAGATACATAAACAGCAAACACATTCATGTTGCACTATAAGCATACCCAGAAGCATATAAAGACAAAATGTAGAGAGATATGCAGTGAGACAATACTCAAAAGGCAACATGCAAACACAGGTGGTTGTCAATGGATGCGCTGATGGCTGTTAAGAGGAATACATAGTTAAAGAGACTGTTGGGTGACTGTATGTGCATATTACGGTGGATCGGTGTTAATCACATAAGTAGCTTGATGCACATGCGAACATATGGGTGAACAGCCGGGTGTTAGAGGATGGATCAATGCGCAGCTAAGAGTGGATGGATATGTGCTTGGTTGAAGGTGGTTCAGGGATGAATAGGTATGGGTGGATATACAACTTTACGCAGATCCATGTGGATAACTGAGCACGATAAGTTTGCGTTCAAGGGTGGTTGGGCCAAAGATTAAGTGAGTGCATAGTTGGGGGCATGGGTAAGGGTAGGATGTGTGGATGTAATTGCATAGGTGAATGGAGGAATGCATAAGAGTGGGAGTAGATGCCTCCATCAACATTTAAATAAAATGATTCATAGTTTGCTCATGACATTCTAAACATAAAACATTGGGACCCATAGAAGATTAGTGTTGAATTAGTATAGTGAAACATGCAGGTACATTTTAAGTAGTGGATAGGTTAGTCAGTTATTTGGATTTGGAATGATAGCAGAAGGATAGAGGAGGAAAAAAGGTTTGTATTTACAGCACAAGCACAGGATCACAAAATGGGAACTCTCTTAAAATCATGTAAGTGTGCAATAAGTGGTCTTAAAACAGGGACATAAACGAAATAGCAATTGATTCATAAAATATAGTAGCATGCCATAGGGAACATGTGTGGATTTGCATTTTAATAGTACATAAGCTTGTATGCAAGTGAACTTTCTTTTTCAGTATAATAAAAGAGCTTTCCTTGCCTACTCAAACTGTGACCCCATAAGCATAACCACTGTACTAGGCCCAGTTTAGTCAGAACCCCTATGTCAGCCTATTACAGTTCCGCATTAAAAATATCTGAAGTGTAGGGTGCAATTATTGAATTAATCTCAGCTAAATGTAACTACCCAGGGACGAATTCTAGTCTATTGCTTACTGTTCCAATACACACAGCAAGCCCCCTCTGCAAATCAGTATAGGCCCTTCTGCCCTCTGTTTCACTCGTTTTTTGTGCCCTTCTGCCCTCTGTTCCACTCGTGTTTTGTGCCTTTGTGCCCTCTGTTCCACTTCATTTTCCCCTCGTTGTTTGTGCCCTTCTGCCCTCTGTTCCACTCTTGTTTTGTTGTGCCTTTCTGCCCTCTGTTGCAAACTAAACTACTGCGTGTGTTATGTTAGTGTTATTCCATGGTGGAGCGGAGGGATAAAGGGAGCTAGACTAGCTCACTACAATCAGCACAGTAGCAATGTTGTACACCAACATTTATCCCACCGAAGATGGGTAGTCGCCATACCAAGAAAGATCAGTGATCAGCATGAAATTGGACTTCAACACATGCTCAACAATGTACTTGTAGAACCACATTTGTGAGTTCGGCTTCACTACACACATCATAAAGATATTGTACTACATACTCTGGCACACCAGTGTGTTCCATGCTCCTGCACGTACACAACAGTGTAAGAGACATTACATCACATAGTCTTACACACCAGGTAGTTCCATGCTGTAGTACCAGCACGCAATCGCACCAAAACTCTTGTATGTGGGTGAGTTCTGTGCTCACAGGCACACACAACAGCCTAGAGCCACTGCACAATATTCTCTTGCTCACAAGCCACTGACTGTTACAGCCAAAATTATGCCACAATCACGATTCACAATGTTCCGTTCGCACATCATCATTCTACCATAAATAGAATACAGTTGTACCTGTTGGTGACCAGTTTCTTGCATGGAATGTACATATGTACAATTTCGGAGTGCATGCTGCCAAGTTGCACCGTATATTTCACTGCAATATTGTATGTATTTGCACTGTGTTTTTGTGTGCATGTCGTCAAGCATGCACTTGATATATTTTGCGCCTGTGCCTCGCTGCATAACATGTCCTGTCGTTGTTTTCATGATTAACTAACCTCTTTTTGTTAAATCTGTCCTTCTTTATGCAGAGCATGCTGTCTAGGTCCTTTAATTCCAAATACTCTGCAGCCAGCAGCTTTCATTCTGGCAGCTCTAGTGATCTGTTTGGCAGCCAGGGCAGTGTTGCCTTGAGTATGGCAGACCGAGGAGGCTCTGGTGTGCACATTGTCCGTGTGACGTGTGAGTACCTTCTGCAGGCCTATAATAAGTTAAAAACTGCACGCCTGTGGGGCCCTACCTGCCCGAGTTCACAAGTCTCTTCTACTCCGGTCCGGACAGCAACCTGCAACCAAAATGGATGGACTAGGCTGCTGCTGCTGCAGGGCACGACCGGTCCGCTTTCAGTAGTAAGGACAGAGGCTCCGACCACCTTGACCTCGGCTAGTCTCCGCTCGACCGCTCCTCTACTGCAGTGAAAGTCCATCTGCAAAATGGCTGCTACTTCTCCAACTGCAAAATCATGCGCGGGAAGAAGTCAGAGTCTGCGCAGACGGTCCCTATCCTTGTGACAGTATGCTTTAAACCTTAAGTGCGCAACAGATGCTAAGTATTACCATAAATATTTCTTAATGTGTTTTTCATGCCCCTGCTGTCCTCTAGTTTATTTGGCATTGCATATGTTTTGGTTGTTTGGGCTTGCATTGTTAGTTGTAATACAAGGGTGTGCACTGGTGGTTGTAACACCAGGGTGTCCAATGGAGAGTGTAATACAATGGTATGCACTGGTGGGTGTGATACAAGGGCGTGCACTTGTGGGTGTAATATAAGGGCGTGCACTGGTGGGTGTAATACAAGGCATACACCAGTGGGTGTAATACAAGGGGTGCACAGGTGGGTGCAATGCAAGGACGTGCACTGGGTGGGTGAATGCAAATGTATGCACTGGTGAGTGTAATGAAAGGGTGTGCACTGGCAGGTGTAATACAAAGGCGTGCACTGGTAGGTGTAATACAAGGGTCTCTTGTGCCTCTGGATGTAGTGGTTTTGAGTTAATACTGGGCGATGCTGGCATATGGTATTGATCTGGAACATCAGACAGCTGTCTGACGCAGTCTAGACATACTGGTCTTTTTTTCATGCAAGCTCTGGGGAGCTCACATATGGCGTTGGTTGATTCAATTTACACTTGATGAATGTCCCACAATTAAGATATATGAATTTGTCTTTAAACTATTGCCTGTAATTGACAGCACATCAATGATGAACTCACACCGTACTTTATGCACAAGAATAAGATATACAACTATTTTCGAACTTGAATCCAAAATATTGGAGTGCTCTATGTGAGCACCAGTTACATGACCTACTTTGAAGCAGAAGGAATGTACCTTCATAATTGCAATATGAAAGTGTTTAATAACGCTTCACTTAGGCCCTTTTCACAGTTAAACAACACATCAGCAGCCATACACACTGAGATAGGTGGACTTACACACCAAAACACACTCTCAAACCGTTACACTCATCAGCACTATTTACACAGCCAGCCCTCATTTAGTCTACTGCATGGCTGGCTTGCTTCTCTCTCAACTGACTGCAGCATGAAGCGCGACACAGGTAGGACAATGATCTTCTAACCACTACAAATCACCGAGCAGTGTGACCCCCGGTGTCATACTCCCTGCTGTAGCCACTTAAAGACCCTGCCGTGCCTTACAAAAATCCCAAGAGCCCATATGCACAGTGACTTCACCCAAGCCCCTTACAAATCCAACTAGTAATGCAAAGATAATAATAGAGGTTTCGAGCATGCACACCCAGCCTACAGAATTCACCCACCCCAACAAAGTCTCCGGTCCGCCTCCTGCCTTTCCCAGCTCTCTATGGTCATGAGATCTGTTGACTCTGCCCTGAACCACAGCCGTCAGCACCCAATGTTGGCCTCGGATGACAACTTATTAATTACTAACAAGTTACAACATGCCCTTTCAAAAAGGATTTCACACGTGCTTTCAATTTGGCAACTAAATGCTAGCTACAGTTTACGGCCTCTTAAATACCTGACACGAGGGCACGAACACAGTTCAGCACTACTAATAACTTTTAAAGCTTGCTCATTTCGAACACTTTATAAATATGTACATTTTAGTTTTCACTCACCGGAGGTGCAAGGAATCATGACGCAGCTTCTTTCTTTCCATATTAACCCATTCTTGTTTCATTGGTCACAGGGGAGGGAAGGGAGGGGTTAACATTACAGGGAGGCTTCATGAACTATGATTGGCGTGTAGCCCTGGCCTCTGCAGAGCTGAAGCAGACAGCGCCCAGGGCTAACTCTATCGGCGGGGGAGGTCCTTCAGCAAGGACTTCAATGTCTTTGCCGAGGTGCTGACGTCACAAGTCTCAGAGCTGAGAGCTCCTCAGCCGGCAAATCTTGGATTGGTGGCGCATGCTCAGAGTGCATGATTTGTGCCTGCCAGGTTTATGGCAGGCACAAATCATGCACTGAGCATGCGCCACCAATCCAAGATTTGCCGGCTGAGGAGCTCACAGCGCTGAAGCAGGTTACTTGCAGGCATTTTACTCTTAATTGACTGTAAAGTAAAAAGCACAACTAGGGGGCAGAAAAAGGACGAGGGCGTAGCCCCTCCGCCCATATAAAAGAACCGCCACTGGCAAGAGCTATGTCGAGTAGCCACCTTTCCATATCTAGGGATAACCTTTGACGAGAGAGGAACTTGGGGCCCTCAATTGAAAAATAGAAATATATCTCTCGCTAGATCAGCTTCTGCTTTACAGGGTTTTGCAAGAAAACTGGGAGCTAGGCCAATAGCAACTTTGATAAAAATCTACAAAGCTAAATGTCTTGCTGTGGCCACTTATGGGAGTGCAATCTGGGGATATTGTTCCCCCGATAACATCCAGATCACCGAGAACACATTTCTAAGAGCTGTTCTCTCAGTTCCACAGTCCACTCTGACATATACGGTCCACAATGAACTAGGAGTAGGATACATTACGGACCAGATTAAAGTGGCTCCCGTTTTAATATGGTTAAAAATCTGGCTGAATCAAGAAATCCCTCTCAATCACAGTATTTTAAAAGACTGCTTGCAGCTAGACAGAGTTAACAAAATTCCCTGGTTAACCTACATAAAAGACAGTCTTGCAAAGTTAGGGCGACCAGAGCTCTTCTCTTCCCCGGCCTCTATAACAACTAGGGATATTGCGGTGATTAAAGGTATGATGGGTGATCTGCTAAGACTGGAGAGGGAACAAATGGAACTAGAGAAACCTATGGTGAGGGCAAGCATCATCTTGAGTACACAGGCTGGCCCAGAGTTGTATTTAACAACTGTAACCAAACCTTATCACTGTTTCCTTTTAACGTGCTTTCGCCTCAATTTAATCCATTTGATCCTCGGTCACTTCCCAACCTGGAGTACCCCAGAAAATGCGGCGCCGTGTAGTTGTGATAATTTCTCGACCCAAAACACATTACATTTTTTAATGTTTTGTGAATACTACACGGCAGTAAGAACAAAATATATGATCCCTATTTTAAAGGAGGCAGGGTTTATTCAGGTCAAACCAGCTCTTATGTTCCTACAGTTATTGCAGACCCCAAGGACTATGTTCCATGTTGCTAACTTTTTAGTGGGGGCTGTAAGGACAAAGAAGAGGAACCTGACAAATAATTCTACTGTCATGGCACTGCAATGAATGTCCAATGGTACTAACTATTTTAGAGGAAAATTCCGCTCTATGACCTGTTCTGATGTTTTTGTAATTATTATGAGATTGTGATGACTGATTTAAATGACCTCTTTTTATGGTATTTTATCCCAATTTTTAACCATTTTTAAAATAGAAAATATTTTTGTATCTAATGTGTAAATATATTGGATGTGTCAATGAAAAACGATTTTATCTTGTATATAATAATCTATGTCATTAAGTGTATTTTCTTTTTTTTTGTGATGTTTTTTGTGGTGATTATTGTATTGTGCTATTGTCTTTATATGATATTAATTTATCGAAATAAAGTATTTTGACTGACTACTACTGTCTTTTTCTTATATTGTCCACTGTGGTGATATTGCCCTTCTTTGTCTTTATATTTTCCTATTTCTTCTCTTATTCCTTCTGTCTCCTCATTTTCTTCCTAGTCTCTTCATATTTAATTTTTTTCTTGATACTCCTTGTTATGTCCTCTTTCTTGTTTGTCTCCCTCTGTATATAGTCTGGATCGATTTACAAGCCCCTTGTGCGTCTTTGTTGTTTTATTCTGTAAGTTTTGTTTGATGTAATAGTGGCGGAAATAATGTAGTAAATTGGATATGTATTTGGAAAATGAGTCAGTGTTGTTCACTGAAATGTTGTAATTCTATACATGGAATATGTATAGTCACTTAAATGTTTTTCAGTAGTAAATGGTAAAATGCATGGTCTCATATTTTTTTTTGTCTAATATCACACTGTGCATGTGTGTACATTAAGGAATTAGGGGGCATATTATCAAGGACAAGTGTTAAAATTATCGCCGTTTTATCAGCCGGAAACTGCCAATAAAACGGCGATAATGGGCTTCATAATAGGCCTTTGTTATTTCCTATAGAAGCCCATGTTAACACCAGAACATGGGTTTCTATGGGAATTAACAAGGGCGTATTATCAAGCCCATTATCATCCATTTTATCGGCAGTTTCCGGCCGATAAAAAGGTGATAATTTTAACACCGGTCCTTGATAATATGCCCCTATATTCGCTCCTTTTTAAACGTTTTACAGTAGTAAATGTGTTTTGGTAAAATGCATGGTGTTATATTTTTGGGGGGTAATATCACACTGTGTATGTGTGTACATTAAGGAATTATATTCGCACCTTTTTGCATATTTTCTACACTCTCTTGTCATACTCCCTCCTGTCTCGTCTTACTCCTTCCTCTCTGATTATACTATCTTCATTTCCTATACTCTGCTCTCTTTTTGTACTGTTTTTTTCATACTTGCTCCTCTTTTTGCATATTTGTCCTACTCTTTATATTCTCTCTTGTCTTTATATTCACCACTGTTGTCATAGTTCTTACTATGTTCTCATAGTACTCCCTCTCTCCTTATACGGTCAGTCTTCCTTTATAATTGTCTTTTCTCCAAATTTTTGTCTCTGTGTCTTTTTACATTCTTTCCTCTTTCTTCATATATACTCTTCTGTTCTTATATTCGCTGTTTCTTCTTATTCTCGCTGTTCTTTGCTGGTACTCCCTATTGTTTTCTCATACTTTTCTTTTTGTTCTAATACTCTTGTCTCTGTAGTCACATTTCTCCTCTCTTTTCTTATACTTTGCACTCTCTACTAATATTGCCGTCTTTTCTTATTGTCATATTCCTCTCATCATTTCGCCCCCTGTTCTTATACTCCCCCCTGTTTTCATTTTTCTCCTCTCTGTTCTCTTACTTCTCCATGTCTCTTCATACTACTGAGTTTTTCTCATATTTCCTTTTGTCCTATACTCCTTCTCTCTGTTTTCATATTTTCCTCTTTTTCTTCATATTTCTTTTCTGTTTTCATTTTCTGTCCTCTCTGCTTATACTTCTTAAATCCGTTCATATTGTTTGCTCTCTTCTCTTATTCTCCTTGACTCCCTGCATACACTATGCAGCAGTTTCCTCATATTCTCCGTCTTTTCATAGT